>NW_013531726.1:253523-362989 GCF_000836235.2 Papilio xuthus
CCTAAGACTACAAATTCACACTAATATTATAAATGCGAATGTTTAAATGTATGGATTTTTGTTTTGAATGTATCGCCCGAACTGCTCAACAGATCTTGATGAAATTTGGCATACATATAGAACATAGTCTGTAAGAACTCATAGGCTACTCATTTAGTTTTTTTAACTCCACGCGGATGTAGTCGCGGGCGACAGCAAGTATTATAATAATATAAAAATAGATTCATGTTAGTATTTCGTTCATAAAAAATTACTAAATTAATAAGATCTATCAGATTTTATCTAGTGAATTACTTCAAATATGAATTAATTTATTTATTTACATCCTTATTTCTATGAATACATAAAGTCTCAAATCTATGTTATAAAATAAAATTAAAAAAAAACCGAATAATTAACTAAAATATGTTATCAAAAGGAGTCCCTTTAGGCAAGGTCCCGAAGATACTGGCAGCGTTCCCCCTCTGTACAGCTAAACTAATTCTTTAAATATTATTTTTTTATCAACTAGGGCTAGGAAAACTAGTCAACTTTTGCCTACCCTGTACAGTTTCCTAAAGAACCACAAACATATTGACAGAAGTGTGTGGAGTTTTCATTGTTTTATTGTTGTTGAACAACTTTATAAAGAGTCAATATAAATTCAAATGGCTTTAGTTTTTAGGTTAAAGATTCTTGTAAGTAAAATAACCCTTAAGAGTTTTTCGTTTTTATTTAGGGGAGATTTATAGCCGGAGGTCAGTTGGTGAACTTTTAAAGTTGGCAAATTTGGCTGCTCTTTGGAGATTTCTAGCACTTTAACTACAACTTGAAAGTTACTCGTAACTTTAATGTTTTGTTTTTTAAATATTTTTTATGTTTTATTAACATTTTCTATTTCTATAAATAGAATTGTAAAGTAAGAATTGTAAATACATATGTGAATAAAATAGTGTTAACCCGATTACTCAGTTCGCTCGCTGCGTATTTTTGCGGGGTCGTTAGCGTTGCATTGAACGTGTGTCGGGGAACAGAGACTTTTACTGGATTTTATTTCTCTCACAACACTGGCTGGGAATAATTACTGCCGCTGGCTTTTGACTCTAACAACATAGAATTGTATTAATTAAAAAAAATACAAAGTTAGCGAGGCTTTGTATCAAACTAAGAATAAGTTCATTTAAAAATATGAATCGAATACGTTGATTCCATTTAAGATTTTCTTTTAGGACAATAGATGGCGGTAATCAAATAATCAGTAGCTGTGTTGCGTACTCGCAAGCGCTCCCTCACATCTTACTCTAGTGTTTGCGATGCCCCCTAAGATACCTAATCTTTGAAATATTTATTTCCCCTCACATCAAAAAACGGCCGTCGCAAAAATCACGCCCAGGGCGCCGGAAATCCTAGAATCGGCCCAGCATAATATCTAGTAGTACTAGTATATACCTAGCTGATGCCATCTGTCTTCAAAGGACTATTCTTACGTGAATATAAGCTGGTATAAAAGCGAGGAGGCAATGCAGCGGCAGTGAAACATGGCGGAGTGCTGTTGCCGCAATTTTACACAAATCGAATTCGCCACGCTCTCGGGACACCGGGACGCCGGGACGCCGGGACGCGGGGCGCGGGGTGCGGGGGGTGCGGGGGTTGCGGGGGATGCGATACATTTGCAATTTCAGTGGGCACGAGGTGCGCTACGAATTGCTTTTTCGACGGAAACAATAAAATTTCTACGTACGGAAGAAATAATCTTATTACATTTGTATTTTGCATTTTTATGTGAATATTTAAATATGTGTCGTGTTAGTTTGAGGTTGAAAAACTAAACATTATTTAAATCAATTGAATTTTTTAATCGATTATTGTTGTGGATGCATTATGTAGTTGACAAGTATATAATAATATTTCATTATATACCACAAATACTATTAATTTTTTGCTCATAATTTTAATTAATTAGTAATTATGAATATTTATTGGCATTGTGCGGTTAAATACGATTGCAAATAATATTCATTATGATAATGGTTCAATAAACCGCAAAATATCTGCCTGTCTGTTTTATGACTATTCACTTTGCGTCCAATAAATTCTGCAAAAGAACCATAAACAGACTTAATGTGAATTTTCATTATGTTTTTATTTATCTTTATTACCAATAAACCTTTTATCTTTATTCAGCTGTTTTCAATGAGATAAAGTAAATAAATGAATAATTGTATTATCAAAAATCATTCAGAAACGTTATTGACGTAAGAACACAATGCTAAGGAATTTAGTTTTGTACTAAATGATGAAATAATAAATTTCATTCATCTAGATTCTTCGAGTTCCATAGATTGTTTATTAAGTACAGTCAGCGTCATATAGATCGTCACAGACAAGATATGCAAATATATAGGTACACCAAAAGTATTCAATTATATCGGTACAACAAAAGTCCTCAAAATCATAGATACATTCACCCTGCTCAAATACATCGGTACATACACAGCGTCAAATATATGAGTACATGCAAGATGCTCATAAACATCGTAGCAGCCACAGCGTCATAAGTAACGAAGCAGTCAAGGTGCGCAAAAATATCGGTACATTTGACAAAATTGAACTCTATCTCTATATACTTGTGATACACTTTGGAATAAACTACTTCTGTTACATTCATTTGACACTTTGTATTAACATTATAGGTTGTCCGGAAAGTTCGTTCTGATTTTCGATATAAAACTTACAATAGACTGTAGCTGAAGTGGATTCATTTTCGGATTTCCACCATTATCAAACGTCACAAAAATAATATAATAATATTGTGAATAATTTCATTTCATTGGTTGAGATAAAAACTAATTTTTAAAATTTTATCCAATAATAAAAGACGTTTTAGGTATAGAGTCGTACCAATATAATTTAAAAACATTTCAAAAAATTTAAGAGAACAGGGTTTCAATTTTTCTTATAAAGCGGCACGAACTTACTGGGCAACCCAATATTTTTCTTCTCCTGTCATAACGCTTAAATATAAAAGTTTGTCACGCCGAATATGACAGATACGTTTTAACTAATATCAAATTTTGCCTTGTCACAATATATATAATACTAGCTTGGCGCAGTATTCTAGTATGTTTGCCGTAATATGTAAGTTTACCGGTTCGAATCTCAGGCTACTTTTTTTCATTTTATCAATCACGGGGTTATTTTTTCATAACCAGTAAAAATTTGGTAATGTAAAATTTTGCTCGACATTTTTTTTTTATAATTTTCGCTGTCGGGTTGAAAGAAATTTAAATAAAGTTAACAACAATTAGGTCAGACCATCGCGGGTGAAGTGAGTGGGCGGAGCGTGGATTGTCTTTGCGGGTTTTAAGAATGGTACGCGCGGAAACTATACGTACAAGTGTTATCTACATATGTGTGCGCGCCCACGCACACTGGAATGTTTATTGCAATCGACCAAAAATTTGATGTAGTTTGGATATTGACATTCAGTTTTTTTTCTTTGTTTCTTAAATATAATCAGTATCAGTAAAAGGTAAAAGTAAAAGTGTTATTTTTACCGGTACAAGTTTAACAAACATGAGTAATAAACAAATTACATGCCAATAGCATCGCTTTATCTCCTTCATTTTCGTTTGAAATAGAAAAGTACTTTAACGGTCAAACTCATTAGTCCAAGGCAATATCAAAAAGTACCTAATAACTACGGCGATAGAATTTAATTACATGTGCTTCGATATTAAAATTAAAAAGTTTAAATATCAAAAAAAAATAGTGGCTTGGGATTTGAACCGCCGACCTTACGTACAAACGGCGGCGAACGGTAAGGCCACGAGACCAAACTAGCATATATGATGACAAACTTAAATTTGATGTTGGTTTTATCTACCTAATATCTGTCATCCGCGTCGAACACTTTTAGTAAATTTTGAAATAATGGTTTGATGCAAAGTGTCAAATGTAACAGAAGTAGTTTATTCCAAATTGTATCACAAGTATATAGAGATAGAGTTCAATTTTGTCAAATGTACCGATATTTTTGCGCACCTTGACTGCTTCGTTACTTATGACGCTGTGGCTGCTACGATATTTATGAGCATCTTGCATGTACTCATATATTTGACGCTGTGTATGTACCGATGTATTTGAGCAGGGTGAATGTATCTATTATTTTGAGGACTTTTGTTGTACCGATATAATTGAATACTTTTGGTGTACCTATATATTTGCATATCTTGTCTGTGACGATCTATATGACGCTGACTGTACTTACTTGCTGCCGCAAAGATTCCGCCCGCGCGGATTTGGAATAAAGACTTAAGCCTATGTGTTCTTCTAGGCTATGTTCTGTCACACCAAGATCCATGCAGCTGTTCTGGAGATACCTTCTGACAAACGTCCATTTATGCATCCAAACATTCGCATTTATAATATTAGTAAGATAGATATGTCTTTAGTAGGGTTTTACCAAAGCTAACTCCAAAGATAGTGTAGTCCCAAACAGAAATTTCTAATACTGAATCACCTCAGGGTTAAAGAGCTAGAAACGGCAATAAAATATACACATACGAAACTGTACAAACAAATCCCAAGTTAATAAATGAAGTCACAAAAGATAAGTCAATATGTATGCATTCACTGCAGCTGTTTATCGACAAGCAACATACACAGCGGCACAGCATAAATCACTTTGTTCTGTCCGGCATCGGCTCGCCACCCGGCAACCCCCGTCCGGCACCCGGCACCAGGCACTAGACACCCGGTACCCGGCACCCGGCACAGAGCAGTGTATAATTGCCGCTTAAATGGCTTAATTGCGTGAAAATAAATTGGAGTCAACGGGAAAGCTCCGCCTAAAATTTGGGCTCCATTCTCTGCTAATTTGAATCAGTACTCGCTAATTCAGTTATGCTTAATTGACCAAATCTAATTTTGTTGGTTTTGAACTCAAGTTTGGAAAATTTGTTTCAATTTTATCATTAAAGTATTACTGATACAAAACACGACACAATTTTATGTGTAACTGCTATTGTGAATTGTTAATTGGGCGCTTAGGAACACCTTTAACGTGAATTAAACGACTCATAACAAAAGTATAAATGACAGATATTCTTCTCCTTGGAAGATTATGATTGTCTATGGTCCATATTATATATAAAATTCTCGTGTCACAATTTTCGTTCCCATACTCCTCCGAAAACGGCTAGACCGATTCTCATGAAATTTTGTGAGCATATTGAGCAGGTCTGAGAATCGGCCAACATCTATTTTTAATCCCGCGCGGACGGAGTCGCGGGCGACAGCTAGTTAAACTATAAATACATCGGATATTATCGTTGTAGATACGTAACAAACTTTGAAATTAAACAAAATATGAATTAAGAGTCTTGTGGATTGTATTAATTAAAAATATGAGTTTATTGTATATTAATTTAGAAGCTTTATTCTTATTTTAATTAACGCGCTAGTGGAGGCTGAATGAAGCTACGTCAGCGCACACCGCAATAAATATCCCGCGTGCCTCCCCCGCCTTAACGCTCACGAATCAAGGCGCTAGATTACCCTAACACATTTCCTTAATTATTTTGTTTAATTAAGGTACGCGTCCATTGCTCCACGCAGCACGCACCGCACGCACAGAATAAGATGGATTTCCTTTGTCTTTCGATACGTAAACTAAAATCCGTTGCGGCCCGTGAGTGAGGTGCCTCCGGCGCGGGTTATGATCGTGTTCCGTTATAAAACATGCTATACGACTTACAATCAATATATTTTTATATGATGAAATCTCACAATAGTCGCATCTGATAAATTACGTAGTACACCAACCAACGTAATAAGAGAGATTTTTATAGAAGAAAATGGCAAAAAGCGGTTATTATGTTAAGTGAACGCTACACAAAGGTATCAAGTAGCTTACAAGATGTACTGCCTTGTCTGCTTTAAATAAGCAGAGGAGGAAGTTGATAGATAAAAGGAATATTTTCTTTTTCCATCAACTGTTGTTGCACTTTCAAACTTAAATTATAAATTAATACCTTTTGTTATAGAAGTAACTAACTTTAACCCACGACTCCGTCTGCGCGGAATTAAAAAAAAACTAATTAATAGCCTATGTCTTCTTTCAGACTATGTTCTGCATATCTGCCAAATTTCATCGAGATCTGTTGAGCCGCTCTGGAGATACCTTCAAACATCCATCCAGTCATGTAAACATTTGCATTTATAATATTAGTAAGATTTAACAAGATGTAGGCCATTACTGACATCAATAACGTCCATTCCTTCAACTTATTGATGAAGAAAAATGTGATTATTCAAAGTGATCCATCAAAGCAAAATTACTTTTTCAAACCAACAACTTATATCCAATTCTTTTCTTTCTGTCGACATGAATTTTGTTTTAATGGATAACTTTAAGTTGACATTTTCGCTTACAAAAGCTTTTAGTAATGTGTTTTTCATGTCGTTATTTAATTTATATTCTTTTTGGTGATATTTTTTTTAATATTTCTACATGAACCAGGATCCGAATATTACTAATATAAATGCGAATGGTTAGATGGATAGACGGATGTTTGTTTAAACGTATCTCCGGAACGGCTCGTCGGATTTTGATGAAATTTACCACAGATGTAGAACATACCCTGGAAGAACACATAGGCTACTTATTAAGTGTCTTTTTTTAATTCTGTGCGAACGTAGTCGTGGGCTACAGCTAGTAATCATATAACTTTAACATAGAACTTTGTACAGACTACAAAATTAGCTACAAACATAAAGACCAAATCGCAGACAGCAAAACAGATGTTTGTAATGCCACAAGCAAATCTATCCGTCCACAATCCTATTAGTTCAGTGACGTCACAGCGTAAAGTCACTAATGAAAGCCGAATGAATCCCCGTTCCACAAACACATCGTGTACAAATTACGTAATATATTTCAACTAACGCTGCAATTAATACACATATACGGTCTATTTTGAATGACAGATAAAATAATCTTTAAATCTCGATACAAAAAATAATTTAACTGTATTTTGGTCATGTGTTAAATCGTTTGTAAAAATGGAAAATAATTTACAGTTTTGTTCTAGTTTAAATAAAATCTGAAGTCATTTGTAGTCTTACAGTAGCATACATTAATGTGTACAAATAAAAAAGTGAAATTATGTTATGTTCAAACTTAAATTAAATCCAAAACAAACAAGAGTGTATGATGATTAAAAAGTTTTTCAACGACTGACGATTATTGTTGCTCGCAGCAATTTCGTTGAATTGCTACAAGTTGTATCCACTTTATAAACTTGTTTTGTTTTCATGTTGTCTGCGGAGATGAGAAGCTCGTTATTATTAGCTTTCTCTTTAAGATCACTTTAAGCATCATGGTTGATTATAAAAACTTTACTTGTCGATTTATACGAGTAAAACAAACAAAACATTCTTATATAAGGGAAAGCTTCTAGTCTTTTAGTTAGTATAAAAATATTCAAACATTATAGAGGCTCGTAGTTAGATGCGAGCAAATATCTTCGCTGTTTGTAGCTACATGTTGCCCTGCGGGTGAAAGCGCGCAGGTGAACGTCCCGGTCCGAATTATTTTTATCCTGTCGATACTTAAGTGCTCAATATGTACAAAATTGCGAGCCTCCTTAAAGTTTGTATAGCACTGTACAGTCGAGGACATTTAGGACGACTAACATTCGAATCGGCTTTAATTACATTCACGTTTCAGTTGTAATTGCCTGCGTATCTCAAACAAACAACGCAGTACGCAGCGTACTCAGTATATTTATTATATGAAGGCATTTAAGATAATTGAATTCGCTGAATTCCGGCCTAATAACGTTGCCAGTGGATTTATTCGTGATCATGTTTCATTTGAAATTAAAATTAGGAAAACGTCACGTACTCAAAACATTGAGTTTACACTGACGAAACATTGTACACTTTATTTTTTCAACGCGAATATGAATGTTAAAAAAATTGTTTTAATTTCCGCGTTAATATTTCTATGTTTGTGTACGGATTAGTGAAATTTAAAAGCAAAACAAAAATCGAAGTATTCTTATACTATTACTTTAGTTACGGATTTCTTAATAAGTTTTTAAGTAAAGAATTTTTACTTAGAATTCTCTATGAGAAACTTTGACCTCTTAAGTAATCGACGTAATATTGAGATAAATTGTGATTTAACTTATTTTACTATTTTGTTTATAAAAGAAAAAATGAATAATAGGAAAATGTCTTTAAGTTAACAAGATAAAGTTTTTGTAAGAGAATATCTGAGATGGGTCGCGATAATGGCCTCCTGATTGACGTTAGTGCCGCGCAGTAAACACTTTGAAGATAACAAAATAGCTGAGAAAACTCTCGAGCGAGGAACATCGCTCATTATTTTTTTACTCAAGCTTTTATAGAGCGATAGATAACTTATAACATTAATAACTTTCATATATCAAAATATAAACAAGATTCTTACCCTTATAAACCTATTTTTATGACTTTTGGACTGTTTTACGTCATTATTGAGATCACATCACACTTTGAAACACAAAGAGAGGCGACACTAACGCAATAATACAATTAAAAATAAATTTAAAAAACATTACCATCCTTTTGCATCAATCAGTGGCTATTTTATACAATTTAAATGCAACTTAAAGCTTAATTAAAATAACAGTGTGAAATTTCAGTTCAAATAGCGTCCAATAACAAAGACCGCAAATTGGTGTTGGTCGCATGAGCGTGACGGAAGTCACTATATGCGGTGTCACTCTGATGTCCCGGTACATGTATAAATATATTTTAAATGAAACTAAATTATTTTATTATTGATTCATAACTAGATGTCGCTGGCGACTGAGGCCGCGAGGAGTTAAAATATTAATAAGAAGCCTGTGTTCTTCCAGACTATGTTCTACATGTTTGGAAAATTTCATCACTTTCCGTTGAGCCGTCCTGGAGATACCTTCAAACAAACATCCATCCATTTAAACTTTCGCAATTATAATATTAGTAAGAAGTAAGTAAGGAATAGTAGGGGAGACAAAGCGGGGATTTTTGGTTTTACACGAGCGTGGTAGTTAAACATAAACGGGTAACTTTGCACCTTATCGAATACTTCTACAATAAAGTGCCTATTAAAATATTATCATAGAAATTAGACACAGCGATTGCAAGTAATTAATTTCTCAATTTTTGTGATGAGTAATTGCAATTTAAAATATTACGATTGTCACATACATAGGTGTTAATTTGAGATTAAAAGAGTCTAGATTTAATTAAGAAACAAGTTTAGCCTGAAGCTAAGCACTTTTGCGTTGCTATTTGCAAGCAATTGTCAGTTACTTACCGACGTAGTCGACAACAACATGAAGGGGGTTATCAATTTGTCTGTATTTTTATGTGTTATCACGTATCTTTTGCTCCGCTTTTGATATCTTTTGTAAAAATTTTATACAATTAAACAATACAAATTCTAATTACTCCTGACCAATCCCGCTTATTTTCAAACCAAAAGGGTATGGTTTAAATTATATTTGCTCGCTTTTGTTAATTTCTATATAAATGATATTTTCTTGTATAATATATTTCAAAGAGTACAGTTATAATAATGACACGTGAAGCGTATTGTATTTTTCATTTGGATGAACATTGTAATTGTCCTTTTGAAAATGAACAATTTGGGACGAGTCGCCGCCATTCCGGCTCTGACAAAGGGTCGGCCAGAGCCTCACTAAACAATTTATGAAGATAATAGGGTATACATACGTGAATATAAATATATTAATAGATGGACAATAAATTATTAAATAATATAAAATATGATAATTTCAATAAAAACTAAAACCCCTAAACAGAAATAATGAATTTACATTAAACTCACATGTACAAGACATCTTATTAAAATTTGTCACAGATTTAGAATATAGTATAGAGTAAAACATGAGATATATTTCACTTTTTAAGTCTGCGCAGACAAAGTCGCGGTCAAAAGCTATATTATTGTAAAATATCACTTTATAACATACATACATAACTTATTTATGTGTCGCATAGTTAACTAACAATTGCTATGTTTTGTGTTTACAGTACAAATTGTAAGTGGATTTAGTTATTTACTTTATAACGAATATGCTATTCGCGGAACTATTTCAAATCCATGATAAACAAACATTTGTAGCTCGCAGCGGAACATTCAAAGGCACGGGAAGTGCGTCACCCGTTACTGAGAAATGTTGCAGGATTACTTGTGTCATATTCAGTTTTACAAGCTTTTAAAATAAACAAACAAAGTATTCCGAAAGGCAATGTCCCAATATTTGTTAATTAAATAGTTGATAAAGGACTCACTTTTAGTCATGTATTATCCATAGTAGAAAATATTTATCTTCATTCCTTATGTTCTTAGGATTTTTTTTTATTACATATTAGCTAGCCGGCGTCCATCCGCGCGGAAGTTAAAAAAACTTAACTAGCAGTATATGTGTTCTTCCAGACTATGTTCTACGTCTATGCCAAAATTCAACGGTATCCGTTCAGCCGTTCTGGAGATACCATTAAACAAACATATGGATGACATATGGATGGCCATCCATTTAAACATTCGCATTAATAATATTAGTAAGATGAATCCTTTAATTAGTTCCATCATCTCAAAGCCCAGTTTCCTCTCTATGTGATGTGGGCAAATCAATCCCTTAAATCTCTTTGATAAATGAATTTTAATATTGTTCAAACTCAACGTCCGACTGGCTCATTGAATATCTATTATTCCCTGAATGTTTTTTCAGCCGCAAATGACAAAGGAACGTTAATGGAAATTTTATTCTGAATAATTATTTCAAACCAGCAAACCAACAGGGTGAAAATTTTCAAACAATTTGTCTGCCTGTTTATGTATGTATGTGTAATAGAAGGTTATTTATAAATTTAAAACACATTTAAATTTTCCAAAAGTATATTTGATGTACTTTAGATTTTTATTTAATATATTGTACATTGTTCTTGGATCATTCTTCCATCTTATTTAACGAAGTAACTTTGTTAACATATTTTTGCAATATAATCAGAAGTTAGCTAAGGAGAAGTTTAGTAATGAAACATTAAGCGACGCTATGGCCAGCGAAACTTTTTCAACAACTAAAGGATGGTTTCCATAGCGGTTTTCCCTGCAAGACTAATCGCATCAACAGTATCAACTGTGGGAGAGCACATTATTATCATCAGCTCATTACATCCACACTGAAGGGCTCGGAGTTTACCCTAAGTCAGGGTTGACCAGACCATAATCAACCGCGTTGACTTCACACATATCTTTTTTTTTCGCAGATATACGCAGGTTGCATCACGATGTTTTCCTTCATCGTAAAAACGACAAATAAATGTACACATGTAAATTAAAAATGTAAAAACAAATTGGTACATGACGAAATTCGAAACTAAGACCTGCGGACTATAAGTCATGTCCTTAACACCTGTGCCACTGACGCTCTAGAGCACAAATATATGCCGTGAAACCGTCGGTACGCGGCTGTTTTTGTTCGCGCGCAAGATCTCGCCCTGTGGAAACCGGCCTTAACACATTTTTAATGTATTGCATGCGACCGTGCTATAAACTGTAATTACGTGCAAGAAACTTGTAATATTACGTTCATCAGATTTAATGTGATCATTTGTTTGTACTACAGAGTGCGAGGATACGTTCATAATTCATTACAAGTTCTGGTGTCGTTTTACATGAATTTTAAAAACACACAGACATCTACAGATTAGACAGCCAGCTACAGCAACATTAAAAAGATAGGAAGAAGTACAAGAAAAAAAATATCCTAAGTTTTAAGAGTATTAAGTTACGAACTTGAACACTATAAATGAATAAGACCAGTATAATCGAATTTAAACAACAACACTCACGTCGGCGACCGCATCGCTATTTTAGAGAATTCAGATGACCCCTTACTCGTGCCACCGTATAATATAAAAAGAACAATATGAAAATTCCTATACATGACTAAGTAAATACCAAAGCTAAAACATATTCAGTGTAACAGTTGCATAGTAAAGTTAGTCTTAAAATATAGATTCTGTTACTGAAAGTGCAGGAGTTGCTTTTAGTTCAGCGCGTGACTAACGCAGGTGTGACGTCACAAGGAGCGGAACTAAACTTAATTAAGCTACAGTTAAGTAGCACATCACTTACGAATAGTGTCACTTACAAACACAATGACTTAGATTGGACGAGTAATGTCAGGTTGTTTGATAGTAGCATTAAAGTGAAGTTTAATTTACCGGCAAATGGAATTTAATGAAACTTTTATTTATGCTTAAACAATTTTGAATAGTTATAATTTGAATTTGTAATATCTGAGACGATTTGGCGTAAAATAGACAGCAAGTTCCGCAAGCCGCGCCCTCGCCCCGGGAGTTCGCCCGCTCGGGACGCTAATTCCATCCTAAAGGAAGTCACGACCAATCTCACAAATTGTTTTCCGATTACCCTACATTTTTGGGAAATGGTATTTTAAAGACTTTTACTTATTAAAAGATTTTAAGATTAATTATATACTTAAAATATAACACTACTAACCTTAATAATTGCATCGAAGCACGTTGCAAAAGAATATTTAATAAGTTGTATAAATCAAATCCAAGCTTAATAGAGGGTTGAGTATATAATCTTGAATAATAAATGTACTTTCCCTGCAGAATGGCATTCGCAAAGATTCGTGTACGTGGGCTAGTTTTAGTTAAGTGAGAGAGGTTTAGAAGAATTTACGGCGGCCATGTTGCTGGCTATTTCAATTTATTTGGCCTCAAATTGATTTCTCAGTGGTCACGCACTCGCCGGGATGTACGTGACCGCCTTACAGCTGCACAAATGTACCATGGGATATTCCTTATATTTTACTCATTTTATTTTGTTAAACTCCACGTTGCAATGCCAAAAGAAATATACTTTTTTACCTTAAAATATTATACATATTAATTAGTTTCTTTAGTAAGTAAAAACAATATTTATAACATGCATTTTTTAATATTTATGTGGAACTTTATGCAAAAGTAAAGTGAAGAGATTTTATAAATTTGTTGTCGCATGAATAAGTTCTTTGGTTGAACCAAAGTTTGAAGTAAAATATTCTTATAATTGATTAAACCCTTGAAAGTTCAAATCACTTCTTGAAAGTTTTTCAAAAATACTTCGCTATTTTATAATTTTAAAATAAATTAAACTTATCTTAATTGTTTGGATGGATGGATGGATCTCCAGAACGGCTGCATGGATCTCGCTGAAATTCGGCATAGAAGCAGAGCATCACCTGAAAGAATATATAGGCAACTAATTTAGTTTTTACAAAAGCTAGTAAATAAATTTGTGTCAAAATTGCCTGTCACAATACTTTGGCTTCTTACTATCCAAATCCTGTACCAAATATATCCTTATTTATTTGAAAAACAAAAACCATATCTGTTAGAACATAAGAATTACTATATTAGTGGTAAAATTTACGTAAAATAATCATAATAAACCATTGTAACGTATGAAACGGTTTCATTTGTACTTATGTCGGTGTACTAGGCTGGTGACCAGTATTCTCTCATCAATATTCATTGCGCGTCTCTGTCAGAGCTGATGGAGCCTGTAAATCTGTCAGAGTGAGCACGACGCGGCGTATGACGCGACGTATAACGTGGTGCATTTGTATGGCGCAGTTGAATGCAATCGCCAACATTTGATAATGATTTGTTGACCCTAGTTATATGTTATTTGATTTTACATTACCCCGCAGGATTTCCGTGATCAACGGTAACCTCTATGTTCTTCCAGACTATGCTCTACCTATGCTTGATGAATGTTTTCTTAGAAGTAATGTTAGAATAGAATTGAAAAAAATATTGACATAAGTTTTATAATCAGGTTAATAGTATAATTTATTTTCTTGAATTACCTATTAGTTATTCACATAATCAGATAAGTAACAACCTTGGTTATGTAAAAGGGTAGAGACTTAAAAGTTTTAATTTAGAGATAGCTGGTAAATAAAACTACTCGAGAAAAATAAATGTTGAGAAATAAGAGCGGACTACAGACATTCAGGGCATTTATTAAAAGCGACTTGGAGGCGTATTTCATTTATTTGAATTTTAATTAATTCCGGAACGGGGTTAAGCATCGAACGAATTTCAAATGAAAAGAGGCGATTAAATGAACAAGAACTACATCCAGTTAGCTCGCTCGCTAAATTAATTTTATCTCATTTTATATTTTAACCGTTTTATAAAATAAATAAATAAACAAACTATAAGTATTTTTTAATAAATTTTGATTACGAAATAGGAAAATGCAATCATTGCCTACGAGCTCTTTATCAGCAACGAACAACTTGAATGCTTCAAAATCTGCATTCCCATCAGTCTGACGAACTCTGATTGGTTTTGGCTTTCGAGATAATTGTCTATTGACATCGTCGTTGTCGATACAACAGCTGATTTTCTCAAAGATCTACGTCGACCAAATCGAATTCGTTACAACTTAAATTAGGCCAAGTTTTAGTCCTCTTCCACTATATCATTGTCTAATAAGTAAAGGACGGAAAGGGAAAAAAAGATTTAGCTGGGGAGAGGAAGTAGCAAGGTAATGCATCTCCTACCTTTTAACTCTAGCTTACTCATTTGCCATCGCTTGCCATAAAATATTATTATTATTGAGAATTATATTATACTACTATATTAAACCACAAAATGCATTATAGTATATTATGTAGTAGCTTTAAGCACATACAATACATAGTATATTTAGTAGAGGAGAACCGGAAGAAGCCTAGTGCAGTTTCCTGTTGCTAACGATGTTTTTGTTCTGTTTGATATATTTACAACGGAAATGGAACAGTTCTGAACGACGACATTAAATAGAAAAAACAAAATGATCATTGAAATTTATTGGATACAACAATTCACATAAAAATTACATTACTGAATTAAAAAAAAACTTGTAATGACTTGTCTTGTCCAATTTACTACTTACGCCTTGTCAATAATAATAGCAATGAAAACAATGTTGAAATAAAAACAATCAAATTAGTTATTTATTTTTAAGTATTAAAATGAAGACAAGAAATAGAAGATATTTGACAAGAGTAAGCACAATTACTTAGAAAACGATGGTTTTTCACTTTGAAGAGCTTTACTCCTTGAGCGGCAAAAACCTTTGTACTTGAAATATAAGTGTTTAATTTCCTCTCTACAATTAGGCGATTGAGGGCCTTTGTAGAGCTTTTCACGGATTTTATTAACAGTTTGCTCTTTGAACATTTATTATGATTTAATTCATAAAATATTTGATAAACATTTCAAATTATTATGTCCTAAATATTTACAACATTTCAAAAAAAAATTACCTACTTGACACTTATAATGTTCGTAAGACACGGGATTCTTACCACGATTGAGCTGTTTGAGCATGTTACGATCTAACGAACAGTATAATAATAAAACCATGAAAGTTTAAAGTTAAATTAACACTTATGTGCTTTTTTAATCCTATAAAATGCCTGAACTCTGAAAATATCACAATGTCAAAACAAAAAAAAAACAATCCTGTCACAATTTATATTGATAAGAGAGTATCTTTTCAAAAGTTTATGCAATAAGTATCCCAGAGATTTTGTAAAGAAAATCTATTTGCGCTGAATAAAACTCCAGTAATTTATTAAGAAAATCGTGTCATTTTTCGCTCGGAATTGAAACGATTTGTCTGCGTAATGTTGAGAAATGTTTTATATTTGATTTTAGCTACGAATAAAAACCGAGGTTTAGTAGTTAAATACTGAATATTTCAAAGACTAGAATAACATTCAAGGAACTTAAGATAAATAGGAGACCGCAGGATAAGTCAATCTGTTTTAATTAAATGTTTTCATTCAAAATTAACACTTTTTAATTTTTTAACTAAATCCATAATTTTTTGTCTTAAAGCACTCCCATGTATCTAGTCATTTTCTATGTCTTACTTTCGATATTAAAATGTATTTTTTCATCCCTTTTATTCTCTTAAAAATAAAACAAAGACAAGTTTTAACATTTTAATAAAAGTTCGGCAGTCGAATTTCATTGTGACTTTATCTTATGTCACATTTCACAAAGGCCACATTTCTTCAAAAAATAGCACAAAAAGGTACAAAGCTTTGTAGAGTCGACGATCTTAATGACAGGAAGGGGCAAATGCGAACTTCCTTTACTTAACGATGTTTGTTCCCTTGAAGTATTCGTAGTAAACAACCCCCTGCCTGCGACCTTGTCTACGACCTCTGACCTACGCCCACGTACTCGTAGCAACGTCTACGAAACAATCGCTACTCACTTCAGTGGTTCCGCATTTATTATAAAAATTCCAGAATTTATTTAAAGGATTTTTTTATAAACAACATGAGTTATAATAACATACTGTTTTGATTGATTTTTAATCTTTTTGTTTCAAAATAGAATATGTCGAAGATGTATATAAGCTACTTATATACTTCTATATAATGATGCTACTTGCTCCAGTTAAATTTCCAAACAATAGTTTTATTGTAATCTGTAACGCTGTAGTCTGGCAAGTTTCTGAATGTCCATTAAAAGTTATGTCAATATCGTGTTCAATGAGCATTTAGGTTATGAAGGCAGTTTACAAACTAACTTTATTAACTGTATAATTGACTTTATGGATATAAACTATAATATTTGACTCAAAACAGTTTCATTGGAAGAGATTTCTATTCAAAGTTGTTGTTTTTTTTGTGTATTTTTTATAAGTGGTAGAATTTTCAATCAAATATAATACAATGGAGGAATGTCCACAAATACTCTTTAAGTCAATACTTAATTTTTATGTATTTTTTGTTTTCCCTTTAAAATCAAATATTGCGCAGTTTGTTGCGGTTAATAAAAAAATCTAATTTAGATTGGATAGACTTCATTTCAGCACAACTGGATCATTGTCCGCAGAAAGCACTAATAGAGTTTAAAACAATGACCAAGTATTAAGTTTAGGTAACTGTTGCTTTGGAAGTTATAAGGCCCCAAGGTTACCTAAGCGAAAGCTACTTTCGGGGTTCGAAGTCAATAAGTAGAGGTTCCCCTGGCGCGTAGAAGAGACTGTGTCTCTCCACCTGCACGCGGGAAGGGGAAGGTGTTGCGGCCAGGGGACGGAACTTGTACGTCACCACCATGTACGCCACGGCACAACGGAGGTTAATTAATGCGAACCGGCGACCTGCAAATAATTACATCTAAGGATATGAGTAATAAATGCCCTAATCATGTTTAATATTAACACTTTCGTAATGATATTGAATTGTAATGTGTTCTTTAAAGTTTAAACATTTACCAATACAACTCCTAGGCCCTTCACCGAAGGTCCAGACGGGCGTAGCGCTTCTATTGACATCACATTCAAGGAAACGTTCCGGCCAGAACTTGTCCGGCTCCGGGTAAATGTCCGGATCGCTCTGGATGCCCGCCGCGTTCACATAGACCGGGGTACCGGCCGGTACCGTCAGATGCTCGTCTATCTGATAGTCGCGATTCGCGACGCGGTCTATCCATCCCATGACGACGTACTTTCTCAATGTTTCTGGTAGAATACATTCAATATTCTTTAGTAAATACCAGCTATGTACTTTAACCTAAAATTATAATACTATGTTCTCCAAAATTGATATAAAATACTATGTTAACAGTATAAACAAACGTACCGTCTATAACAGCGTTCAAGTAACTCAAGTTAGATAGACTACCGAGATCAATATCTTTCAGTTCTTCCTTATCTTTTTGTAAATCGACAAGTTCCATGTACATGTTGTCCTGGAATACACATTATACAAATAGTTGTGATCCCTGAATCTAATAAAATTAAAATCTAAGAATTGAAAAAAATTGAATACGCCTTCTAAATATGACAATACTTCGGTACCAAAATAACCTAAACTTTGAAGAGATATTTATGGAATAAAATGTCCTCTTTTATGATACCTGTATTTCCGTACGGAATGCAAGTTCGTAGATGCACCAGCTGAGAATACTGGCGGTGGTATCAAACCCACCCTGCACGAACACCGCCGCGTGGGCTAGCAATTTTTCATCTGGCATATCTGTAATAATGAAGAAGACCCATAAAGTTAAAAGAAGAATCTTAGATCACCTAAAAAGATCTTAAAATAGTTAGCAACAGTAAACAATACATCTAAACTCATATTGTAGTTATTTTGTGAATTTCTTCGAAGCAATAAAAAGTTAAAAGATAAACTATTGTATTTTATTGAACCTTCATTGTCTCTGGCGCAGTCCTGTTTGATCTTTATGAGAGCATCGAGCAGGTCTCTGGTCTCCTTCACTTCGGTCTCATAGCCCCCGCGCTGCACCAGTGCGGTCTGGTACACTCGCGTCAATATGTCTATGGAATTTTTAGGGAATGCGGTTAATCTGCAAGGGAAAATATATGCTGTTACATAACATCAGACATTTGTGCACCAATTATCATATTCCCTTCACACTTAGGATTTATCATCATACGACAAAATATCACGAAAAGAACTATAATTTATCATGTATGTATGTTGCTATGACATGATTCATCATGGACCATCAATTGGATTGTAAGTGTTAAATGATATTTCACTCTAATGGTTAAGAAATAAACGTCTATAGGTAGCCAAAACTTCCATAATCAAACTCCTAGAAAACCTTCAAGTCAAGCAAACACTTTCAGTTTAGATTTTCTTACCCGAAGAAATTAGCCCACGAGGGCCAGAAGAACAACAGTACCCAGCTGACGCCACGGAAAAAGTCATAGTCCATGAACTGCTGGGTGACGGTGCGCAGAGGGCCGCGACCCGACAGCGTCGCCTCCCCCACGAAACCCAGCGATACGCCGCCGATCACATCCGTCGTGTAATCCGTGAATGCTTTCTACAATAACAACAAGTAAACTCTTGCAATCTCTATGAAAAGAGTCATGATTAAGATTCGTTGTCTCGCGGTCGTCAGCTTATAACTCTAATTATCTTACTCTAAGATTGAAACATTGATTCTCTGTCATATCATTTTGAATTCTCTGCATGAGCTCCTGGGTCTTCACCGTAACGAAGTCGTGCACGCTGCGCAGCTTGGCCGCGGTGAACACAGGCGTCAGGCGACGTCTAAGGGATGACCAAACTGGTTCCTAAAAGAAGATAATGAAGTAACACAATAAGGCGTATAAAGCTAATGCTAAGGTTTTACGGTGAGTCCCGGTTTCAGTATTAATTAGTAGAGTATTTTAAATGAAGTTACCTTCACAGTGAATAGATTATATTTCCCGATAGGATCAGAATCTCCCGAAGTTACGAAGCGGTCCCTAAAGAATGCTGCGTCGCTGACCAGTATGCGTCGGCCGATATCCACACTATTGACGACCAGCGCCGGCCGCCAGAACAGCCAGATGCCCACATACGGGCTGCGGTAACTTTGGTACAAGTTCCTCATCCATATCCCCTGCGCACATTATAATAACTAAGCAACCTAGACAAAAGACTCTGCATTAAACGGAAACTTTTAGGAAAGGAAGTCAAGCCAGGAGTAATACAAAATTATTCCTCTTTCTTTCATTTCCTTTTTATCCCTTTTCATCCCTTTTCATCAATATAAAAATACTATAAAACATTGTAAATTTTTGTTCGTTACTATAATCTCAATGTAATAATAAACAGTAAAGAGTCTTAGTAACTAACCGAATTATAACGCTGTAAAAACGTCAAATTCCCGAGCAGTGGATTTGGTGGAGCGAAGGGCACACCTCGGTCTGCCCAGTAACGTCTTACTTTACACCAACGAACGTAAACCCACACCAGCAACAGCAATACAGCAAGCGTTAACAGAAGCAGAAACATCTGAAAATAGGAACAACGTAAAGCGTTAAATAAGATAGATTACTGAGAGTCTTCGACTTTACTAAATATGAATACGTCAAGTCTATGTGTCTTCTACGCTTTGTCACGTTTATTAAGCGACTTAAGCAATACAATGACATAGGGCTTCGTATACAGCAAAAGTCGCTGACGTATTGTCGGAGACGACAACATTTTTGTCTCCATGAATAATCATGAATGTACATATAGTGGGGCTCATCGTACACAAGACAACGTAAATCGCGTCGCGAGTATCGCATTGCGCGCTCCGCACACACAGCGTTGAGTTGTCGACGCGAATCATCTATACGGTCAGTACAGACATAGCGACTACTCCCTACGACATTTTATTGCGTTAGTCGTATAGCGACTAAAATCGCCTAGGTTTGAATATTTACGTTACATTGTGCAGAAAGGGCCTTTGTTTATTTATTTATTTGTTGTTATGGAGTAATGTAGTGATCACGAAATAGCTATTAAATTAATATGTCTAATATGTCAATTGTACGACAATCTTCCGTTCTTATCACTTTTTTTAGACTTGTTTATTGCCAAAAGTACATTCTTAATTACTTGTACTACAGATTTCAATGGAAGTTAAAAATTTATAATTAAATAATAGCTGCAGATTCGCCTTCTCATTCGTATTAAAAATAAAACATATTCGAAAGTAATGCAAAAAAAAATATTTAATAGAACAAGCTTCTAGAATAATGTTCTGAGGCAAACAAAAATTTCATTAAAACTTTGAAACTCGTCCGCCATAATTCATTCCACAGGTTTTTATAACACGCGGGATTTTTGCGTTTGTTTTATGTCCATAATTTGTACCGGAAACCTCGCGGACTACGGTACAGCTTAAATATTCAAAAGTAAATTAAAAATAGAATATATTACTTCGTTTTGCAAAATTTACAACATCCTGTGTATACTGTAGCCTCAACATTGAACGATCAAAATGATATCTTATCGTGTGGTGACTTTTGCCTTTCGTTCCTCTGGGAATGCCTCAGCAATTGCTGGCCGTTGTCTTAATTTTAAAAAACATAACAAATTACTACATTCAGATAATTAAGCCACGGACGTTGATTTGGTCTCGTATTGTAAAAACAATCCTTAGATAAAAACTGATAACAGCAATAAATTGTATTACGTAACAGTTGATATAAATATTTATACAAAAATGTTTGCATTAATATTTCATTACGACATTTGTTTAGACAGGAAATTAGTTACGGAAGAATTAAACAGGACTACATTGCAAATGTAAGTATTTTATATCTTACTAATGTTATAAATGAGAATGTTTAGAGATGGATGTTTGTTTGAAGGTGCCTCCAGAACGGCTTAATGGATCTCGATGATATTTGGCATATACGTAGAACATAGTCTGGTAGAACGGGCTACTTAAGTTTTTTATTATTCTGCGCGGACTGAGTCCTGAGTGGGTAAAAGCTACTATTAAGTGACTCCAAGACATCTTCATTTTTTTTCTTATTTGTCGATATTTTTCTTATTCAGAATGTATTTACTTTTGGACAGTATTAGTTAGAATCCTATGTCGCAAATGACGTGCTTTCGTTACAAAGTCCAGAGTCGGAATGAATAGCGAGGGGACATAAACGTGGACATTTTGGTAAGGCTAGTGTTGAGTCAATACACTGGCACATTTTCGGATTTTCTTCCTAACAATAGTATTGCGCGTTTATTTTTAAACCTTTTTTTTATCTGGTCACTTTTATAACGATACAAAGGCTTACTCAAATTTCTACGCTCAGAATAAATTTTATAATGAGGGTCACCTTTTGAAGGGTAACGAGGGACAATCATGTGTATTACCAACATAGTAAAGTAAAAAAATCAATGTAAAATCATTCTTGGTCTTTTGTCCCTCTAACTAACGATGTTTATTTTTATATAATTCCAGATGTTAGTTCTATTTACGATAATATTAGTGCTGCTTCTAACATGGCTTGGAGTACGATGGCAGCGGGTGAGACGGTACTGGGCTGACCTGGGCGTGCCGTACTTACCTCCGCATCCTGTTCTAGGAAGCTTGACTTTCTTGCAGAAACAAAATGCGGTGAGTTTAAAAATCGTAACTGCTTTCATCCTATATTCCTTATTATTATTTTGCACCCTTGACAGTGAAAATGATAGGAACATGTCATATTTATTTATCTCTAATTAACAGTCAAAAAAGATAAATTTCAAGCTTATAATTGTAAAAATGACGATAGTTCCATACGATTTTGCATACCCACTTTCAACTTATAACCCTTGTGTCGCATTAAAAAGTAGCCTATCTCCTTCCTCGGGCTCTAAGTTATCAGTGTACCAAATTTTATTTAAACGGTTCAGTAGTTTGAGGGGGAACACCAGACAGAGTTATTTTCGAATTTATAATATTAGCATAGTTAGGATAACTGTATATATTCTTATTGCATTTTCTATATAAATAGAATATGATATGATATTTTATGTAATATCTTTATGTACATCAATATTTATGATTCCCGAATTATAGAATTAATATATATCTTATGATGCAGTTGTCCTCTGATAGCACAACAATACACTACATCAAGATTATACGTTTGATATGCAGATTGCAATTATGTATGACCCGTCGGTGCATTTATATTAACTCTTACGATGTTTAAAAATAACAATTAAAGGAAATTGCTTAGCAAAATAATTGCCCTTATTCCACTATTATGTTACTATACTATTCCTATTCTTTCTTATTAATATTATAAATGCAATTGTTTAGATGGATGGATGTTTGTTTGAAGGCCGGATCGGCTCAACGGATCTTGATGAAATTTGGCATAGATGTAGAAACGCGCGAACGGAGTCGCGGGCGACAGCTAGTTTACATATTAAGTAAATTTATAGAGTCTAAATGTACATACATTGGTTACCAGGGTCTCTGGATGCGGGATTTGTACGGGCGTGTGCCCACACCTTATCTCGGACTGTGGCTGTTCTGGCGACCGGCACTCCTCGTTAACTCCCCGGAAATCGCCCGTAGGATCCTCGTCAAGGACTCCGCCGTCTTCAGAGACAGGTTCCTCAGCTCCGGGACCAAAGACCCAATCGGAGGACGGAATATATTCACTGTTAATGTTAGTCTGCAAATAGTTGTTTAAACCTTTCATAAGATGCAGTTTCTAGAATGAATGATTTCTAGATAATTTTGGATTAACAAACGCAGTATTTACCTACAGTTAATTAGCTATAAAAGTTACGAGACAATTTTTTTTTGATCTGAAAAATTCTATTCTTGCCTTCAGAAGGTTAATAAACGACAGTTTAATTATAATTTTCATCCCCAATTTACCTTTTGAAAATTCAATAGAACCCAAATCTATTTAATGAGATGAGAGACGAATTATGTTTTTTCTTAAAATAATTTTACAGCCTTTAAATCAGCCAAAAAATCTAAAAAAATCCAATTGTGGCAGGATCCGACGTGGTCTGAGATGCGGCGACGTCTCACGGTGATGTTCACGGCGTCGCGTCTGCGGCACCTGCAGGCCTTTATGACCCTCAAGAGCAAGCAGCTCATGCAGCGCATCCACAATGATATGGAGAACAACGGTCGAGTGGATGTCAAAGTATGTACCGGTTTAAAAATAAAACATAAGTTGAAGCAATTACATTTTTCTCACCACAACTAGTCTTACTGGGTGTTTACTAAGTGGTATCCCAACAGTTAATGTACACGGACTTCTCGACCGATGTGATCGGCACCACATCGTTCGGAGTAGACAGCGACGCGACGATAACGGGGCAGAGCGCCTTGCGGACAGTCACAAAAGACTTTATGAAGTACAGCGCGCTTCGCGGCATCGGCTGGGCCTGCATATTCTTCTTCCCAGAAATGGTGGATGTATTTGGGTAAGTCTTACATACTTTATTCCTTACATCGGTTAGAGAAAACATGTTTCTGATGTTGTGGTCAGGTGTAATTGAGCTCAAGCTTGCATGTAACAAGAACTTTTATATACTTACGGGTGGAATATCCTTGAGTATTTTGTTTGGAGACTAAAATCTATTTTCTTACTTACATACTAATATAGATCGTTGTTACAAATATATATCAAAGATAACGCGAATCTATCTTTTCCAAAATATGTATTTCAGATTTTCCATGTTCCCGAAGAGTACGGTGGCCTACTTTAGGAAGGTGTACCACAAAATCATCACTCAGCGCGGCGGATACAACGGTGACACATCTGAGAACAAGGACCTCATAGATGTGCTGCGCAAGATAAAACAAGACTATGAAAAAGAAGATAAAGGTATCTAATCAGTATGTTATTTTTAACAAGCTTAAGAAGATAATTATTATATAAAATACAGATAACATTCAAGACTCAGATTGTTGTTGAGGTATATTTAACTTTAAAAGCTAAAATCTGACTTTATGATAGAATTACGTGACAACTACAATGATTATGATTATAATTATTTCTTCGTTGTAAAAGAAACCTCTTCATTTGTGGCAGAAATCCCCGAAGATACATTGATTGCGCAAGCAGCGATATTCCTGCAAGGCGGCTTTGACACAGTGGCATCTACACTTTCCTTCTGTACTTACGAACTTGCATTCCTTCCACAACTACAAGTAAGATAACTTACCACCCCATTCACACATTAAATAGAACTACATAAGTATTTTATTTACATTTTAAAATTAAAATTGGTATTGATAAATATTTCACATTGGTTAATGTCGTCAATAATATAACAGCTCGATATTGTATAAGAATGTGTTTAAAAAGAGTGCATTAAAATGATATTAAATACGAACATTAAAATGATGAAAATTATATTTCAGGAGAAACTTTATAATGAAGTTTGTGAAGTTAAGAAAAGAAACGGGAACAAAGATCTTGATCCAAACTCACTTAATGAATTAACACTAATGCAATGTGTTATGAAAGGTAATTAACCATATTTTAATGGTCATAATAACAATATTTATAACTCCGAAAGCAACTATCAATTGTCCAATTTCTTAAACCTATCAATTGGACCTATGGAAAAAGCGTCTTCCGCACTCTACAGTGTTCTATTTATACTAATAGAATAATGTTTACATAATTATAGAAACGTTCAGAAAATATATGTCAATGGGATGGTTGGACCGAGTCGCGGCTACTGACTACAAAGTCGACGACAAGTTGACGATCCCCGCTGGCACACCTGTCTACGTCAACGGTCTAGGCCTGCACTACGACCCTAACATATATCCCGAGCCCACGCAGTTCAATCCAGATAGATTTCTGCCAGAAAACGAAAAGAAAATACCGCCTTTTACTTATATACCTTTCGGTGAAGGACCAAGAATGTGTATAGGTAATGAAAATAATTCATTTAATTTAGTTCACATCATTTTTTGCCTGATAAATGAATATCACCCCATCTTAACGACTGTGGGAGAACCTGCTTTAACATCTTCGCACGAATTGTCCCGGCTCGCCCGGTGATATACCACGACCACACAGAAGACAGGCGTGAAGTGGAAGCAATTTCAACTACAGTCTGATGAGTGTGCGTCCCGGAGGCCTCATTTAGTCCTCTTTCCCTTCCCACCTTTTTTCTTATAAGGAAAGGATGGGAAGTGGAAGTGTACTTTCCAGATGAGAGGATACATGGAAAGGGAATAAGTTTCAATAAAATTTTAATGCTAAACGTTAAAGTTTGGTTGAAATTTAAAATAACTTACAAAACAGTGTAACAAACGTCTAAAATTAATTTATATTATACTATAACCTGGATCTTTTCACTGAATTCCCAGGACGTCGCTTCGGTGAGCAGACTTTCTTGACGGCGCTGAGTCACGTCATTATCAACTATAAGATCCTGCCAACACCAAACGGCAAACTGGCCGCAGATATTGACATCGAAAAGAATGGGATGTTTGTTTCGCCGGGAGAGAAAATATACACAATGTTCAAGTCTAGAACAGCAGCTTTTAATAGTTGTTAATAAATTCTTCTTAAAATTGTATAACGGCATTTTTATCATTTGGCAGTCTCCTTGTGCGTTCATTTTCTTATAAACAATTATACTTTTAGTCTGTTTAACTTTAATTAAATTTAATTTAATTAGGAAAATAAATCAATCCGGTAAAAATAAGTATTTTTCATCAAAAAATTAAAAAATATAAGATTTTTTTATTGTCTATTTTCTAGTATTAAAATATTGTCCCTTTGTTATATTTCTCCGAAATTAATATCATCATAATTCAAAATAAAGTTAATATTACTTCATAAGTTTGATTATTTTGTCAAAGACAAGTATTTATTTACTTCGTGAAAAGCTAAAAATAATAAATACGTAATTGGTAAATAGTTTTGTAATCTGTTAACCTAAAAAAAAACAATAAGTAACTCAAGAAAAAAAATGTCATATAAACGATCACCAAAAACTTAACTGCATAAACAAAAAAAATATATAATTCCTCATTAACAATTGTTAAATGATAAATAAGGCCTCGTTGAAACTAAAGGGTGTCAGTTGTGTTAAATATGAAAAAATTGTAGTTAATCACATTTACTCAAACATCTCTCGGTACAAATTGTACGTACAGATTTTCACCTGGGAAGAGGAACAAGCCCTTCTTCTCAATGGGTATGTCTGTGTGCGGCGGCCCGAGGGGGGTCGGCACCACCTTGTAGTTCAGAACTATGTTGGAGAGCATGTGGACCATGTTCTGCATCGCGAATCTACGTCCTGACAACATAACATTATTGGGTTTACTTTCGTACCATAAAAAAGGTGAACAAAAGCGAGGTTCCGTAAATAAGTGATCAAAAGTGAGTAGTAGTGACCACAAGAAGATCTCCAAGTTGAACTCACACCACCCAAAAGGAACAGGCGATTTAGTTAAAGTTCAATTGCTTTCTCAGTGTCAACTTACCGATACAAACCCTGGGACCTTCACCGAAAGGGAAATAAGTGAAAGGTTTGATATTGTTCTCGTTCTCCGGCAGGAAGCGGTCAGGGTCGAAGAGGTTTGGGTCGGGGAAGTGGAGGGGGTCGTAGTGCATGCCGATGGCGTTCACGTAGACGGGGGTGCCCGCGGGGATGGTCAGCTTGTCGTCCACCTCGTAATCCACCGAAGCGATTCTGTCCAGCCAACCCATCGGCGGATACTTCCTCAGAGCCTCTGGAATGTTACTCAAAGTGTTAAAATGATGGTGTCGTTTGTTTCACATTGTTGAAAGTACAAAAAGTAGTCACCTTTAATAACGCATTCGAGATACTTGGCGGCCTGCAGCTTGTCCATGTCCAGCTCACCTTCGCCCATGTTTTGTTTAATCTCCATGATCTCATCATACAATTTGTCCTGAAACATTAACATTACTATACAGAAGGAAATAAACCATTTTGAGAGTCACTAATTTACCTAAGTAAGTTGTCGATGTGATACCTGGACATGAGGCAGATGCGCCAACTCGTATGTGGCAAACGCCATCGCCGAGGCAGTCGTGTCGAAACCCCCCTGCAAGAAGATGGCCGCCTGCGCCACCAGCACGTCGTCACCGATATCTAGTGGTATACAACGATGTCAATATAACTGTGGTGGAGGTCGCAGCGGCAGCTCGCACGACCCGCTCGACCGATGTTACACAGATTTTCAACTAATTTTTTACCAGCATAATTTAGAAATCCAAGATACAAATTTTTAGGTAGCAAAGGTTCAAGTATAGGGCTTTTCAAATATGTTAGCGGCTCAAGGTAACACCTTCTCCATTGTTGTCGCTCTCCTGCTTTATCTTGCGCAGCGCGTCGAAGAGGTCTCCCCCCTGAGCGGGTGCTGCATACCCCCCGCGCTGGCGCACTATCTGACTGTATACCTGCTTGAAGTAATCTGTCGCCGCCTTCGGGAAAAATGTGAACCTGGAACATGTGACGTCATCAACTGCACCGATAATTCATCCCTCGTACATTGCTCCTACTTCATTAACCTTAAAGAACCTCTCGGTTGTTAATAAGCGATTTAGTGAAGCAGTTTGAAACGAACAAAAAACTTAATGTAACATAAATAAACTATGCTTAATTTAATGATCTAACATTATAAACGATGCAATGAAAAAACGGTAAACAAGCAAGTGCATAAACCGGTCGTTTAATCTAAAAATAAAAACATCTACAAAGCAAAATACGATCAAAATAAATTATTACCTACATTAGAAAGGAGTCCTCGCGCAGAGTTTCGAATTCAATTATGTACTGATATAAAATTAATGTGATTGAAATAAAAGAATTCAAAGTATTCGTACATGCTCGACTATTGCGAAACCAGTTATACAAATTCAAATATTAGGTAAGTAAATAGATGTTTTCCACTAAACGACTAGTCGTACCACTCAAACACGACTGCCAAGCTACAAACAGTCACGGTCGCAGCTAAAATGGTATAGTACCGTCCAAACCTATAAACATGAGAACTAAGAAGGGACTATCATAAAGTTTGAATCTTTATAACGAGCTCATAGAAACAGCAGTGACGTGCCTAGCTGCCGTAGTGGAACAGAGGTTTAAAAGTCTCACCCGAATATACCAATGATATCGGGATAGAAGAATATGCTGGCCCAGGCGAGGCCGCGCCACCAGCTGAACTCCATGAAGTCGAGGGTGACTGCGCGCAGCGGGCCGCGACCACTCAGCGTTGAGTCACTCGCCACACCGAACGACGTCTGACCCACCACGTCCGTCGTGTAGTCCGAGTACACCATCTAAACCAAACCACCCACGCATTCCCACGCTTTTATATTTCTTCAACTTGTAACTCTATACTTTATTACCCGCCATTGTACACCGCCAAAAACCTTCCGTGGACCCCAGAGGGTTCACCGAAACACAATCTTTAAAATTTTAATAATAAAAACCTGCTTACTCTCAAGTTGACACGTTTCTCCTTGTCCATGTCCATTTTGATCCTCTGCATGAGTTGCTGGGTTTTATCAATGAAGTGCCTCTGCTGACTCCTCAGCTTGGCTGATGTGAACACCGGGGTCAGGCGACGTCGTAGCGTCCCCCACAGCGGGCTCTGTGCGCGTTACCATAATAATATTATAATAGAAATAGTTGTATCGTGTTAAGAGGAAATTATTATGTTATGCAAATTATATTCAAATGAGGTACAAACGATCTCGCGTTATCTCACTAATATTATTTCTAATGCGAATGTTTGGATGGATGGATGTTTGTTAGAAAATATTTCCACAACGATTGCATGGATCACGCGGAAATTTGGTTTAGATGTAGAACATCATTTGGAAGAATACATAAGCTACTTATTGAGTTTTTATACTACGCGGAGTCGCGTACGACAGCTAGTTTAAACAATTTAGATGTCTAGATGACATGTTTGAACACAATATTTAATTTACTACAGTGTTAAGTAAATAACGTTCAGTTTCTAAAATCTACAACAAATAACATTTAAAGGATATTCAGCATTATTTGCTAAACACGTTTTTTTATATAATTAACATACATAACAAAACGACAATGTTAGTTGAACAGTTTAGCAAATATTATAACTACTAAAACTAGGAATCTTCTCCAAAATTTATACACCAAACGAACCTTCATGGTGAAGAGATTCATAGAGCCAATGATGTCTCTCTTCCCGCCGGAGAGGTAGCGGTCCTTGAAGATGTGCGCGTCTTTGACGAGGATACGACGCGCTATCTCCGGGTCTTGCACGACCAGCGCTGGCCGCCACAACCACCACACGCCCACGTACGGTGCACGGAAACGATCGTACAACTCCCGCATCCACACTCCCTTAGGAATGCACAAATGTTAGTACAAATATAATTAAAATCGACGTCCTTTGAATCAACGTTTGTATGTTTGTCCAAAAACATAGACATGTAACTTTAGCAGGGGATTTCTTGGGTTTACATCGCAAATATTAGAAGTATAATAATTATAAGTATATTATTCTGGCCACGGAAACGGTGCGGACGAGTGCGCCCTGCTCGACACGTTGAGCGCGCTAGGCCTCGCCCAGTACAACCACGTACACAACTTGCATGGTAGACTATTAGACCTCGTCTTAGCCAATAAATTTGTTAAGGTCGCGGAGTGTGACGAACCTTTAGTTCCCATCGACCCTCATCACAAGGCTATTATTTGTTACTTGCCGACCGTTGAAATCCCTATATTAAAGATTGCCCCAAGAGTCAAATATCAATTCAATAAGGGAAAATATGACATAATAAATGAAGAAATTTCGAACATAAACTGGGATATCGAACTTTCCTCAACTGACGTTGACGAATGCGTCAACTGTTTTTACTCAATTATTAATAAGTTAATAGACAAACATATTCCCAAGACTATAGTACACGAAAGTAAATCATGCCCTGCTCATTACACTTCGGCACTTAAAAGATCTATTAAGGAAAAACACAAATACTTCATGAAATTTAAAAAATATAACAATAGGTCCGACCTTGAGACGTATAGGCTACTCAGGGATAGGGTTAAGAAATTAGAGAAAGAATGTTATGAGAATTATATCAAAACTGCGGAGGAGTCTATTAAGAATAACCCCAAATACTTTTGGACATACGTTAAAACGAAAAAAACTCTAACAGGAATTCCCGGTTTGGTCAACTACGGCGACTTAGTGGCATCGGATGGCGTCGAAATATGCAACTTGTTTTCGAATTACTTTAGCTCAACTTACTCTCATGATCCACAAGCATGTTTAGATATGCGTCACCAAAACATTGCGTGCGATCCGTTGTCAGATATCGGTACCATCGACGTACACCACGACGAGATAAAGAAATACCTAAAATCGTTAGATAATACTAAATCCGCCGGACCGGACCACTTGCCCCCCCTATTTCTGGTCAACTGTGCCGAAACATTATCTATCCCTGTTACCGTATTATTCCAAAAATCCTTGTCCATGTGTACCGTCCCGTCAATATGGAAACGTGCATACGTTACACCTATTCATAAAAAAGGTCCGAGAACTGATGTGACCAATTATAGACCAGTCTCTAAATTGTGCATACTTGCTAAAGTGCTGGAAAAGGTTATATACAATCAGCTATACGCGGCCATAAAACACTCATTTAGTCACGTCCAGCATGGGTTTCTTCGAGGTCGGTCGACCACCTCCAATCTCGTTATGCTTAACGACTTCATAACTGACGCGATGGACAAAGGGAAGCAAGTCGATGTCGTTTACACAGATTATAGCAAGTGCTTCGATCGAATTGACCATGGGGTGTTGCTGTACAAGCTACAACTGATGGGCATACGGGGAGACCTCCTTAGATGGTTTTCCTCGTACATATCCAATCGATCACAGGCCGTTGTCATAAATAACTATATATCTAGTTGGATACCATTGCCTAGCGGAATAGCGCAGGGCTCCTTGCTCGGGCCTCTGTTGTTCCTTATCGTTGTAAACGACATAGATAAATGTTTCCATCATTCACAGGTACTATGCTTTGCAGACGATATGAAGATATTTACTTATATTTCTAATTCTGATGACGCTGTCGCGCTGCAGTCAGACTTAAATCGTCTCAGCAACTACTGCATTCAAAATAAATTAGACTTAAACCCCTCGAAGTGTTTGGTTGTAACATACGGCAGGAAAACTAACCCGATCGCATTCGATTATACAATTAAACAGACGAGGCTGGAAAGATGTCTCCAGGTCAGAGATTTGGGTGTTATCCACGACCACAAATTATTCTTTGATAATCATATAGATACCATTATATCTAAAGCATATAAGGCACTAGGATTCGTAATGCGTGCGTCACACAGCTTCAAGGAAGCGAAAACCTACAAAATATTGTACTGTAGTTACGTACGCAGCATACTCGAGTACGCCAGTCAAGTGTGGAACCCGCGGTATAACATATACATCTCTAGGATTGAAAACATACAGAAAAAATTCATTAAGTATTTATGCTTCCGGCTAAATTATAATTTTCGCTCTCAAGATTACCTAAATTTATGCGGTAAATTTCATATTCTCCCTCTTGTTGTTCGACGCGAAGTGGCAGATATAATATTTATGTTAAATATTATAAACGGTAGTATTGACTGTCCCTCTCTTCTCTCTAAAATATCGTTTAATGTACCAAAGAAATCAGCACGCCATCACACTCCTATTCATCTTCCTATGGCATTTTCTAACTATCGACAAAATTCATTTATGTTACGAGCTGGCTTCTTTGTTAACAATCACTCTAAAAGTTCCACCTTAGATATATTTAATTCTACAAGTAATTCTATTAAGCAGGCTTTTTATCGGAAATTTTTCGTCAAGAACAAAGTAATAAACTAAAGAACAAACATAATTAAACTAATCAAGCTTTTCTTTTTGTAATCTTGTAATTCTTTTTGTGCTTTTTGACTCTTGTTAATGTATAATATCTGTTCGCGCTAAAACATTTGTGTAAAATGCCACTATCGGCGAGGACCTATAATTGGCTATATGTTTACTAACTATTGTTGTACTTAATTTGTAAAAATGGCTGTTGGTCTTCCAATAAATAAATAAATAAATAAATAAATTAAATTTATCTACGTTGGCAATGCAAGCAAGTTGGAATAAAAGGGCGTTGGTTTTTTTTCGATGTTTTAAATATATTTTTCTTTCCTAATTAAGATCTTTTTTCAGTAAGTTTATTACACATATTGTAAAGTAGGAGGAACTTAAATTACTTGGTATTATTATACTAACCGGATTCATCTTCATCATGAATGTGAGGCTGCCGACTATTGGGTGCGGAGGCAGATGAGGCACTTGCCTCTTGGCCCAGAAGTTCCTCGTGTCCTGCCATTGCTTGAACACCCAGAACAAAGCCAGGACGACTAAGCTAACTAGCAAACTCGCCAACATCTAACAAAAAAACGTATAATTTGCTACTTTTTTAATTCATCAATGAAATATAAATATTGACAAGTATACAAAGCCGTGTAATAAAGTTTTTTTTTTACCAATGTTTAAAAAAGTAATTAATTTAACATAAAAAAGTATACCCATTTTAACAATAAAAGAATTTACTTGTTGAAGACTTTATAAATCTTTATTTGGTTCAAAAACGCAATAATTTTCTTATAATGTTAATTTTTTTTCTAGATTTAAAGTAATATTCAATTAAATGATTAAAAACTAGCTTTAATATAGTCAAACCTTTTTTGTGTGTGATATTTATAAAGAAATAAACATGAATTTAAAATAAAATTATCCCAATGTTCGTTACTAATAATTATGTATTACCTTAAGATCGACGTCTTAGCAGAACAACTTCCGAGACTAGTTTGGCTCCAGATGTAATTTTAATTTATATATAATGTTATATAAAAATATATATAAAAGCCTATACATATGCTAAGCAAGAACATCTCCACTGACACTCGCTTTTATATTCTGAACATATAATTTTACACGTGTATGTTAATTCATTATCAAAATGGCGCATGTCTGATTTTACAATAATACTAATTGATATATGTAGCTCACCGCATAGATAGATAGATAGATAGATAACATAGCTTAACGTAAAAATGCTACTATAATAAAGCCATTGCTCATCTTGATAAATTAAATCTTACTAATATTATAAATGCGAATGTTTACATGGATGGATGTTTGTTTAAAGGTATCTCCGGAACGGCTCATCAGATCTTGAAGAAATTTGACACAGATGTATAACAGTCTGGAACACGTAGACTACTTATTAAATTTGTTTTCAATTTCGCGCAGACGGAATCGCGGGCGACAACTAGTTTGCTATAAATTATCTAGTTCCATCTTTGTTATTATCGTAATGACATCGCGCGTTTATATTGTAAACTTTGTGGCGGCCTTGAGCTTAAACCACTGGAAGTTTTATAACTAAAATCAATGCCCTAAGAAAAATGTCTAGATGACTTTATATCCATAACTCAAGGGATATAAAATAGTCTGGTCGAGTTTGTCTAACCGAATAACGGTACTACAATAATTTGTATGATTTTGTTTCTGACAATAAAATCTATGTATAAAATATATTACATCATCCCCGTCATTATCTATACCCAAAATAGAGGTCTTAAAAACCCACGGTTAATACTCCAACTAAAATTCAACTTGAATACAAAATAGTGGACCTTTATTTTAATTTTGTATAATACACCTAGTCCTATGTAATTTGAATTGGCAATGTGCCACAAATCGTTATGAAAACAAACACGTACGAAAATACAGAAAATGTTTTCATGATTACATTGAATAGGTACAGCGCCATCTCTTATGTCTATAGAGTACTACTGAGCCTACCTAAGTTCGTACTGACGTAAGAGTTGTGCAGTTTAATTTTCCATAGATGGCGTTATTTTACATGAATTTACAAAATAACTCAACAATCCCGAAATCCTCGCAAGAAATTATTTATAGAAATTATTTTGATTTTTAAATTAAAAAAAGAACTTAATAATTTCACTCTATATTTCTCTACTAACAGAAATGTTTTACATCATTGCTCACATTTTTAAGAATAGTGAAACTATAAAATGCAAGAAAATGTGTTAGTTTTTTAAGATTATAATATATTCTAAGCTTTGTAGACATCAGTGTGTTTGTAGTTAATTTTCTTATCAATTCCGAGTAGCTGTCGTATAATGAAAGCTGGCAGACGCTTGTGTCTCCAACGTGTAGGCAGTGGAGTGTGGTTGGCGCGCTCTATCTTGCTGGCCACATACTGCTCCGCAGAGAACTCATTAGCCGCTTTCACCATCGCCAACAGTTCATTCTGGAAGATCTTCTCTTTGATTTGACGTCTGCGCTTCTTGACCTGTAATATTGGTCAGTTTCACTATGAGATAAATTCAATAACTTCAAAAGCTAATAGCTGTTTTAAGGTCAATTATGTTAAGCAATTATACTCATGTCGCTTTGACATAAAGGTAAAGATTTTTTAAGAGATTACAAAACTAATTTAAATGTTGTTCATAAACATTGAAAATAAACAATCAAGGAAATAATATAAATGTAGCACATCCTTTGATACTAACCCGAGCCCAACGGTGCCTCATTCTTTTCCAAAGCTTGTTCCTTTGGTGTTTCTTCATTTTCTTGCGCCTTATGACGATGAGACGAACTGCCTGCTTTTCCTCTTGTTGAATAGCAGGTAAGCCAATCTCATCTTTGCGCCAATTAGTGTCAATAATAGGTAAGATGGAACGAGGATTTATTATAGGGATGTATGACACTGGATCTTGTTTTACGCGGCTTATATTTGGCTTATCTTCTATCTCAAATCCAATACTTCGTGGACTGAATGTAATACTTTTGCAGTTGTTAAAAATGCCTTCTTTTGTAACATATTTAGGTGGGTTTTTACATTCTTTTAAGGTATTTAAAGCGGTCGCTATATTTATGCGCCTTAAATCTGAAATATTTAAAGTTATCAATTACATAAAGTCATATCCATACATAACCTTAAAGATGCTCCTCCTTACATTTTACAGTTGTGTGCAAAGAATTCATTTTGTTCTGTTTTTTAACTACTGTAGCTTACATTCTAAGAAGAATTATTAAACATATTTTATTATTTAGTTTATTTACAAACTAATATTTCAACAGAATAGAAAAATTTCAAATCTAAATCAAGAATCAAGAATGACAGTGACATGCATATGACAACGACAAAAAATCTTCAATGTTGCAGGTTCTTTGGCTAATCCAGACTATATAATTTTTAACAGATCATAAAAATGTATTATTGTAACTTCTACCCGTGCGTTTGCATTTTCGATACGATACTTACCTTGTATTTTTGCCTGCCTTGGTATTGTGACATTTTAGCTTGCTAAAGTAAAACTGATTGAATCATAAAAATCTAGTTTTTGGATTTAGATCAAAAATATGTTGTACATCTTTAAGATTTAAACTGTAGGAAAGAATTAAAATAAAATCCAACATCTACATTTATTTCATTTTCAAAAGCATTCAGCGTACGTTGTCATATAATTCATTCTGAGAGACCGCATCGACATCACCAACAATTGCAAAAGCCATGTCACTTTCTGAAATAATCACAATATTTTAAACGATTGAAAACTTTGCATCAATCTTCGCAATAAGATGACATTATTAATTAAATGACCAAATTATAAACTATTACTATTAGACTTTCTTAAAGTAGGTTGTTAATCTTTAAGAACTACGATTCACGAATAAAAATAAGGAGGAACATTTTTAACGTAAAATATAAATGCATTATTTAATTAGATTAAATTGGGCACACTTACTTCTGCTTACAATATCTTTAGCCAGCTGTAACACCTCTTCATTGGGAATGGAATCTATAACGCAATAAGCATTCAACGGACCGTCAATATGTATTTTACTAGCCATTTGGAGCCCGAGACTTTCAGAGACATTGACACAGTTTTCTTCATTTAAAGCGAGATTTAATTCTGAAAATTAAGCATATATTTCATCCTCTAATACGTGTTCTTGTGAAATTTGAAATAGTTTACAGTTTAAATATTTATTTAGTGTTACTAAGTCGTTTCTTGCCGCAGGCGATATGTTCGACACTAAGTTTGTCCACGTTGGCCAATAGTTGCGCTGCCGTGTTTGCCACTTTATTGATATTAGAAGAATGACTTTTTGCCAGTACTCCTGATAAACAAATTGGAACAATTAAATTCGCACATCCAGGTTTAATCATCATTAGAATGTGCTTTGAGTTTGTAGACACATATTATTCGCTTACCAAATATACCAGTCTCCATATAAGAGATGCTGAAGGGCTTATACGTGGTATAGAGCTCGTCGGTCTGGCAGCCGAGCGGCGTCTTGTCGCGCACGATGCGATCCAGCGCGCGCTCACGCAACTGAGAGAAAAGCATGTCCCAAGTGACCGCAAGAATCGAGTGCTTCATGAGGCAACTGTAAAGTTAACATTCAGTGTTTTTAAATAATTATGTAAATTGTCATGTCTTTTAACTTTGTATTTGCATCGCAAGAATGGTTTATATTTAACAAAAATCTTGAGAATTGCTATTATAAATGGGTAGGCGCTTAGTAAATATGGTTGTGACCACAAGTCCTGTGTGCCGCAGCCGAGCAGCGCGGCTGCTACGCAAGTGTCACTGCCGGAGCCGAGGTCGTGGCACTCGTAACCGCCGCGGGGGAATGAGAACATGTGCTCTTGCTCACAGCATACGTCCTAGGGACAACGAATAAGAATTAACTTAGCGTTAATAGATCCTTAAAAAAGGATAACCTCAATAAACATCCACTAAAGTACAACGTATTGGAATTTAAGTTTAAAATATATAAAAAGCACCAACATGCACACACTGTAGATGAAGACTCTCAGCCAACTTGAGGGTATCCTCGAATGGTATGCCGCAGCTGGTGACGGTGCAGTTGCTCGGCGTGAAGTTAGTCACAAAGTCCTTGAGGTTAGCGGAGCTCATACTATCGACCCTGACCTCGTCGCAGAATATGGACTGATGCAGAGGGCCAGCCCAGAATGCCTTCTGCACCAGGTCCACAGCGCGTTGCTCACAGCCCATACGCAGCAAGTTGTCTTTTATGAAAGGTTTTATGTCGGTTACCTCCCATTCGTGGAAACAGCATCTGAGATGTAGACTTATTTGAAAGAAAATATAAATATATAGTGTGAATGATATTTCCGGCTTATAAGTGTAGCAACGTATTTAATCGAAAAATTTATATGAATAGCCAAATTCAGAAATCAGAAATAATATCGCACGGGTTGACAATGTCATTTATGGATGCAATAAATTTAGGAAGTGTGAAACTTTAAATTTATGATACAAACTTCTATGTTTTTCATTGAATTTTATTACAAATATAAAGGAATGTTAAACATTAAAGAAATTAGTTTGTAAAAATAACAAAAAGTTAGTTTCGAAACTAGGCCCCGGCGAGATTCGAACTCGCGATCTCCTGTTTACTAGACAGGCGCTTTAACCAACTAAGCCACGGCGCCGCTGACCGTGGAGTTGAAATTACTGTTTAAAAATGTCATAATTTATTACACATAATTGCTAACAAATAATCATTTTATAGTTTTTGTGAAACAATATTGAATTTCGTTCATTATGTGGAATAGTAAAAATACCATTCTTACATAATATCAGTTTGTTACGAGTGTTTAGCAAAATGTTGGTAAGATAACTTAAAGTAAACCGCCATCTATTGGAAATGTTGTGTTACTAAACTACTCAAACGAATTGTTCTGCAGACTTTATAATGGATATACTTGCAATATATTTATGTTACCTGGTGGCGGTATCTATGAGGAAGTACTTGAGGTCGTGGAAGTGTGGCAACGGGCAGCGCAGAGTAAAGGCTATGGTTTGGCGGTCGCTGGAGCAGGTGAGGTAGCAGCCGCGCTGCTGCAGCACGCGTGCCTTACCCACCAGAGAATACGCGTGCCCCGAACAACCAGACATCGCGCGCACGAAATGACTCGCGCCCACCTGGTTGTCGCGTTCGAGGCGGGACCCCACCTAAAGTGCAACTTAGAAGTTATACTCTATTTCTATTACGCTGTTACCATAAGCACGCTAGACGCACAGAAAGACAATATTTCCCCTTATGCATGCATCCCTTCCTCCATTCAATCCACTTCTCCGTCTCAGTCTTTCTTTATAAGAAAACGGTGGAAAGAGGACTAAAATTAGGACTCCAGAACACACTCATCAGACTGTAAGCAGAATTACTTCGAATTGACGTCTGTCTACACTGTTCCTGGCGTCTCCCACTGTTAAACTATATAAGCCTAACTACCGCGTTGTTACTAAAGTTATGGTATACCTGGAACATAATAGTACATGCACTAAGCTGGGCTCCGAGCGACTGCGCCGCGGCCACCCTCACACCGTTTAGCATATGCGTGCGATACACCTCTACCGAACCGTAAGCCTTCGGCATACATTGTGACAAATGTTTGACGTTCCATACAAATATATTTGGTAAATATCTCTTTAAATGTATTCTATTTATTATGCTCATTATAGCAGTTGTCAATACATTGTAATAATTGTCATGTGGACGTCTGTCATTTGGCATATTTAATAAAAACTCCTTGTATTGTGTCTGGCGTTGTGTTAAAAAAATTCTTGCATTGTATTAAAAAAAAACCATAGACCAAGAACCTCACTGACGTCTATATATAGTCAGGCTATAAACTGTGGTTTTTGTGCCTATATGATTTTCGCTATTTTGGCGCTGACGGTTGCCGGTGGTAGCAGTGCAGAGGAATCGAACTAATAATAGAGATGGAATTAAGTGTCAGTAACTGTTTAGCAGGCATTTAAGTCGTAGCAAATGCTTTTTGCTATCATTTTTAAGCAATGGCCTATCCATTTTTAGAAAGCATCGGAGACCCGAAAACGTAACATGACACATTTTCGAAATGTCAAAAGTATGCGTAACGCAAAAGTATACCAGTGTCATGAAAAAAATTCCCAAATTCAGGAAAACGATACGGTGTTGCCACAAAATAAGGTCAAACTAGATAATAACCGTTATGTTTTTATTTCAAACATTATTGATAAGGTCTTTTAGATAGATATAAAAGTATTGACATACTTTTATTAATGTAATTAAAATAAAAATGAACTGCAATAAAAGTTATCAACAGGGTCAATGAACTTATTAAATGTTTTTATATTAATTAAAGAAACCTGTTTTGATTACAAAATTTAATTTTAAACTGAATAAAACAATTGTGAACATTAAAATGTAACTACAATAAAGACAGTTCTAAATATTTCTAAAAATAATTCCTGTAACATTAAATTTAATTAATTTATTTACAAAAAGTGAAACGTTATTGTTTATCATTCGTGAGTTTATTACTAAATATTACAGTAATAAAAAATTACATAATGGATCGTAATTTCAAAGAAGACGTCGAATATCCAAAGACGTTAGACAGATTAGATCCTTTGAGACAATTCACGCATAGATTTTATCAGACGAAAGGAGAAATTTATCTTTGTGGTCATTCCGTAGGATTGGCTTCGATTGACGCCGAGAAAAGCTTAAACGATCTTTTGGAAGTTTGGAAGAAAGAAGGCGTTAGAATTTGGATGTACAATAACTACCAATATGTAAAATATTCAAGTCTCCTGGCTGAACTAATGGCCCCTTTGATAAAAGTACAGCCGAATGAAATTGTTATATCTGGATCTTGTACCTCTAATATACATGTAGCTATGTGCACATTATATAAACCGACAATAAAAAAATATAAAGTATTAGTTGATGATATTAATTTTGCATCGGACCGCTACGCCGTTGACAGTCAAGTCAGATTAAATAACTTAGCACCCAGCGATGCAGTCAAGGTCGTTCGTTGTCAAGGAAGTTTCATGAAAGAAGATCTTATTATAAACTCAATGACGACAGATGTCGCTTTACTCCTTCTTCCAGCTGTTTACTACAAAACTTCGCAAGTTTTAGAATTAAAGAGAATCTGTGAGAAAGCGCACGAACTTGGAATTATCATCGGATTGGATATAAGTCATGCGATAGGTGTTATAGATCTAGATTTACAAATTTTGAACATAGATTTCGCCGTCTGGTGCACTTATAAATACCTGAACGGAGGTCCAGGGTCTTGCGCTGGTTTGTACATGAATAAAAAACATTTCAAATTAAGTCCAGGTCTAGCCGGCTGGTACGGCAACAAGGATGAAAATAGATTTCAGTTCAAGCAGGAATTCGATCATCAGAGAAATGCCAACGGTTGGCAAATCGGAACACCTTCTTTATTTTCAATGGCACCTTTGAAAGGTTCACTCGAAATATTCAATGAAGCAGGAATAAATAACATAAGAAAGAAATCATTGCATATAACAGCGTACTTGATGTATCTTATCGATACGAAGCTAGTACATTACGGGTTTAGTGTGGGCAATCTTAGAGAAGATGAGAAGAGAGGAGGCCATGTATCAATCATACATGTGGATGCACAAAGAATTTCATTATCATTGAAAAGTCGTGGTGTTGTGACAGACTTCAGAGAGCCTGACATAATGCGAGTAACTCCGATAGCATTGTACACAACTTATTTACAAGTTTATGAATTTGTAGAAATCTTATTGTATATTATGAAGAGTAAAACGTATTAATGTAATTCTAAAATATTTGTAGAAATTGTCCTAATTTAAAAAAAAAAAACTTAGATTAAGGGTAAGTTACACAAATGTCGTTTCAGACAAGGAATTTGTGGTGTTTTGTAATGGTTTTCAGAATTTAGGCGACTTTTAACTTTTTACTCAAAACGCTATCTCAGGTGTAGGTATATGTGAAAAGAACTATACTTGCATGTTAACTTGCTTTTGATTTATATATTTATATGAAGGATAAAAATAAAAAGCAACAAACATTTTTCATATATTTATTTTTGTTATCGTCATCGATGAACACAATTTAATTTTTTATAATTAATTTCTCGACTATCTTCAGCACCCAAATATCTAAATCGTAACCTGATCAAATAACAACTGAGAATTAAACTATGACATTTAAAAACATTCAATTCAACTACAAATGTGAACATCAGTATGTAAAAAAAAAGAAAAATAAAAAATAAAATCGTCCAACTTCTTTTTTTGATTTTTTTTTATCTTAAATGAAAATAGACTTTATACTATTCACCTCTAGCTGTAATGTTAAACTCTAGATTTAATTTCGTCTAACCGGACTTATATTAATCTATATTTTAGACCTAAAATAATTCATACAATCACATTGTCCGCATTTCAAGTGAACATCTCAACTATTCAACTATTTATATTATAAAAAGAAAACAATAAATGTGTGACGTCATCAACAAACGTCAAATCGTCATTTCTCACAGGGTTGCCAACCGAAACTAATTTTGCCTACACGTAGGGAGCTTAAATTAGAGAAAAATAGAAAAAAAAGCTTATTCAAAATCTTAAACGTTAACATTACTATTTATTTACAGTAATTTACATCACAAGCGCAAATTTGTATGATTTCCTTTACAATGAGAATATATAAATTTAACTCGAGGAACTTACATAAAGATCATAATGTCACTAGATTGCTTTCAAATATTTAATTTTAATTTATTACACTTTGTTAAAAATGTATCTTTTCAGTTAATTGCTACGATTGGCACATCTACAAGAAATGCTGTCTGGATTCTATACGCAGAAACAGATAGATAACTTCCCGTTTTATTTTATCCATTTTTAATTTACCCAATTGCGCGCATGGAATCTAAAACTGGCAACATTCATTTCTATATCAGACGTTTATGTTTAAAATCCAATTCGGTGTATTTTAATATTTTATATTGATAGAAAATAACCATAATAATAGATTCCAAATCGGCTGATAATAAATCAAATCGTAAAAGAGTTGTATCAGTGTGGCGTGGAGAGGGGGGAGGCGCACTCCGAGCTCGGTGTTGTAGTTCTCGCTGAGGTCAGCAAGCACCATACCGGTACTGCAGCACCGCACCGCTCACTGACTGATGGTTCGGCTAGCTCGCTTGTTTCATCTCCTGCAACAATAAAAAAACACATGTAAATAACTTTGTATGGAAAAGCAAAAAATATTCTATACAAAGATAAATAAATATTGTACATTTTGAATCCTAAAGTTTAACTAAAACTAAATTACTAGTAAAATTACTGGCGTTGTCTCTACATGTACCAGATCTCTGCTACCCATCATATCACAATTTATTTCTTATCAGACAATCCATCCATAGATTCATACAAAAAAAAACAAAAAAAAAGAAAGCAAGTCACCACAGAGTCCGGCTCGAGGGATCATGTGAGCAACGTGTCGGGTATCGCGAGGTGCGAGGTGCGAGGTGCAGCGCGCGGCGTCTCTCGCCCGCTCATTGCCACGAATTGACCGGGTTTGGTAACGCTAAAGGAATAAATAGAGCAGCGGTGGCTCAGGAGTTCAGCACTTCACCTGTGGGGGGAGGGGAGGGGGGGGGGGGGGCGTGAGGGTGATACGTACAGTTGTGCAGACGCACGGAGGGCCAGTCGTGCAGGTCGCGCTCCTGCGGCGGCTGGCGGCGCGTGAGGGAGGGCGGCTCGCTGCGACGCACGCAGCCCTCGTGGATGTGCACGGAGACGATGTCGGAGCCGGGGATCTCGAACATCACCTCCAGCAGCAGGTTCTCCATGATGGCGCGCAGCCCGCGGGCGCCCGTCTTGCGCTCCATCGCCTGCGCCGCCACCGCCCGCAGCGCCTCCTCGCTGAACGTCAGCTCGCACTTGTCCATCGCGAACAGCAGCTTGTACTGCGCCACCATCGCGTTCTTCGGCTCCGTCAGTATCCGCACCAGCAGGTCCTGGTTCAGGCTGTGGAAGGGCACGAGGACCGGGAACCGTCCCACGAACTCCTGCAGGCAGAGAGGGGGAGGATGTTAGTGTGCAGGTGGCGCGCGAGGTAGGAGCGGCTGGAGGTGGAGACGAGCTGAACGTACCGGAATCATGCCGAAGTCGATGAGGTCGCGCGCCTGCACCTTGCGCAGCCAGGCGTCGCGCTCGTCGCCCTCTGCTGCGGCGGACTGGAGCGGGGAGGCGTCCGCCGCGGCCGCCGCCAGCGCCGCGCGCCTCCCGCCCGACCGGTCCCACGCACCGAAACCCAGGTACTTCTCGTTGCTGCGTCGCTGCACCAGCCTGCCGCACACAACATCACATGTCACCCCGCCCTCACACGTGACACCGCTCCGGCGAGACGCACGCACCTGTCGAGGCCGTTGTACGCGCCGCTGGCGACGAACAGGATGTTGGTGGTGTCGACGTGCACGGCGTCCCCGCGCAGCTTGCGCGAGTTGCGCTCCGGCACCGACACCACCGCGCCCTCCAGCATCTTCAGCATGCCCTGCTGCACACCCTCGCCTGTAACGAAATTCACCATTTCTTACTAAATATTTACAGAACGACCCGCTTCATTTCTCATACACGTTGAACATGATCTGGAAGAACATATGGGCTACTGATTAAGCTTTTTTTAATCCGGCGCGGCCAAAGTAGCGGCATATTTTTATGTAAAAGGAAAAGACGAGACCGAGCTTAGATTAGTGGGTTCGTATGAAGAGGTGAAAGATAACATTTTGATCCTTCGAATGGGACAAAAGTAAATATAAGATGTGGCCGGTGGTTCACCTCCGACGTCCCTGAGCTGGTGTATGCCGGGCACTGCGCCGATCTTGTCCACCTCGTCCAGGAACACGATGCCGGTCTGCGCGCGCTCCACACTGACACACACAATTACTCCGTTAATACATTACTTACTACATTCTTCAACATTTATTTAATAAGGTGACCGACGAGCTAACAATTACTACATCCCTAATTGCACAACCCATTTCCAACTTTTAATCGACGGAGGAGACACATCCACTTTCCCCTTCCCGTCCTTAAGGATGAGAAGGGAAGGACTGTTATGCAATGTGTGTAAGTGAAAGTTACTTGAAGTTGGCGTCCTGCAGCAGCTTGGCGATGACGCTCTCGATGTCCTCGCCGACGTACCCTGCCTGCGTGAGCGTGGTGCAGTCGCAGATCGCGAACGGCACGTCCAGGCACTGCGCTATCGTCTGCGCCAGCAACGTCTTGCCTGCGCAAACGTTACCTCTCTTCTCTAATCTCACTCATCTTATAAATCCGTGTGAAGGTATCGCCAAAACGGCTGCATGGATCTCGCTGAAATTTGTCATAGTCCCAGAACATAGTCTGTGGGAACACATAGGCTACTATTTTTTTTATGTCCGATAGTGTAAATATAATTTCTAATTTCCATTGATTTCGACTATTCAATAGGTTAAAATAAAACGAATGAAATGTTCACGCTTTATGATCGTGATACTTCCCGTATTTTGAACTCTAGAAAGGGCTAAGTGGTATGACTTACCGGAGCCAGTGGGTCCTAGCAATAGTACATTGCTCTTGTCTAGACGCAGCTCGTGCTGCTGCCGGTCCAGCACCTCCGCTCCGCCCCCACCACCTGCACCTCCGCCCCCGCCCCCGCTCCCACCACCACCGTGACTCACGTGCAATAACTCTGCAGATAAACACTTTTCTTCACAAAACAGTTTATCATCCTATTCACTCCCTTTAAATAAACAGACGCGTTAATATATTACGAGTGTCATTTGTCATGTCATTCAACACTAGTTCATAACACAGTAACACAAAGATATAATACTTATAACCCCAATTTTAGTTCCTTTTCCCTTCCCGCCCTTTCTTTAAGAGGAAAGAATGGTAAGAAAATGGGGATATCACGGAGGAGGTGACGCGTAGGAAAATATTATCTTTCATGCGTCCTCTCCACCGTCGATTAAAAGTAGGCAATGCATCCGCTATTGCGGATATATTTGGCCAGCGATCGTTACGTTATTTCAAGCGCTATTCGGTTGTCAGCTTGCTTTGCCAACTTAGAAAATAAGTCGGTATAGAGTTAGGTTTGTCCCAATTTCCCTCTTGAGGCAGTAATGAGGTCTTTACGTCAGATGAAACATTACACACGAGTCATGTAATCAATGTAACCCTATAGTACAGCAATCGATTAAAAGACGTGATATCAATAATGTAACAGTACAACAGCAGCATGTCAGTACAACAAGGCGGTCGCGCACTCGGTGGTCAGTACTGACATGTTAGTATGTAACTTGTGTCCTCGTCTGTGCAACACTACTTCAGTATTGTTATCACGTTTCTTAGCTGTACAACATTATTACCTGCGATTTCATAATTTCTTCTAATAGATTTTGGATGCATCAAACATTAGGAATCATTTCCTTAGAATTGAAACTAACCTGACTGAACCGACATACGTTTTTTAAATCTTTACAGAACACTGAATTCTATAAATGAAAAAGTAATTGCTTGAAAATAACAGCTTTTACTTTGTTTACAACAATTAATTCTATCTATATTATAAGTTCAAATCCACACTCCACAGCTTCAAAATCAAATAGGCACAAAATACTTCGCCTTATAGCCTGTCTATAGAGGTCATTGTTAGAGAATAAAAGACCTTAACCTTTTATTGTGATTCAAACTACAATTGTCCGCATCAATTATGAAAATCACCGACAACTTTCACTTGGAGAGCGACAACAAAAGACAATGGCGGCCATAAACAATAACCATGTCAGTCGCATGTCATTTTACTTTGACAAAGACATGCAGAGCTATGAACTTATTTTAATAACATAATACATCTTACTAATATTATAAATGCGAATGTTTGAATGTATAGATGGATAAACGTGTATTTTAAAGTGTTTTTTAGAACGGTTCAACAGATTTTGATGAAATTTGACATAGATATAGAACATAGTCTAGGAAAACACACATTCTAAGTTCACTTTTTTAATACATAGTCATTGGAATAAAGTCTTTACGTCTATCTATTGTTTAAAATAACGTACTTTAAAGATATTAAATTTAAAATATAACATTAAAAATGCAAGTGAGATCGATCTATTATAATAAATTTAATGGCGTAAATGAGAATAGTAAGTGAAACTTTGTAGACAAAAAGTGCGCGAGAGTGTGACCAATTGCATTGACTTTTTGCCTGACGCGGTTGGGTTGACCTGGCAACACTTTCGATAAATAACAACTCAATACAGTTCCTTACAACATAAGTATTATATATAGAGCAACGACATTATATACATTTACATACATAAGTAGCAAAAACAACTTGATAAAAACATTTATATTTAGAATATTAAGATAATGGTTCGTCGATCGTCACTGGAAAATTGGGATTGAAAGCCCTAAACTTCATTTTTAACTTATGAACCCTGAACTTAAGTCCGATAATGTAAACCCCAGCAGGGTCTTCTGTAGACTCAAGAGGATCTACCTGGGCCATTTAAGGAACCATAGAGCTGTGTGATCAAATGTCATGTATGTACTTTTGTGTCAATGTAAGTTGGTACCTCTATGCGTGTGATGCAGAGGATGGTGGGCGTCAGCGTGCGCGCCGCTGGAGACGTTGTTGTAGATACGCTTGTAGTGATTGTAGACGGCCACAGACAACACTTTCTTCGCGTACTCCTGACCCACCACGTGCTTGTTCAAGTATTCAAAGATCTTCTTAGGAGGTGGTGGTGGCTTTCTGGAATTTACACAAATCTAATTTAACATTTACACTAGGTAATGTCTAAAGTCGTTAACTAGCTGTCGCCCGCGACTACGTCCACGCGAAATTTTAAAAGAAAAACTTAATTAGTAGTCTATCTGTTCTTCCAATCTATGTTCTACATCTATGTCAAAATTCAGCAAGATCCATGCAGCCGTTGGAGATACCTTTTAACAAACATCCATCCATTCTTGATGCCTCGCTTGATGCTTTCTACTTACGTTTGGTAAACAACATATATTATTTCTGTGTACTATACAAAAGCTAACTTATACTTTCTTAATATTCTCCATCCGCTAACTCGCTTTTATTCGGCACGAATGTATGAATGTTGTAACATATTGTATTGGACAGATATATAAGTTAACTTTCAACAGTTCAGCGGAAGTTTCCGCGGCGTCCGGCGCTTGCGCAAGATGCAATATCACGGCTGATCTTACGCAAGTATCGAGCTTAAAGAGAAGTTTGAAGTGGCCACTCGTTTGCCATTTTATATTATAAAAAAGTAATGATCAAATTATATGAAAGCGAAAGAAAATAGTACACGAGAGTGAGTGCTCTTAAAAAATACCTATGGAAGAATTTCTTACATTGAAGTCTGTAAGAAAACAATGTGTCTACATAATGTTTAAACAGTGTAGTTGAAAGTTCGGTTCTTGATAGACTCCAAAAATACTCCTTACTAATATTATAAATGCGAATGTTTCGATGGATGCAAACGGCTCAACGGATCTCGATGTTTGGCATAGACGTAGAACATTGTCTGGAAGAAGATATAAGCTACTATTTTTTTTTAATTCCGTGCAAACTGAGTCACGGGTGACAAACTAGTATATGGTTTCAATGACAGTTTTGCTTCTAAAGTATCTGAAAAAAATATGATTTTTGCACAATAATTAAAACGCTAAATAAAACATATTAATATAAACAACGTGTGCAAACGTTTGCAGTTCCTTCACCCGGGTGATATTGACCGTTAAAGGTTCATCTCTGGTGTTAATTGTTCAAACTGATACATGATTATCTCGGGTTTTCACTGTACAAAAACTTGTATACAAACATATTCAAATATAACACAAATTTTCAATGGATTTTTAAAAATCTATTTGTTATAGGTTAAAAAACTTAGTGATAATTAGAAAACAAAAGTCACCTCGACCTTACAAACGACGTAATACAATCGCGTATATAAAAATAAATTACAGAAAAAAACTACTTAAGTATTAAGATAAAAAGAGAAACAAATATCACGATAGTTGTATAAGAAATGCAATAACTCACAGTTCAACGACACTTCTTGCCCAAAATACATTTATATTGAACGATAACATTTTATCTGATTAATTTTGAATTAGATATATACTCTTTGAATTTATTATCATACAATATTGCATATTGCCATTTTTTTTGCTTTAAGAGTTTTCTTCCAATCGTTTTATTTTTGTTGCAGTATAATAGTATAGGTATTCCGCCTAAGGGTTCGTACACACAGACCGGGCAGAGACTTTATCAAGAGGAATGGTTTGTTTGCTATTGGGAATCTATACTCCCCTGGTGCATAGGCTTTATTTATTACTAGATGTTTAAGCCTTGTTTCAATTTTATTTGCGACAAAAAATCTGCATTGTACTCTGCCCGGTCTGTGTGAACGGACCCTAATGGTGGGGTAATAAGTTACACAAAATAAAGTATAACAAGAGTCTGACTGACCTATAGAAACCTGATTTGTTCTCTGCGTTGTCTTTAATACTCTTCTTGGTGTCGACCTCGCTGAGTACTACGAAGAAGTGGTGACACTTGTCACATTTGACGAAGCGCGTGGAGCTGACAAAGGTCTCGACGTGGGTACACGGGTCGCCGCATTTGGGGCACGTCAGTACGCCGCCAGTGCCAGACCCGGACTTCTTACCACCGGAACTCTGACCTGACGTCACAACAAATACGTTTAATGGTAAGAAAAAAAATCCTATGACATATTTCTAATTTCAATTATTTAAAAACAACTATATGACAGACGTTCATCTATCTATACGCGAGTCGTTTAATTTTATTACTCGAACACGACAAATGCTGACTACACAGGACGAAAAAATATCATGCGTTCATGACTTTTAAAGTAGGCAATTCATGAGTCTAAAACTTATTTGTACAATAATTTGCGCCTCAAAAATCAACATTAATATCCGGAATAATATTTATGTATACTTAGAAACGATGCTTTTGTCAAGTCATCTTTAAAAAACTGATTTTTTAAGAAATCGTATATTTCTCTGCTTAATAAGATTTTTTATTATATTCATATAGATTTGTCATTTATATTGTAGTGTACAAAAGACATTTACATATATTTATTTAGAGATATTTAAATTATCATATTGTTTATTTCTACAGACACGTGTCGTCTAATCCATAAATAAAAAACAATTACTATGTAACTTGAATATTTGCCAACTCGTGTATCTTCGTTATTTTTTAATTATGATTTAATATGGATTTTAAAATGCATTTAATATACAATTAAATTATATTTAAAGTAATATTTGCAACTAATTTTGGCGCATTAATATTAAGGTACTCGTCCATTGGCGCGCATGCGCGGACGTTGCTACGTCTTTGTTTAATGCGGGCGGCGCGGATGATCGACGCGACGCTATATCAAATCATACAGACCAAACTAAAATTCGTTGCGGGCCGTGCGTGCGGTGCGTCTTACGCGGGATAATGGACACGTAACTTTAGCGTCTATGTAAATATAGAAAAAAATAATAATTTAACTAATACATTACTTTTATTGAATTTATATTTATCAATAGTTTTATAAGTATAGTTAGATATGACGTATTTACATAACAAAAATATTGTAGAAATTGCAATCACATATTTATTTATGCTCAAAAGAAATAATCACAATTGTTTTATTCCTCTATTTCATTCAGACAAAGAGCAATCAATATAAAAAATAAAAAATATATTATTTATTAACTTTTTACATTTTTGTATATTTCTTTGTTCTCCCTAGTTATAGTTGCGATAGAAATATTCACGCAAAAAAGGCAAAATACGTGAATAAGGAACAAGGAAGTCATCGTATGACATCTAGTATCGATTAACTAACGATAATATCAGCTTTGTAGTAGTCTTATCTGCATTATCTTAATTGTAGAATCGCATATCGACTTAAACCAGTTACATATTAAAAGATCTCATTGGTCGATTTATTGTTTGAATAGCTCTCTACCAGCAAAGAGATACTACGGCTAATGGTACACTTTTTTTTTATAAGTAGTGACAAAATATATGCACATAGACATCCTCGACACAAGAGCAACTGCATGTGTTGGTGCCTTTTGAGTGTCTGCCTTAATGTAAACTATTGTCGGTCCCGATTTCATTCCCATCCCACAATTCTTTTTCCTTATCTACTCTCTAAAGAGTAGCGAAAGATAGATTGACATTGGCTTAACTTTGGATATTATTTTTTCAAGATAATGTTACCTGCGGCTGTGTCTTTTGGTGGTCCGTGCGGCGTGCCCGCGGCGCCGGGCGGCTGCTCGCTAGGATTCTTGCACAGTACGGAGCACGTCGTCAGCGGCCGTAAGCAAGCGCGCCGCACCGCGCGGCATGTCTGCACACCACCTGACCAACAAAACAATCATACATTAAAATAAAGTCAACTGATCACGGGGTTCAGTGTATCTGCACCAAAATGCACGGTTAAAAGCGCGAAGTGTGTACCTATGATTAAGGGTATTGTTTATGCTTCGTACAGCCAGGGTGTATGTGCCCTTATGTTTACATAGATGTTATCAATAGATTATCATAAATTAACGTAATGTTATCTTGATGACATTCTATTGTTCTACTAACACCTCATGATGGCTGAATTAACAGTTTTGTATATTCCATTTTTTTTGACCGCGTGATGATTTCAGCTATTATGTGTAAATTAAATAAATAAAAAACTTAGTGTTAAATAGCTCTCACTGTATTCTGCTTCTACTAGCAAGTTCAATTTTAGAATTATTTTGGCGCTCCCTTTTTTGATTTGGGGGAAACCTTTCAGAGATAGTGTATGTTAGAGACCATATGGCGCCCCTTTACGGCCGGCGCCCTGGGCGGTCGCCCCACCTCACCCTACCCTAACGCCGCTACTATGTACTAGGATACTGATTCATTAAGGGTACATATTTAGGTCACATAGATTAATAAATGGATGGATAGTTAACTGCGTGGTCAGTTGACTGCATTGTACTGTAAGGTCAGTATAAGACCTTAACATCTACACATTACATAGTTGCAATCGGTATCAATACATGGAATTGAATTCAAGTACTTATATCTAACAATACATATTTGACATTGATAAAATACAACTCACGTCTACAACCCAGAGGGGTAGATAGAGACCAGGACCAGTATTTCGCTCTTTCGGAAGACGAAACGTGACGGGTGGCAAGCCGCGTCGCCGCCTCTCCCATTAATTCACACATATCTTGTTTTTTTTTGCTGATATATGCAGGTTGCATAAGAACGACGGATAAATGTACATAATAAAATCGAAAAACACATTGGTACATGGCGGGATTCGAACCCAGGACCCCTGAGTCAGCGACTTTTGTTATTGATACGTACAAGAAAATAATAAAATACAGTGTTACAATTAACTTACAGATTGAAACAGGACTATTGGACCTTTTGGGAGGAGGACTTCTTTTGCAAACCATAAGCTAATTCTTCACATTGAGTCTTTGTTAGTTACTTTCACTCGTAGCAAAACAACAGACATCATGGTCATAGTTACAATAACCTCAAGACACAAACAAAGGCTAACCATGACCTGACCTCGGTTCGCACTAACCAAGTGTAGATAATACAATTCCTACAAGATGTTTCATTTAAAATAAACGCTGGATTACAACTAATTCACGGCCGAAATTAATATTCGATCTGAAAATATTTTTGCTTATCTGTGGTATTTTGAACATATTCAATTAATTCCAATTAAACAGTGACCGCTTTATCAAAAGAAAAACATGATCAGTGTAAACGCAACATAAGCTCACTGTAAGTCCCCCCTGAGGGGCTTGAAGCCTACCCTTAGTTAGGGGTGACTAGGCCAAAGTTAACCACGCTGACCAAGAGCGGGTTGGTTGACTTCACATATATCTTTGAATTTCTTCTCAGATATGTGCAGGTTGCATCACAATGTTTTCCTTCACCGTAAGAACGTCGGATAAGTGCACATATGTAAATCGCCAAAACACATTGATACCTGGCGGGATTCGAACCCAGGAGGACCTGGAGATTCCAAGTAAGTGCTTAACCCCTAAGTCATCGACACTCTCCAGATTTTTTCTAGCTTCTTGCTTTTCTTAGATACAAATAACTTTCAAATAATTTTCGGATGGATCTCAAGGATCGAATATAATATAGCGATGAGAGTTTGTCTTGTTAGCAATTACAAACAGACAAGATTATTGGCATGATTTGCAAATCACTGAATTGCAAGTCATACTAACTTCTAAATTTCCTAATGGAACATAAAATTTTCTTTGATTATTGATTCTGATATTCAATAATTGGGCGACATCTAATAATTACAATCATCACAAGTAATTTTCTGAATAACCATAAACAAGTAAACCGTCGAGGATAACCAGAAATTTGGTCATCATTAAACGATACTTATATCAATATTTATCACTCAGAGAGATCTGTTAGCGCAATATTACGAAAACATGTATTTATACGGCAAAGGAACAGGAAAAATAAACAAAAAAAGCTCACACAAACCACGACTTTAGGTGTATACAGAATTTTAAGCATACAATGTAAAATACATTTGAACAAAAAATTCCCACAAATTGATTTGAATAAAGAAAAAAAAAGTGACGAAAAAGTCAAGACTATCAAGTCCTATTTGGGTAAAATATAATCCTAATAATATTGTCACCAGTCTTCGTAGCTTTCAACAGACTAAAAACTTACTATTACCATATGTTTCTTCTTCAGACACATCTATGCAAAAACATTGTCATCTCAGTTTTATTCAAAGTGAAAGAAAGGGATAACAAATATGTTCGATATTGTACGTGAACTTCGGCAATGGAAACTCACGCTTGTCAATCAAAGGCCCTTAATACACAACGCAACGTAAATCTTCAAAACCCGGTGAGTTTAGTCGCTAAGCGACTTATGCAATGTTAAAGAAGTCGGTACATAGCTCACGTCGCCGACATTTCTATCATCGCCAAAGACAGTTGCTCGCAACCTATTTGTCAATATCATCGTGAGAGAAGTCGCTGCAATTTTCAAGATGGCAGAGCAAATCTGTATAGTTGACATGTAGTCACTATGCCTGATCTGACCGAATAGACGACGCGAGTCGAGGATTTAACGTTGTGTGTACCATACAATATTAGGTACGTTTACATTTCCTTGTATACGAAGTGCTTTAACCTCTGTCTTTGTCGCGTGTAAACCGCATCTTATACGAGTATCCCCACACTATGCGAGTGACCGCAAAACATCCTTTGTGATCATGAAATGTGACACACGATTTTCTAAATCATGTTCACTGTACGTAAAATGAAGTTTTTATAAGTTAAACCAAATCACGTAGCCTTTCATAAGCTAATCAGTGAAAAACAAAAACACGTTTTATCTATTTTTTAGCGATTCAATAATAAAATTGATTTGATAAATAAACACATATTTCGTCTGTAATATCGATGTTTCTTTTTAATAATAGTGGCATTTTAATATATCTTACTTATTACCAAAATTATAAATGCTAATATTTACATGGATGGATGTTTGTTAGAAGGTATCTCCAGAACAGCTTAACGGATCCGGCTGAAATTTGGCATAGACGTAGAACAAAGTCTGGAAGAACACATAGACTAATTAATTATTTTCTTCAATTCCGCGCGGGCGGCAGCTAGTTTACCATAGTTGCACTCTGTACCAAAAGATGGAATGTAAAATCCATTAACAGAGTTTACAGTGCATTTACAGAGAGTCAAAATAAGCGATATGACATTGCAAAGAGCTTTCCAATAAATACTTTCACTAGTTATATTCAAGTGATACCGTGTCATTTTTGATCATACAAGTGTGTGCGAAATTTTAGTATCTATACAATGAATAAAATTAGAGTGTCTGTATGCAATATTAAAAAAAAATCACGTTTCGCGATCATACATTTGCTTTGCTCATAACGATAATCCAATTGTCTGTCTGTCTGTAAGTTAATCCTGATTTTAGTAAAATAAGTTTTAGGTTTTATAGAAGACCACATTATATGAGACCAAAAAAACACTTAGTGTTTTTTTTCTTGAAAAATATTAGGAGATATTTGTTAATTCTTGTACCACTCTAACTAAACACTAGTCTTGTGCTAGAAATTGGTTTACGAAAATAGTCGAATAGCCAGTTTCGAACCCCCGTGCCCCGTGAACCTCGTGATCGGTAATCCGTACCCTTAACCATTAGACTATTGACGCTTTATGATGATTATTCAGTCAATTACATATGTGTTAGCAATCAATAAAGTAATTTGATAAAATATTATTCACGGGGGCAATGCACTGATAATGTATAAACATTACCACTAATATAAAATATTGTTGTTCATCTTTAAAATATATATAATAATTTTATTTACTTAATGTACAATTTTTTTTTGGTATCAGGGGGGGGATCTTCGTAAGATACCCTGCCTTTTGGGGGAAAGGGGGTTATGTGAGATTCTTACTCACTAAAACCCCTCGGTGACCAACCTCAAGTGCGTCTGCGAGGGTCCCGGGATCTCCAAAGTTATATTGTGTAGCTGTCATCCGCGACTCCGTCCGCGCAGAATTTAAAAAACTTAGTAGCCTGTATTCTTCCAGACTATGTTCTACATCTGTGTCAAATTTCAGCCAGATCTGTTGAGGTGTTCCGGATATACTTTCAAACAAACATCCATCCAAACATTCGCATTTATATTATACTAATATATAGCATTTTATAAAGCGTGTTATTAGGGAGTGAATTCAAATATGACAGCTGATAGAGATAAATGGAAGATTTTAAACTGTGCCGACCCTTCGTGGAAAATACCCAGGATGGTGATATATTGTTTGCCAAGTCGACAATTTATACAAAGTAATACACTAATTTGGATATAGGTAAACCGATATTTTGCGGCAAAAATAATTGAGAAGAATGACTCGAATGTGCGGAGGTAAATTTTTAAATGTTCGTTTTCGTGATTTGAATATACTGCCCGCTTTTGGTAGTATACTTTAAAGACGTGTTTACACTGGCGCTAAAAAGGTTCTTTTATTCAAAAATATTTTAATTGTTATATCAAAATATGAAAGGATTCTATCATAGATCCGTATCCGTATTATGCGAGGAATTTTTAAAAATATAAAGTAATAAATATAGCCTATGTAACTGAGTCGAAATGTACCTTTTTAAGGCAAAATAATTTTTTAGCATCTGTTTAGTAGTTTTTGAGTTTATTAGTTGAATACAAAAATACAAATATTTCCTCTTTATAGTATTACCTGTTGGCTAAGTAACCAAACTTTAAAAAACTCGTTCCAAAAATCCAAAAGGAAAACTACAAAGAATGTCCCTGATCGTAAAAATACTTTCCAAAAATGTATATGCTTGTTTTAACTGTCCCAGTGTAACCTCAACTTTACAATTTGTACATCTCTTGGTTACATGTTTTGTTTATTGCATCCACATTGCGCGCTTACATGCACCAAAGTAATGTACCACCTCGTCATATAATTTACGAAGTAAGCGGGCTCAAATTACAGTTGTCACGGGGAAGATCATATTTTATCTTGAAAGTCTTCATAATTCACCGTCAAAATGTGCAACTGAATACAAAATAATAAATCGCTGAAAGTTGACGTATTAATTTCTCTTAAAAAATATGTACGAATTTGGATGATGCGAGTGGTTTGTCAGGACGGCGCAATATGAAAGTTTATAATCTCTGCCTACCCTTCTGGGTTACAGGTTATGTTGTCTTAATTGTTCATTTTTGATAACTGTATTGCGGTAAAATGTCATTATCGGGAAGTAAATATTTACAACAGCACTATTAATTAATGTTATAGTTTTTTTTAAGAACTTTTAATTGTCTTTATGTAACTAAGTGAATAAAAACCTCATTTTATAGTATGACTCGTCATTTATCTGTCATTTCATTAATGATAGAATTAATGTGTCTGGTCTGGATTTATTTACCTTGAGACAGTCTTATAAAAAGTTACTTGATAAATCTAAAATGTCTGAGATAGACTAAAACACGGCTTTTTTTACACTGCGACTTATTTTAACGGAAATTCTAAGCTTTTGCTCATTAAACATCAAGCTATTTACTTTAAGAGGTAGGCAGAGAACTTCACATACTGTATCAAAAAGAAAAAAAATACTTCGCTGACATTTTACCTTCATATTTATATACTAGCGGACCCGACAGACGTTGTCTGACAATTTGACACTGCGATGGTAGCGCCGTCTGTCGGATCCAATGTAAAACGTTCCAAAATCATCAACTACTAATAAATTAAAAATTAATTAAAAAAACATTGTCCAGCGGACAAAATTGTGAATCTAAACCATTCCCAGATCCCCTTGAACACACACAAAAAATTTCGTCAAAATCGGTCCAGTCGTTTGAGAGAAGTTCAGTGACATACACACTCACAGAAGAATTATATATATAAGGATTGTGGTCATAAAGCCACGTGCAGGGTGCAACGTGTCTTGCGGCTGGTGGAGAGGGGGGGAGGGGGGTGTCAGGCACATGACACCACTTGCAACACTCACCTTGACACACTCCCAATTAATTCGGTTACTATTTAGCGGCTTTAATCGAAAACTGGATTCAGATAAAAAGTAAAACATATTCAATTATGAGAAACAATTATGCATTTATAAAGTCAATTTAACATACTTTTATAATTAAACTTATTATTGACGTCAAATAAGACAACTGATTATATAAATATAACTTTTAAATATTAATAAATTAATATAGTATCAGTAACAAACATGTTTTCCATTTATTCCAGAAACATTTATTCCAGAATCGTATTTACCCATTTATTTTAGGTAAATAATGAGGGACAGTCCACTTTACGATATTTTATGGTAAATATTAAAAAACACAACGCACTAAAGCCTTTTAAAATCCAGTCATTATTATCTCGTTAGCGGCGAGAAAACGAAAGTGGCGCCTGTAATGCCCCACAAAATGTATTTCATTCGGTGCGCACGCGATTATGATCTTAAAACTATTATTTTTACGTAATATAGAAAGTTTTCTCTTGCAACACTTAACACATATATTTTACAATCATATTTAATAGACATTCCGATCTGTAACATACATATTTGCAAATAGCTTACACATTTTACAGTGATAGCAGCCGGCAACATTTGTCACATGAATAGAAGACAGTAAAGTGGAAGCAATCCTGCATTTCAAAGTGGACGTGGATATTATGGAGGAAGGGACTCATAGAGAGAGCATATTGCCTCTTTCTGTACTCAGTAAGTTTGACTATACTATAGGCTAGGCTATATGCGACTATGATATAGGAGGGGAGTACCCTACCTTTGTCAATTAAAGGTAGGCAAGGCATCTACAGTTGTGTATGTCTATAGGCAGTGATCACTTCTTATTCATGTGGCCGCTAGCTCTTTTTCCATAAGAACATGTAATAAGATACACTGTTTTATATTAAATTGTGATGTCACTGAAGAGTTATATTTTTAGAATAAAATATAAAGGTCTAATTATACTCTATTAATCTTTTCTTGAATTGAAATGCTTCATTATTAGTATAATAGTAAAAAATATCCAAAAATAGAAATGTATTAAGTGAAACATGATACAAATATTAGTAGTGGACAAAAAAATTACTTAAATTTTATGGATAAGTAAAATAAAATGCAACTTCCATGACAACAGCTGTCCAAAAAAGACCTTGCGGCTAATGGTATGATACAAAAAATTCACATTTACACTTAAAAGATAAGTTATTTTTTTAAATTTAGACACCACGAGGATGAGGAAAAGATATACACATTTTTATCGATGAAATAATTTTAATATTATACTTTGTTTTATCTTGTATAATATTAGAATTTGCAGTGCCTTTATTTTCTTTATTTTGGCATTGGATTAAAATGAAGTATAGTCAAAAAGCAACACTACTTTTCCCATGAAACATTTCCAATGAGGAAAACTCATATAACACATATTATCTTCCCCCTTATTTGTTTGCTTTGAGGACAAATAATTAAGTTCCTGTGCTTTTAATTAGGTTCTAAGTTTCCATTACAACAAACAAAACCATGATAATAAAATATAGTAATATTGGAACACTCTTACAATTTTTTTACATATAACTGAAGTTAGACATCATCACGATCCTTTTACTATCTCCTACTATATTTATTGTATGCAACTTATCACTAATGAATCTTCCACAAATATGCAAAACTCGTACATGCCTCAAGTTCTCATTTCAAGAAAAGGTGGGATTTGTCAATGTCACTGCACCACAAGACAAGGATAACGCTAAGGAGCAAGTTAGAAGTTACAAGCTTGCTAATTCATTGTTAAAAAAATTACAAAGAAGTTTGTTGTAAAGCTGGATATCCTATTAGTGCTAACTACTCAAGCTTAGCCTCAGTCGGCGTGGATGCTGTGATATAACACAACTTTCACTTTATACTCTCAGACTTTTACTGAACCTAAGAGCATTAGGGCTAGTACACACTGAAATGTGGTTATCCACAATATAGGTGCTAATGTAACTTTTAACTTAAATGAGGTAGACTGAGGAATCTTTTTTACATGTTTTTTGTAACAATATTTGTGACAAAGTTTATTCTGAACGCTTGAATAGTCTGATATCCAAATTAAAAACACAACCGCAAGGTTCCATCATCAGCTCACTGTACATCACCACTGAGGGGCTCAGAGCCTACTCTAAGTTAGTGGTGACTAGGTAGTAGGCAGTCAACCATGTTGGCCCAGTGCGGGTAGGCTGACTTCACACATATACTTAAATTTCTTCTCAGATATGTGCATGTTGCATCACAATGTTTTCCTTCACCATAAGAACATCAGATAAATGAACATATTTAAATAGAACATCACAGCGGTACATGGCGGGATTTGAACCCAGGAAATGCAGATTGCAAGTCTAGTGCTTAACACCTGAGCCACCGATGCTACTTGCAGTACATACATACACATAAGCTAAGCTATAATTAAAACAAATTTTCAATTACACAATTCTGAACCATCACCACAATCACATCATTTACAATCCATGTACATGAATACCACTTGGTGATCCTGACCTACATTATTTAGTGGCAAATTACCACAAAATTGTATAGCCGACATTTAAACAAGGCCAAATTAAATATTAAATGCATAATAAAATAGTTTGAAAACAACCCATTTTGATGTGTTACTTTAGGATAATTCTGCAGGAAATATGTCAGATTAATACATATATAAATTAAAATCATATGAAATTTTTTCCAAACTGTACTTTGGTACATATTTTTCCACCCAACCGGAGATCATCAACTTAAACTGACAAAGACTAAATAAAATGCAAACATGAATAATAAATATTGTAACATATATCAAGTTCACAAATCATATTTTGATTCAACCTCTTAAAATGTTTATGAAATGTTTGTTAATTCAAATATTGCAACATGATATGCAAATTCATCACCTCTATTTAATATTTTTATGCATATAGACCACTTATTTATTCATTGCTGATGAATGGTCCACATTCATCTAAAAGACCTTAAGAGTCAATGTCAAGCACAAATTATACAATTTTAATGTTATTGACCTTATCATGTTAACTTCTTTTATTATTTTATATTGCTATAATTCTCACAAACTATAAACTCTATTTTTGCTACAAAGATATGAGGTGCAACGCAAAACCACTTGTGGATAGAAAACAACAAACTTGCTAGATAATAAATATCACTCAAATGAATACATAATAACATTTAACGTGGTGACGTCATGTTATCAAACAAACATACGTACTGTATCAGTAATCTGTAACTGCGACATAAAACATTGGGCAAAAGCCAATCGGAATATAATGATGATGGAAAATGGAAATCCACTCACCCGATGTCAGATGCGAATTTCTCCGAACCGCTATCCTTCCCACCGACACGAAGCTAAGTCTTATGCTGCTCATTGTTACTTATTTATGTTCAAATGATGCACGAAACACATCAGCCCGCAATCACAACCGACGCCACAAATAAAAATATAACTCTAATGTAACAAACAGCCGCCTCTTGTTCGTAGTTAGCAATTTTTGTTGTATTTGTTTGTCAGTGAGAGGTGTCCTATCATGACGCAACACTTTTAGTCAACATCAACACCGACAGTGTTCTAAATTCTAACACAATCTAACGCGATACTAACACAAAAATTGCACTTTTCTATTTATTTATCTGAATTATAAAAAAATTATTTTGTAGGTGATGGTGCGGCCATACTGATGTTCACAGCTGATTTTGATGTGAATGTGAAGTAATTGGAATTTTCTTTACCACGTTGTTTTATCAGTGTCGCCATCTGCTTTCAATGTCTAAATTTCATATTTTTAATGTATCTGGTCAAAATTAAATTTTGATTTGCTGTTTCAGGATTTACTGATTTCAAAAAACATGTTTCAAAATAAATGGTAAACGTATGTAAAGATTCCCAAACTTATTTTTTGGTATAGAAGTTAAAGTGAGAAAATCTTAAGAACTACAAAATACTCAGATTTTTTACACAGGTAATCTGTGCTTTTCACAGACTTTTCTTTTATCTATGGTGCAAAAACTAGACAGGCTATGAGCCGTGATTTTTGTGCTTTTTTGATTCCCACTTGTTGGAGTGACGATAGCGGTTGGCAATGCTGCAAAGGAATAGAACTCAAAATATGACTAACTCAAAACTAAAAATGAATAACTAACGTAATAATACGGTTACCGCGCATTGCTCCATTCCTCGGCGAGGCTAGACAGTTCGGTAAATACGCTTTCTGATACTTTTGAATCGGAACGAAGCAATAGCTGTCATTTACAAGTAGCGACTAGTGACCTATCAATAGCTATAGAGGTCAATGGTTTTAGGCACAGCGCTTTTCCTTTTTTAAAACTGTTAGCGTTATATACTCTTTGGCCAGCGACGTAATGCATCTGTCATCTGGTCAAAACTGTCCAAAATGGCTGAGACAGAGACCGATAATAACAGTATTGTTAGAACTGAAAGAAATAATAAGGGCCCAATTGAAAGCAATGGGCCCCGTCGAGTTACGATATATAAAACTGAAACTGGCTTCGGTTTTAACGTGCGCGGTCAAGTTTCGGAAGGTGGACAGCTGAGGTCTATCAATGGTGAATTATATGCACCCCTGCAGCATGTCAGCGCTGTTCTGGAGCAAGGAGCGGCTGAGCAGGCTGGTATTAGAAAAGGAGACCGGATATTAGAAGTGTGAGTACTTAAATTTAATATTCAGTCAATGTAAGCGTAAATTATGGGTTAAGCGTGTAATGGATAACGATCAAATATTTCATAACTTACTGAAATATGAATATTTCTTTTGGACTCTATAAAGTTTTATTATTTACATTCTGTTTATTCATAAAATATAAAATGTTTTATATTTTGTGGATTGAAAGTTTGCGCAAGAGTGTTGTAACAGTTGTATAATGCTATTGCAGCATATTCACAATATTCACATAAAAAGTTGTAGGCATGATCAAAGTTAATTTAAAATTCATTCTTTGCCGCTACTAGAATCATTAGTTACTTAAACATTACTTCACTGTAGACATCTTATATGGAATGCACCCCTTATATATGGATAAGGATCTCCCTTGTAGAAGGCAGTTACACAGTATTTAAATTTCTTTATCATAATGAACTTATCTAACAAGATAACCATAGATTTCCTAATTTATACAAAAACATATTGGCATCTCTTTCATTATCTATTGATTTTTTTTACTTTATTTATCATTTTGGCTCCAAAACTCTCATGTTTATAACATACTATATAAATTATTTTAGCACTCTGTGTTTGCTTGTGCATTTAATGACAGAAAATTAAAAATATCATTAAAGTAATATTTACATAGTTTGATTTTTTACACTTTTCTATTACAAAATATTATCAGCATTAGTAAAATCATATTATAAAAATTATGTTTATATGTGTCGAATTGACTCTGAAACTACAAAACTGATTTGAAGAATTCTTTCACCTATGGAAATTTATAGTGTCTCTGAATGATGTAGGGTGTATTAATTACTAGATTTATTTAATTCCGTGTGTATGATATGGTACTAGTTAAAGAGAGAGAGTTCTGAATAGATATTCAAATCTCTCATATTTGGGGTCATACAAAATGTAGAAAAACAAATATATATCTACTTTTAGGTTAAAGTACTTCCCCGGTAGAACTAATGTTTTTGTTTTGTTTTAATTATCTTTAGGAACATATTAGATTATCTTAATTACACATTGATAACTATTATTGGTTATTTATTACACTCATAAATAAATATTGTTTGGTACAACTAGAATTGTGAATATTATTTATCTAATGTTCATATTATTTTTGTATAAATATTATTGCTATAAAATGCTAGGTTATAGGACTGACAAACTATTATTTATTACATATATTAATTGCGTGGTCCACTAGTATTCCATAAAAGAGAATTTTTTGTTTTTAATTATTTTGTAAATAACTTTGTTAAACATATCTTTGACTATGTTATGAAATAAAAACTTCTTACTTAATTATAACACAACAGTAATGTAACTTAAGCCCATAACCCAGAGACGTAGGCAGAGAGCAGAGATCTCCATTAGGCACGGTCCTAACATCTTTCTCGCTTCTGCCTTATACTTATGTGTTACCCAAATATTAATTATAATCTTAATCTTAATTACATATTTATTTCATATTTTACCTATTTATGTATGCAAATTGTTCTGGGAAGCTGTAAAATAAATTGTATGGCTTCTTGTAAGGCCTTGAAATAAATCAATAAATAGCTTCAGAGATATATTTAGACCTCCTTATAACATATAACTAAGTATGTACATATGTTTATCTACTGCATGTAGCTAATGGCGTTAATAATCATGGCTCTTTTCTCTAACAGAAATTTATGTGAATTTCTACTGCTGAGTTAACAATACAAAAGTATTTTACTATCCCTTTCGTTCATTCTGAAAAAATAGAGATGGCTATACGTTTTTGTATGAAGTTTTATATTGTGTTGGAATACAATCCATGTTCCATGGCTAAGGTAGTAACCCCATTCCTTCCAGTTAATAAAATTTTAATGATTTTCATGCAACATTAATTTTACAACCAAATTATATTTGTTATGCTTAAATCTTGTTTTGCTGACAATAAAACATTCATTGAATACATAATATTATATGTATATGTAATATTATGTATTCACCAAATTGTAATAAATGACCAGGCCTAAATCCAGGATGTCTTTAAATCTAGCCTTTAAATGTTGACATCCCTAAGATGTGCACTCAAGGACCCTTGCCCTAATTACATTAAGTACATGCTAATTGCATGTTTAATTAGACGTCGTATTGAATACACTGGCCTGTATCATTTTATCTAAATGTATAATTATGTATACTCGCATTAATGACACCATATTGGATACTAAATTATTATCAAACTTCAAAAAAGTGATTCGCAATTCAACTTTTTTTTCTTGTAATTAAAACTATATCTGCATAAAAATATTAGCAGCCAGTGTTTTAAAAAAAAGCAACAAATATTCCGAGTAGTTTTTTTCTTTTTAAATATGTTTCTAGATTCCAGCCCTGGATTGTAATTGCAGTTTAAAGAATGTACACAGGATGTTTCTTGAACAATAACGTATCTTTTCAATCAAAATCACAATATAAACACAGTCTCACACAAAATACGTGAAATTACAGAAAAAGATAGTATACTATATGTAACTATCCACTCACTTCCTCAATTTTCATAGCATTGATATGATCTAAACACTAGAAAAGACGAAAGGAAAAGTATGCAATACTCTAATCTTGTACTCTTTTGTTTAATTTTACATTCTTTGAATAATATATTAGATAAATGTCACAATAGTCTGACAACTTTCCTAAGCATACAGTTTTACACCCACACTAATAGACATTTTATTGTTACGACACTCCCTAAAATCTAAATTAATGCTATCTCTTAGGAAACGGAAGGGTTATTCCGTCGCTGCATTTCGCTGAGTTGGCTACTTTTTTTTTGTTCTATTTATGTATTTTTCTTACTACGACTCTTATTTCAACGTTTAGACATGATTGCGTCGCATCAACATCGCATTGATATAAAAATTAAACGACGTATTGCATTGCAATGGTATTGTATAGTGTTCAAATATAATCTAGATAGTTTAGTTTACAAAGGCTATTGCCGTGTAATCCTCTCTATCTGCAATAGGGTCAACGGTAATACAAAAGCCAATAAACTGACTCTAGTTTACGGTGCCATGTACTCTTATCATAAATATAAACATAATTAAGTGCAATTCTTATTGCCTTGTTATTTATTATAGCTTATTTCGCTAAGTTAATGACCATTATATTAAGATAATATGCATTAAATTAAGTATTCGCAAAGAATAAACTATTCTTTTTAAGTATGCGGAAGTTACGCGCGCTTTTTTAACGCCGCTTTAAACTCTGCGTTGTTGGCTTCCGAGCGACGAACTTTTTAACACAATTGTTCCTTTCGCCCAGCGCTCAAAATGCAACACTGCGCGATAAAAAAGAAATACGTATGATAACACTAAAGACAAACGAGGAATGCTTCGTATTAGAGATGATATTAGAAATCCAAACCCAATTAGAAGCACAAAGTATTCAACGTAAAGACTAACTTAAAAGATTTATTATAAGGTATTTTCGTGGTACGGATTCAAATACATTAACGCGAATGAGCCGTCTTTATTAATGGCGCAGTAAATTGTTTCAATAATTATCATGTTTAAATAATTAAAAGCTCTCATCTTTAATTAGTTCTACGTATCACTTAAACTCTCAACTTCATAACTCGTAACGTTCCGTCTTACTTGTACGATTATTTTACGTCAATTTACCTTAAAAATCTGGTGAGAATAGTGAACTAATGCATTTTAACTAAGCCAGTTCTCTGGATAGTTAGTGCGTGATTTCGTGAATTAAATTTTCAAGATCAATTTACAAACAAATAATAATAAATCCTTCTTTGATATTTATAGAAAAAGTGATAACGTCTGTGTTTATGTACAGACATTAGTACTTGGTGAAGTGAATTCGGTTTTAGTTTTTTTGGTGAGGTGTCGATGTTTAGTGCATGTATACTCGTTAGTTGTCGAAATGCTGCAACGTGGAGTCTCTGGACAGTTCCATTATTGCTTCTACTACTGTCCTAGCACCGGTTTTGAAATATACGATGTGGAGACGCCCAAAAGAATATCAGATAATGATGGGTAAATTATGCAATTTGAATTTAAGAAATAAGTAAATGTAAGTTGGGAACAAAAAAGGGGTCTAAAGGCTCCAAATTTTAAAACCTTGTTTATCTCCTTATTTTTGAAAGAACACAGAACAATGCGACGCAGGCTGCCTTGCTGTTTTGACCTATTTTTCTTTTAAGGAATAAGTGCTACCTACTTTTTAGGTTCTTTGTTTCCTTTTTTCAACAGCCTTTTCAACTAGTTAATGATAGTTAAAATATTATAAAATATCATTAAGTTCTTTAGATAAAGTTAATTGATCCTAAATAATAGACTAATGTTACTATATGTCTAGAATATTCCCGTATATTTCCCGGGATATACTGGTGTATAGCAATTAGCCGGCCTTCGGTCGAGGCGTCCGTTCGTTGCGCAGTTAACATTCGAAAGCTGCGTTTCCACTGATACTAAGCTCGATAGCTGGGTTTATCGAGTCAAAAGTCCTACTCTATGCAATAGTATTCTGTACCATACTAGCCATAATTATAGTTTTCGAATCAGTAAGTATTTAAATAAAAATAATTACATACCCACAAACTACCACACTATATTTTTTAAAGACAAAGGTTGATTCTAAAGTATTTTTACATGGTGTTGTACAATATCCAATAAGTTAAATTTTTAGCGTAGCTTTAGTGGAAACTCACCTTAAGCCGGAACGGACACATTTATTGCGCGATCGATTACGCGAACATCTGTACTCATACAGGATCTAAACGTCTGATCTGAACTCTGCTATCTTCTATTTTTAGTAAGTCATAAACATGTCCATAAAGCAATATCCACCAAGTATTTCGTCATACTCTAAATTAATATTATTCCATGTGTCTTATATTCAATTTGTAAAATAGAGTCATTTTATAAAATTGTTATAACAATAGCGACTTTAGTCCGCGACTCTGACCACGCGGAATTAAAGACTTAATCAGTAACCAATGTAGTTCTTTCAGACTGTGTTCTACATCCTAAATTTCAGATCCGTTTAGCGTTCCTGAAGACACCTTATAACAAACATTTTCAATTATAATATATGTAAAATTATGTTACTCGGAAATAGCACTTTGAGTGTGAAAGTGTTTTTAAAAAGAATCCAGTATTGGTTGATTTTAATCGTTACACAAATCTGTTATCTTTATTATTAGTGCAAGTAAAGTTTATATGTTCAGAACGAACGAAATATATAATATGTCTTCCCTTGTATATTTATATTATAACTTATTCTGAAGGGACATTTACTGTCGGCCTTTGCGGATTCGTTACAATAATTGTTACATACAAACGGCATGAGCGTAATCCATTACGGTTTATCGCTCTCCGATATCAACGAGCATATTACACGTTTCCTACGCTATATATTTTATGTTTTGTGTTTCGAATGTAACACGCAGAGTCATGGTTAATGAAGTCTTTTAGTGAAGATTTTTCGTAATAAACACCTGAATACATTATTGTCACTTTAGTGAACAATAAACTGTTCATATTGTAAAAGTGTTTTATTGCTTTTCTAATATATGAACGTCCAAATAAATCTTTTAACATGATGTTCAACGTTTTATTCCAGTAATGGCGTGAACGTGGAAGGCGCTACCCACAAGCAAGTGGTGGACCTGATCAAATCCGGTGGTGACTGTCTCTCTCTTACTGTCATATCTGTAACGCAGAAGGTAAGTACTTTATACAATATCATGTAATAAACGGAATTTAAGACCTAAGGCCCTTTTTCCACTAGCCCGACTAATTGCGTGCTCAAAGTCCCTTAAATAAATTGTTACGGCAGTCGCGAACGCACTATGGGACAAAGTGGTTTTATTTAGGTTACAAGAATAAGATATTTACATTGAGATATTTAAGATAGACAGTAATTAGCGTTTTCCAAGTGACCACGTCACGTGGCAAATGTTACACTTGTTACAAAACCGCGGCACATGCTTAGACAATTAGTCGTAAAGTATTTCAGCGCCAAAATTAATGCATAACACTTGGCAACTCTTAACATATTACATATCGTTATGCAAAATAACGTATTCTTAGAATTAAATTCCAACTTTCTATCTCTCTCACACGCCCACAAACAGCAAATACTTTCGTCCTTTTCAGGAAGCAGAACGTCTAGAGCCGGGCGACGAGTCCGCTCCCGTAGGTGTGATCGGGGGCGCGACCAACTCGCGCGCCGCTGTCTACCAGAAATATGATTACACAGACAAGCGCTCTCTGCCGGTCTCCATCCCCGACTACCGCGTCGTGATGGAGCGCAACACGGGCAGGTCTTTCGTCGCCTTCAACGTGCACATGGCCGGCCGACACCTCTGCAGCAGGCGATACCGGGAGTTCGCAGCCCTCCACCACCAGCTCAGGAAGGAGTTCCTGGGTAACATTAAAGATTTACTTAGAAAATGACTCGTTTAATGGTTCTCAAGTGAGTAATCTACACTAATTCGATATGCAGGTTTCAACTTCCCGAAGTTGCCGGGCAAGTGGCCTTTCACATTGAGCGAGCAGCAGCTGGACGCGAGAAGACGGGGCCTGGAGCAGTATTTAGAGAAGGTAACACACAGCAGACAAAGTGTGGGGTAGGAAAGGGGCAGGAGATCCTGACGGGCGATGTGTGCAGGTGTGCGCGGTGCGGGTGATCGCGGAGAGCGAGTGGGTGCAGGAGTTCCTGACGGAGGGCGAGGAGTCGTGCGCGTCGCCGGTGGAGCTGAAGGTGCTGCTGCCGGACCGCAGCGTGGTGGCGGTGTCGGTGGCGCGCTCCGCCAACGCCGACCACGTTTACCGCGCCGTGTGCGACAAGATCGCGCTCGACAACCAGCTCCGACCTTATTTCTATCTCTTCGAAATCGTCGAGTACAACTTCGGTGAGTCGCTTTTTAAACTTGTGATCGTAAAGTGGCACCGGGTGATGTTAACACATGGGTGTGTGGGTGTGTGGGAGCAGAGCGCAAGCTGCAGGGCAACGAGTGCCCGCACTCGCTGTACGTGCAGAACTACTCCACGGCGTCGGCGAGCTGCGTGTGCGTGCGCAAGTGGCTGTTCAATCCGCGCCGCGACGCCGCGCTGGTGCGCGCGCACCCCGCCGCCGCCGCCTTCCTCTTCTGGCAGGTACATTCACACGTTACCCCGCAGACGTGCACCACGTCTCTGTGGCGGCGTACGGAAGGTAACGTTGTTGCGTGTGTGCGGCGTCGCAGGCGGTGGAGGAGGTGAACCGCGGCGTGATCTCGGCGGGAAACCGGCTGTACCAGCTGAAGGCGCTGCAGGAGGTGCGGCGCGCGGGAGACTACCTGGCGCTGGCGCGCGCGCTGCCCGGCTACGGCGACGTCGTCTTCCCCCCCGCCACCACCGACTGCCGCGCCACGCCCGCCCTCGTCCTCGCCATAGGTACGCCGCGCTCCGTCTACGTCTCGCACTTCCTCATGCATTTGTGTGTACGACCGCCGCTTCTCCCCCAGGTTGGAGCGGGCTGAAGCTGTCGGCGTGGAGCGAGGGGGCGGAGGGTGCGGAGATGGGGGCGGGTCAGGGGGAGGCTGTGCAGGTGTCGTGGCGCGAGGTGCGGGAGTGGCGCGCGGACGACGCGGCGGCGGCGGCGCGCATCACGTACCGGCGCCCCGGGAACTCCGACCACACCACCGCCATCGCTCTCTACACGCCATATGTATGTACACTGCACTACACGCTGCATCTCACCACATTCATATCTACGCTGCAACAAAACATCGCGACATTTTTACAAATTTTCTCATACTTTTTTGATTTGCCTTTAAATTTATTTTCCATTTACGGTACATAGCAATTAGTTGTGAATTGAAACACCGATGTAAATGTTTCCAGTATCAGTTCCTGTGCAACTGCATGGACAGAATAGCGGAGGAGGCGAGTTGGAGCGACACCGGCGAGTAGCGCGTTACACAATCGAGACACAACATGCCCGATATTAACACTATTCCGCTAATGTGTCGCAACATGACCGACACTATGCATGTGTACCGAATGTAAGATGGCGGCGCGCGTTGCTATGGTAACACTTATCGTTTAGATGTGATTATTTGTAGGTGTCCGTGTGAGAGGCGCGCCGCACTCGCTGTGATAGGAACTGATGCTGTCCGTTCCTCCTCTGTACTTATATACTTACGAATTGTTTTATATTTAATAATTCATCGTTATACATAAGGGGAGAGGGCACGTTGCTGTTAAATTCGAATCTCCAGTCTAAGATTAATCGTATTTATGCGGACTTTTTTAAATAGTTCATTTAAGGTACACTTCAATGCAAAGAAGCAACGCCATCGTGTCCAGTGGAAATTTACTTAATTCTAGTTATTAAGTATAATGTCGTAGTATTATCGAAGTCGACTAAAATCTATATAATAAATATAACATTTTTAACTCGGTAAGTTTTAATAGTTAACATGACATGATGGCAACACTAATCTTATTAAATAATAGAATAAAACATCTTACAAACAATGCATTATATCAATAGTAGTCTAATTTTAAATAGGTTTTTATTCGTATTAATTTTACAAATAAGACCTAAATCTAATAATTAAATGCAAACAATGTCGTTAATCTTTTAAAATAAAGGCGCGGTTTTCGAACGTTTGTCAAATTGACAGCTGTCAGTTCAGTGTTGCCAGGATAATAGTTATTTATATGTAGAGGTGTTTCGGTTTTTTCTATAATAGTCTTTTGCAATCTTGAATTTTATGTTAAAATTATTAACGATTTTTTAAACATACGTTTGAAAAACGCGCCTATTTTAAATGATGGATTAGTAGAATTATTAACAAAAATAGATAAATATAAGGTAACGTCTAAAATACCGCCTTATAACCTTTTTAAATATAATACGAAATTAACTCTTTTAATCATTGAATATATCATTTAAACGTAATTTCTATTGTAAGAATTTTAAGTCTTATATAAAAAAATCATTCTTTAAAAATGAATTTAAAACTTTACGGTATTGAAAATCTTTAAATTAAATATTAAAGTAAACATTAAGTAACTGATATATCGAAACCAATTTTTTTTTCTGAAACTAATTATGAAATAAAAAAAATTAATTCACGTAAAAAAAAGATTTTTTTAAACTCTAGTGAATATACAGGCTAACATATAAACAGTTATTGCTTTTCCTTTATATATTTAAACCAGTGATATACATATACAATATATATCAGTTCATTAGTTTAAGTGATATTCCACATAAATAGTAAGACCAGAGAGACGAGATTTAAAAATAAACACTAGCAGTTAACCGCGACTTCGTCCGCGCGGAATCAACAGATCTAATTATCAATCTACCCTATGTCTCCTGGACATAGTGTACCTTTTCAACAGTTAAAGAATTTTTTTAATCAGTTGAATAGTTTTGAACCTATTCAATGTAAACGATCAAATCTTTCCTTTCGTAACTTTGACTTTAAAAATACATAGCCCTAAAATCGACTTGTTAAAAGTTGCAAAAATAAAGATCGAGTTTGGAAATATCTAGATGTCTTAAATTTAAATAATTAATTCGTAAAATAACATTTTTACTGTTTTTTTTTCTCGTTCAGCTGGTCTTAATGTGTTCATCTTCAATATATAAGTATAGATGATAGATGTAGGTGTATTATGTAACATGACAGTTCAACATTAGATTGCCATAGACAAAATAAACTTTAGTATATTTATGAATAATCTGTCCGCAACATACTGGTAACACAGTTGCCAATGTGACGGCAATTAAATTGTTTATATTGACAAAGTTAACTGGCCCAGTGACCATTAGACAAACTAAATTATGACAGCTCACTAGCGCCCCCTCTGTTGACGTCAAATGAGTCACAAGACCCTCTTTATACTGTAGCTGTCATATCATTTTTTCTTTTATTATTTTCTGTCTAACTATAGGTTTCTGAGCCTGAAATCTGTATAAAACATCATAATCCATGTCGTCATCTTTAACAAAACACAGATAATATGTTCTAAACGGCGATTTAAGTCTCAGAAACCCATGTTCTTTAAGCAACCGCGATTACAGCGCGCCTCGCGGATTCAGACTTTCACCTTTGACTTCAAATTAGGATCAATCAATGTCAAAAAAGTATCATGACATCCTTGTCGTACTGTAGTTGTCATGTCGTGTGTTTTGTCATTTTCTATACATATTTAGGTGTTATATAATTAATGACCCTTCTCACTGGGCCAGATGACTTTGTCGTACTATACATATATCGTTATAATATAGACGTAGTTATATATAAACATATCTCGTTAATATATTGCATAGCTGTTGTTTTAATGCATTTTAAACTTTATTGCATTCTAATAAGTTTGAAATTAAGAATGGCTTTTGAATGCGATCGATTAATAATGAAATTTCACTGTTGAAAACTTGAATGATAAGGATGGCAATATGTTTCTCTACAAGTTTGTCAACAGTGGGAAACCATTAATAAACAGTCATGTATTTGTGTTGAAGTCGCAAATACGAATCAGATGTAGAAGGAAATTTTTGAATGTTTTTGTTGTTTTTTTTTATAAAATTTTAATCACCCTATATCATTTTACATCTAAAACGATATCAATGACAAATTAAATTAAATGAAATTTATCAACGAACTTATTTATCACATTTAATTTTAAAAGAGCTTTAAATATGTCAAATTATTATAACTATCACATAATCATTTATAATACTTCAAACCTGATGGCTTGTTTTATATTTACGTCAAGATTTACGATTTGATGTCTTAAAAATATACAGCAGGTTCAAAAAATACTTATAATTCCAAATTATATTCATCAACATCCTGTATGCATTAGTATGGTCGAAATCAATACTTTGTATAAAACAGAGTATAAAAATTATTTGATTCAAAACATCATAGTATCCAATTGCTATTGTCATTTTTAGATCGGTTTATTAAACCAAATTAATTTAATATCTTAATTAAAAAAAAAACAGTCGTTTATGATCCTGTATGATTGTTATTTTTAAAAATGTATCTTATTTTGGGAACTATAGGTTTGTTTGAGACGAATATATTTTACCTGAAAGCAATCTCTCTTATTAAATTATTCCAAATTTCGTGAAACATGATAATAAACTTATATGAAAAGTCACGTATATTCGTCCGGTGCCGATACCGGACACACATATGTGAGTATTTAGCTGTCGTTCCATCTCCATTATCAATTATCAAGTCCATCTCTTATATATTTGTATGTGTTATGTATGTGTAGACGAATGTAAACATATGACATGTATTGTGTGGCAGTATTATTATTATTATTATTAGCTATATATTATATTTATTGTTGGTGCCATATTGCATCGTTTAGGCGTTTTAAATATTATACAAACATTTCTTACATTTATCCTAAATAACAATTCTTTTTTTTTTTACTTTTTTTTACACTATGGTGAATGTTAATTGTTTTTTTCTTAAGCTTTATTGATTGCAAATCTGAAATTATAATCAGTGTCTCATATTTTGAACATTTAAATCAATGCATTTTCGTTAAAAAAAAACTATGTTAATGCTAGGAAGGTTTCATTCAGTATATTAAAATAGTTTTCTAGTCTCGGTAGCATTGCGTGTCATTTCACCGATGGGTACGGAATAAATTTCCTCGACTACACAGACTTATTTCTTATTTACATCTGGATTTGTTACTCGGAATTGATGCAGGGATGGCCAACTTTAGCGCATGATCAATAGATTTCGTAGTCTTCCGTACATCATCTAATAACTTTTGCCTCGTAATAAAATAAAAAAGTGCAATAAAAATAATCTTTTAAATACAGTTATTTAATAAATATAATAATGTAAAAGCAGCTTTTAAACTTTTCTTTTTTAATATTTTTTGTAGTTTGTTTTATTTTGCTACGTGTAACGAAACGTTTTTAGTGATTAAGTGACGTTTTTTTTGTTAATCTGTCAAATATATGTACAAGTTAATTTATCGATTAAACTATAATTAAAATGTAAGTTCTATTTTATGGCAAAACTTAATCAAAAGACATTTTTTTTCATATTATTTTGTCATGTCATAATTTTTATGCAACTTTATGAAAATCTGTTATTTAAAGTTAACATAGATTAAGTATAAAATTCCTATGACCACAGAGCAATAAAATAAGTGGAAATTTTTATCAATATATTTGTAATAAATCGTAATAAGTGTCACAGTATATGTAACTACAGATGTAACAATTTTTTTGTTTTTTTATGTCCATCTTAATAAACGGTTAAAATGTACTTTAAAAATAATATTGTAGGGAATTTTTATAATAAAAATATTTGTTCTGAAAACTTTTATAATTACTTTAAATTTACATGTGAAGTTTTATATACTGTGAGGAAATGTTAACATTACTTACATTCCTGTTTAACTTTTAATATAGTATAAATGTATAAATTATAGATATTGTATGTCTGTCACAAATGTATGTCGTAAACTAAATCTGTATGTATAGATTTCGCTTAAACAAATAAATTGTATTAAACTACATTTTTTTTTATTTCCACCTTTAATAAATTCTGTCCAACAAAAGATACAAAACCACATGCAAAAAAATATGTTTAAAAAATATAAAAAAAAATTAAATAATTTTTTATTTTGGAAAAAAAATATTAGTCGAGTTATAAATCATACTGTATATTCTATACTTTATAATTCATTTATCACTGCTAATAAGTGTCTAATGCTATTGAGTTTAAGGTCGTTTATTGAATGCACGTGACCTCACATCAGCGCCGCGTTAACTCGACAATCACGAAACGCTAACGTTTGTTTACTTTTAATTATTTCTATAACATACGCTAACAAGTACGTCTGCACTCGATCTGTACAACTGTAGGGTTTCCATTGTCAAAATACATGTATATAAACATTATCAACGTCATTGCGAATATTTCGTTCTCTCCAGTTCGAAATCTGACAGTTTATAATTTGACTAATTCGGTAAAAATTTGCAATCTGTAGGTGACGTATAAAATAATAGCCTCTTGGAATAAAATTATTCAAATTTGGATTCTAAGATTTTACGATTACAATTGTACTGAGACTAGTTGTCGCCGGCGACTCCGTTCGAGCGGAACTAATAACAAAACAAATTACTAGCCAATGCGGTGTTTCTATGTTCTACATCTATGCTAAATTTAAGTGAGATCCATTTGGCTGTTTTGGAGACACATAATAACGAACATCCATCTAAATATTCGCATTTACAATATTAGTAAGAAGTAAGATTGTTTTTCGCATTTAATTTGTGTTGTTTGTCATTCAAAGTAAAATATAATTCAAGTAAAGAATATTTATGGGATAAAGCACAATCATATAAAGGTCAGTATGTCTGAAGATATTAATTCGTACTTATGTGTAATATTAATACTTCCTGTGTAGACAGTGAGCAGACATCACAATTGCGGGAAGGACGAGGTAACATTAGAGTAAGCTACAAATGATCCTGTGGGAAGAAATGTAGGTCGCTCTAAGGAATTCCTTGAAATTTAAACGTAAGAATCCTAATCCTATAATCATTACCAAAATATCCGTTGGGAATTTACACAGTCCTTATAAAGACGAGTGGTCGTCCGCGCCTAATTAAAAATAAATATAATTAGTATAGCCTATGTATTCTTTCAGACTATGTTCTATATGCATGCCAAATTTCATGGTGATCCGTTCAGCCGTTTGGAAGTTAGCTTCAAACAAACATCCATCCATCTAAACATTTGCATTTATAATATTATATTAATAAGATAAGTAATGTAAAGAGCGAGCTTATTATGTTTTATATAAAATTTTGGTGTCATCACCAATTCGTATTTATAGTCAGTAGGTCTGAGAATCGACTACTATCTATGTTTTAATCGGACGGATTCCTTATATTTTTTGATCTCGACTCGATGTTATTTTAAGGAAAAGAGCGTAAAATTACACAACAGAAAACGAAGACAACAATAAAATTGTAAATCTGTTTATGTTTTAAAAGGTTTTCCTCGTCACTTTCCTTTGAACAGTGAGATACAAAACATCTCGTATTGAGGTAATCTTTGCCTTAGTTTTATTTTGTGAGGAAATTGTCCTTCTAATCTTGTTTCAGGCCATAAATTCATGGTCACCTTTTCCATAGACAACTTAAGTTACAGTTTGTTGGTAATAAGATAGATAAGACCGGGTCAGTGTGGTTTGCGCGCGCGCATTGCAACCCGCCATTTTACGAATTGTTTTTTAAACTTCAAAAGGTTTAGGCGCGGTGTTAGTGAGTGTGTGTGAAATTTTGTGTTTTTTAATTGTGGTACGTTGGATTTATTTATTTATTAAATTAAGTTATTTTATTGAAACAAGATATTTTAGTAAACTGATAAAAAAATCGAACAACTGTATTTTTTAAAAGGATTTTTAATTAATTTCAAGTTTGAAAAACTGCACTGAAATAAAGAGATGATATTTCTTCTAACCACTGTTCATTTAAGAACTGAACATAAATTTAATTTTAGCTTGAAAAATCAGGGTTCAGAAACCTACTGCCCCTTGATTTCCTAAGACAATTTTGAAATAACCGACATTAAGTATTCAAGTGTTAAAAGTAAAAGTAAAGAAACTATCGGAATATATTTTTGCAAAAGTATTAAAAGAAAAACACAAAAACTTTCAAACTGCTTTTATATTATATTACAAGGAGAATAAAAATTATTCGCGAGCAAAATTGTTGAACATCTATTTTTAGTGTCATAAAGTGATAAATTAAACATTTCGAAGCCTGAATTATGGCGTTATCATAATGAATGAAAATGACAAGAATGACGAAGTTAAATTATTTAATAGATAAGACCTACTGAATAAGAAAATAACTGTTTTTAATGTAAAATTTTTCAACAACTTAAAAATTATAATCCATTATTTTCATTTAATCACTAGCTGTGTGTGTCCACGAGGAACTAAAAAAAACTAATTGTATGTCTATGTGTTCGTCCAGACTATGTTCTATATCTATGCCAAATTTCAGCGAGATCTGTGCAGCAGTTCTGGAGATACCTTCTAACAAACATCGATCCATCCATTTTAACCATTTTCATTTATAATATTATTAAAAAGTAAAATTATGTAGTTTATTGCTTGCTAGCAGTAGTAAATTAACTAGTTAATTGTGAACCTGATCCTTAAATGTAGTTTAATGCATGCAGTATGTAAGTTATGTTATTATTAAACAGATCAATTTTAGCTCCGAATGTCAATATGAATTTGTATCATTGTGCAGCGAATTTGTTAACCATATGCAAGTAGGACGCACGATGTCTCCGACATTGACGTGCTACGGAATATTAAATTACTAGTGTAGTCACAATACTTAGAACCTAAGCCTTAGAGTACGGTCAGCGATATAACTCGTAACGTCCCTTTACTGCGCAGATATGTACAGGTTGCTTGATGTTTTCTTTCCACATAAGAACGTCGGATAAATGTTAAAAGAAAACAAAACATACACACTTATGGTATATGGCGTGATTAGAACCAGGGACCTGCACATTACAGGTCAAATGCTTAACCATTGAGCCACTGACGATCAATGGAACATGGAACATTAGAACATGGCGTGGGCATGAGCTGACATAAATAAATTTCCTCCAGTAAAAAATACTTTAATCGCGGCTTAATTGTGTAATCTATGTGAACGACTAGTTTCAGACCTCTCCGGGTCTTTCATTATTGGGACTTCGCATATGTTATTGTAAAAGGATGCATGTGTCTATATAGTAGGTTGCTACGTGTAAAGCACGTGGTTAAGGTGCGATTTACATACCAATGTAACGGCGCGCTATAAAACAATGCTCGCCTTGTGAATCTCGCTTCAGCGTTGCGTGAAGAACACGAGGTTTGTGTTTATCTTTGTATCTGAAACAGGATTAATATAATTGTTATTAATATGTGATGAACCTCGGTTAACGTTAACGCAGCGCAACAAACTCATGAAAATATTCTTGTAATATTTTGATTTTTATAATAATCTACTGCTCTGATCTAGAGCCGCGACCGAATTATATAGTAATTGTTTCGATCCGGCTATATAGATATACTAGCGGACCCGCGAACGTTGTCGTGTCTACACGTCTTTAATTTGCATTAATGATGGTAGCGCCGTCTGTCGGATCCAATGTAAAACATTCCAAAATCAACAACTACTAATAAATTAAAAATTATTTAAAAAAACATTGTCCAGCGGACAAAATTGTGAATCTAAACCATTCCCAAATCCCCTTGAACACACCCAAAAAATTTCATCAAAATCGGTCCAGTCGTTTGAGAGAAGTTCAGTGACATACACACTCACAGAAGAATTATATATATAAAGATAGGTTGTAAAGTGCCTGAAACAAAAACAGTTGGCATTTCCACTAAACCTAACTATTTTAAATTGGTAGGCATATATAAACTTCTTTGTATTTTTTTACAATGAATGAAGCAGAGCATTTTCAACACTAGACGTTAAGTGGTTAAGTTGTCGAAAGATTTAGTTTAGTAAGTAGGGTATTTAGTCTACTCTTGCAGGAAAATGCAAGCAACGCTGTAGGTTAATTCTACCCTAAATTCTAGACTTAATTTAAGCTTCATCTATATATTTCTTATTTGAATCATTAACTCATCTCCAACAGTGTTATTAACAAAGAGATAAGCCGAGACAATGAACGTATAGTTTCTTAAGAGTTTTCGCGTAATGAGAAGCGATTTGCGCTCAAATTTTATGTCATTACAACGCGTTAAGTAAACTGCCTTGTTGTGAACAAAAGAATGGTTCGAGACTGGTTCTTCATTACTAAATTGGACCAAGGAAACTGAACATATATGGTTTGAAGATTTAGCTACTTCGAGTAAAAAACTTATAAATCTCAAAAACCATCAAATATCTACAGTAAAGTAACCGCGATTCCGTTACACGTGATTTCAAAATTCTCGGGTAAAACATCGGGATTCAACCTGCACGTATCTGAGGAGACATTCATAGATATGTGTAAAGTCAACCCACACTGGGTCAGCGTGGTTGACTATGGCCTAGGCAAGCCTAACTGAATGAAGAGGTGAATGACATTGACCAAAGCAACCTATGCCTTTTTTCTTCAGAGGGGAATGCTTTATGCATACTCCGCGCCCCAGGGGGGACGCGGTAGTTATGTGGGATTCTCCTCCATAGCGGAGGCATACCCACTAAACCCCTCTGTTCCTCCAACGCATCGGGACGGGACCACGGGCACGCTTTCGCTCTCGTCCGCGGAAAGCAACCTAAGCCTAAGTTTCATACTTATCCACTTCACATCCTTTTGTCTATAGCATATTTTAGTTAATGATTTTTAGTGGAAGAGTTAAAAAATGGTAATTCTGTGAGTTGTAATTAAATTAACGAGTTTTGTTAACTATTAGCAGTGTGGAGCGCGTGAGCAATGCAAACGGATTTATTGTTAGTGTTCATTAGGTGTGTGATGTAACCCGGTGGGCACGTTTCCTGCTTTTAATTAGTGTACTAAAAATATTATAAATTAATAGTAAATAACGCGTTTATATCCTTATAATTATGAGGTATTTTTAATATTAAATCAACTATCAGTAAAGCTTAACATTTACAGACGACTTAATTGTTTTTACTTTTAAGTTTTTTGTGTTTTTTTTTTATTTGTCATGTTTAAAATAAATTTGAAATGTGAAAATGGTTTACCAAGTGGCAATGTGAAATGTTTTTGGTGTTTTTTTTATTTGGATTATTTTATTTACGCCGTAGTTGTTATCATTTTGATTGCCTTATTTGTTTATGTCATGGTATACTATTAAATTTTTATACAATGTCCCTTAACAACCTTATTTCGGGGAGTGTTGGTAATATATTTCGGGAAACTCGACGGAAAATAAACAAGTAAGTGTTTTTAATAATGTTGCTTATCGTGGGTTTCCACTGTCTGAAAACCTCGGCAATGTACAAAATTTTATCTTATTTCGTACTAAAATTGTAAATGCAAATTTTTACGTGGATGAATGGATGTTTGAAGGTATTTTCAGAACGGCTGAAGATACCTCAATGAAATTTGGGCTACTAATCACGTTTTGGAATCACGGGCAACAGCTAGTGTTGTTATAATTCCAATTTTCTCTGATAAATGCAGAGATAACAACATGTTTTAGACAGGTGATCGACTGTCGAAACTCATAGTAACATTTGCAATTCTTCTTTATAGGAAAATAAAAAAAATCATTTGAAGCCTGAAATATAATAACTTGAAGTTCATTAAGTAACTATATTAAATCGTGTCGAAATCTTTAAATACCAAGAAACCCTACTTTAGCTATCCTCAGTCAGTCGGATAATAAGACATCGTATTTAGATATTAATTACTAACTATAGTATTCTGTATCCACACAAAAGTATATAATTTGGTTATATGTTTACGTAATATGTGATAAAACATATAGCGAGGACGTTTCCTTATATACGTATGATGAGGTCAGTAAACTGATGCCACACGGTTGGCAGAACTGAAACTGTTACATCTTATTATCTTAATAATATTATAAATTCGAATGTTTAGATGGATGGAATTTGGCATATATGTAAAACATAATCTGGAAAAGCACATAGGCTACTTATTTTTTTTTATTCCGCGCGGACGAACTCGCGGGCGTCAGTTACTTGGTTAACTGAATTCGACGTTACTCATTTAATTCGAAATTCAAAATTAGGTTGAATTTTAGTGTGTAATTTTAATAAATTTGACCGTTTACTTTTTAAAATAAGGCTAGCAAATGCTGGCTGACAATAACTTCTGTTAACCATATCTTTTTCTGATGAAAAAATATATTTATCAGCTTTATGTTAACTTTTGCAGCGATTGTAATACAAAAGTAAATATCTACCGGACCAATTTGTGACGTACACTAAACTGTCAACAGATTTCTGCTAAAGCCTGCGCACACACGGCTACTGTGCGACCTTGTGCCGAGGATTTCTTAAATATCTCTGAGGACTCTTAAAATATTTTCTAATACTTAGGTGAAAATTTATGCCTATCCCCGTTATTTTTAATTACCATTTTTAATTTTATTGGTTTTAATGTAACATATCTAAAGATCGCAAGAGTAAAACTAAAACATGATAACAAAGGTTTATCTCATACATACTACAGAGTAAATAAAAATAATTTTATCCATTTCTTAAGCATAATGACACATGGAGAAATGGGAATTTTATAGAAATAATATTTAAATTTCAATATGTACTTCACACACATCCATACAAATACTTTGACGTGTTGACGTCCGGATGACATCGGTTTTCCCGCCTTTATTGAATCACACAACAAATATGGCGGCCGCTAATCACCGAACCGTCACTCCAAACAACTCAGGTGCACAATTTAGTTTTGCTATGTTACAATTGTCGTAACATCTTATAAAGTTATTTAGTTTAAAGTTAAAACAATGAATTACTTAATCTTAACTTGAATGTCGTGATTTTAAGTTTATTTTTAAGATTTTTTTTTTGAGAGGTAAAGTAATTTTTTGTATATACTCAGATACTTAACAATCAAGTTAGTTATTTAATTTAACATGAAAAAGTATCCTTAATTATTTTAAGCCGTTGACCGTTTAATGTATTCATTACAACGTGATTTTAAAACTAAATTTAAAATAAACTTTACATTTAAATATTACTTATTTATTTAATTAAATTACAAATAATTATTTTTACAGATATCTACTATGAAATAGACTAATCAAAAATGGCCAACAATGCACCCAACAATCCATTCGAAGGAGTAGCAAAAGGTTTAAATTCTCCGGAACTGAAATCAAACAAAACAATACCTTTTGTCGACGAATGTGTAGAACTCGATCAAGTTAAAAATGAAACGACACGTCCGAAAACACTTGACATACGAAAACATGAGATGGAAGATGAGAAACCACAGACGCTGAAAGAGGACAAAATACATGCCAAAGATTTAGGGGCAGTTCACACACCTAACAGTGACACAATAGTGGTAAACACACCTGAAGGAACTTTGTATATTACATTAGATCCTGAATCAAAGTCATCCCCGACAAGTCCTAATACTCAGTCTACTGACGTATCAGAATCTCCGAGCACATCCAAAGCATTCGGTGCTCAGGAGTCAAATGACATGATAATTATGGAGAAAGAAGTAGAACAAAGAAGAGCAGGGTTAAGAAGGAACTCTATATCAATGCCAACATTACAAAATTTGGAATCGGAAGTCTTAAAGCAGCATTACTTAGGCAATCCAGAGGATGGGGTGAGTCTAATCTTACTTATATTATAATGCGAATGTTAAAAGCGAAAGCTTAGATGGATGGATGTTTGTTATAGATAAAGAGTTTCTCCAAAACGGCTGTGTGGATCTCGCTACAATTTGGCATAGATGTAGAATTTAGTTTGGCAAAACACGTAGACTACTAATTAGGTTATTTTTTTTATTCAGCACGGTAGGACTCGCGGGAGATTTCTAGTATATATTATTTGTAGGACTAACTAACATTATAATTTAGTTCTATATTCCTTAAGTTCATATATCAATAGATTTAACTAAATAAAATCGAGATGTTTCCTTAACACGAAGTAATCATATAGTTTTAAGTACACGTAGAATTTGACCACGTTAGCCGATTTCATTCAAAGTTTTTGTCCAATCAATCCGCAGACAAATGACATTTTTAAATAGCCCTTATTAACCCCGTACAGTATATTATGTACAGTACGTAACGTACGTACGTATGTAAATAGACTTTATGTATTAACGAAGTGCTCGCTCTGTTTGTATAACGCGTTAAGCCGAGACGTAAGAGATTAGATTAAGGTGATACATCTAGGTATATAGCATCTTACTAGGTACTAGAATTGTAGCTATTAGACTAGGATTGAGTTTGTTACCTAGATTCTAAATCTAATAAATAAAAATAATAAAAAAAGCTGAAACTAAAAGCAAACGTGTTAATTTACTACTTACTTACTACTTATTTATACTTTTTCCATTGAAAATATTAAGTTTAAAGTTTCAAGTTACACGTAACATATTATATATGTACCCAAACTTTCGCATATATCTCGTTCAGTGGTTCACCACAGTTTAGATGTATGGGAAATCTACATTAAGGGTCTTCCTAAGACCACATAACGACTCTGAGTGCGATCATTAGTGGTAAAAATTGATTGCACATTTCTATGTTATCTGTTGGATTAACTTTCATATCTGAAAGGCGCGGTTTTAATTCCAAAAGATTGTTAATTAAACCAACAACTAAATGTAGGTTGTGGTTTTAATACACGCGATAAAAAGAACAAAGAAACACAATTTTTATCTTATAACAGTTATCTTCAATAAATAAAAATTTCAAACTATTGCAGATTTATGAATTTCTTTTGTTAAATACAGCAATTATGTCACAATTACATCAAAACTGCATTGTTACGTGTGTTCATTTAAAATAAAGATTTTTGTTTCAAAATTTGTTTCGAAGTATTTTATGCCTGTTACAAAATAGCAAATAGTTTTTATTAAAGTAAAAAAAAATATAAGCTATTTAAATAGTAAACACAAAAATTTTCGAGAATTTTGTGATTTATATGATTTTGTTATTTTGTGAAATTGAAGACGTCAAGAAGGATATTCTGGACTTAACCAAAACTGAACTTAATTCCGAACGAATTAATCAAGATTCTTCAAGTATCGCAGCCCTTCGTGTCCAATGAACACTAAAATCTAATCGAATGTGTAGTAAACATTTAAATTCGACTTTGTTACTATCATAACACCACGTGATATAATCAAAGATATCGTTTGATAAAGAAAAAGAAATGTTTTGCGATATTTTTTAGTAGCACGTATAGTGTAGTGCGCTTACGCAGGTACAGATCTGTGTATATCAATAGCGAATTTAAACTAAACAAGTAATAAATTAGTATATTTAATTATCAATTGTAGTCCATGTGAAATCAAGGTTATGTAAAATTTCCTATAATGTCCACGCCGCCTTGAATTAACAAGATAACTTATCTATTGAAACTGAACGTGCAGAGACAATATTTGTAAGATAATTGATAACGCAAAATGAGGATGAGAAAGAAACCAGATCTTAAACTACACATTCCTTCATATCCTCAAGATTACGTAGAAATTCCTCCGGAAACTAAGCGACTTATTCTCGAAGCGAATCGTACACCGAACGATATTAAATACATAGATGAAGATGAGCCAGGAACGTCTGATGTTAATTTCACAGACTCCGCTGAAGTAAGATCTGCCACACCTGAAGTGAAATTCGCTGAAACATTTGAAAGTAAGACTGATAAAGATGAAGAGAAAACTGATGTAACAATTGGTAGTGACAGCCCTGTAGTTTATAGAAAATTACAAAGAGCCTCAATTTCGATGCCCGATGAAATTAAAAATTTCGAAGGAACGAACAAGGAAGCTAAAATTAATGTGAGTTTATGCTTTTAAATAACTTCTCTTTTATAAACTTTTCTTAGAATTATAATAGCTTAGACGTTGTATATAAAGAGTCAAATTTTAAGTATGTATATGTTATATCAGTTGACCTCAACGCTGTTAGTCGTATATCTGTAAATCATAATAACAATTATCTAATCAATATAACATGTTAACACAAGACAACTACGAATTTAACTATATAATTTGATAAACGTTGCAAGACGCGAATTAATAAATAAGTATGCATATTCAATGATACCGCGTACGACAGCGGTCGTCACCAGGGATGGTGGGGAGATCTAGCCTGACCTCCCCCCAGGCCTAGCCTAGATGATGGGCTGACGACGCTTATCAGACAATAGTATAGTCTGATATCATTTTTAAAAAATAGTAGTCGTAAAGTTACATAAAAGAAAATTATAGAGGTATTGATGTTAGCAAATATAGTTCGAATAGAACTGTTTTATGATTGGCGAAGTTTAGTTTACCTGAAATTACTTTTTAAATAAACTAGCAGTAACACTAATTGTTTAGGACTGCTACGTCTTCATGTGTTATATTTGTTCAGAGTCAAAAGTTGTTAACCTTTTGTTAGTCAAATGTAGTTTTTTCTTGTAAGTTGGTAGCCCTAATTACGTACGTTTCGGAGGACCTTGCAGTGTATCCCGCTGGCCGTGCTGACACTGACAGACGGTAGACCTCTCCGCAGTCCGCACACAGATTATCAAAATTGCTTGACCACATCCGTTCGCGATGCTCAACTTCGGCATTAAAGTTTTTGCGTTATATTTTTTTGATATAAAGAGAAATTATTGGTAAATTTTATTAATATTTTGATATAAAATAAAGCTTAATGATTATTTAACAAATTAGTTGTATTTAGTTTTATGCATTTGCATATTGTATTGTTTGGACATGACAGTGTCTTATTTAATTGTTATTTTTACTTCTAAGAGTTGTTTACATTAAAAATATTAAGTATAATTTATGTATAACTAGCGATTGGCCACGACTTCGCCAGCGCAAAAGAAGTAGCCCGTAGTCCCGACAAAATCAATCCAGCCGTTCAGATTACCCGATCAAACACGACCTTGCAGACAGCCAAAAAGTTTCTATATTACACACCGACACTCTAATTTTATTAATACGTATATACATAATGATAAGACATGCGAAATACGTTATTTCCTACGTCATCTCTGCGTACACATATTTGCCACTGACTGTTTTAGGCGAGTTTGTTATAGTATTAAAAGATTTAGATATTGAATATCTGTAGAAACCTGTTTGACTAGGCACATTTCTTTCTAATGTACGCCTATAAACAATTATCTTATTATCGTATCAAATTGTTTATCGTTATTTTGTAAAACATGTTTAAAACTAAACCAATTAGATTTATTAGATAGAAACGTCAACGACCTATGTGCTAAAATCATGCTCAAACATAGACCATCGTGTTTTACTAATAAAGAAATAAAAAAACTATTTACTTTCTTGTTTCACAATAAAGGCCAAATTAACGACGAATTACATATGTAATAGCTTCTATGCAAGTAAGAAAAAAGAATAAAGAGATTAAGAACTTAACTTTTTCTTTAGAAACCACGAAATCCTGAAAATTGAACAAAGAATGAGTTCCTTAATTTAAATTATCAATGAAATATTTAAGTGTAAATAAAAAAATAAAGTGCCGAAGTTGTCAATCCCCTGCAGGCGACCTATTTGCCTACATTCAATTCATTTGAATTTGTCCGTGATCTTAGACCCCGCACACGCTTAGTTCTCGTACCTAACCTTTCTAACAAACTACAAGCAAGTATTAATGTTCTGTGCAATCATAATACAAAAAAAAACAAAATAACATTCAGACAGTATTTAGATTATAAGAGTGAGATTGAAAGTGTAAGAGTTAATTGTAAAAGTGCAGATTTTAAAATAAATTAAAAAATTGTCATTTTTAAATAATTATGAATTAAAAATGAATAACGAGTCTCGATTTAACGCATTCGCTCACAAGTTCAAATATCGATCGCCGCTTTGGATTGAATCAGATTCGGATTTGAGCAAGAGTAGTGGTAGTGGCAGGAGTTTCAATGGCAGTGATGGAAGTATTGCCAGCAGCAATTCGGACAGCTCTGGTAGTGTCAACAACTATCTGGACTCCAAGGTCTCAATACGTTTTATCTTAATTTTTTTGCTTAATTCAATAGTCGTTGCTTTTGTATATCATTCTTTTGACAATATCTGTTATAATTTTTTGGTTTATTATTTTAGTATTTATTATTAAAATAACATGGTTTCAAATTGGTTTAATTTAGCTTTCAGTATGAGCGCCATCTATGCATATAAAGATGCACTAAGGAGCTACTTGCACGTAAAGATTTTGAAATTGGTTAAATTTAGATTTTCTTACAAGCGCCATCTGTGCGAATAAAGGTCTACTACAGAGCTAACTACAAGGAACTTTTTAATTAAATTTAAAAATGTCTTAAATTTATATTTCAGTCTCAGCGCCATCTAGTGCAAGGAAAGGTATAATACGCAGCTATTTGTGATCAAAGATTTTCTACGTCTTGCAATAGATGGCGTTGTTAGTTTTGGTCAATTTTTTAAAAATTGCTTCCAATTTTCTTAAAATATATGAAACTATACATCAACGGATTATCATATTTTAAAAACATAGATATTTTGTGGCACAATACTGCATTTCAACTATTACGTTACATGAAAAATAAGAAGTTATAACGATTAGAGAAAACCAATTTATTTTGCGGCTGTAATCTACATCAGATCTAGACCTTTCTATATTCAGTAATCCAACTGTTGCCGTGTATTACGAAATATATAATTATCTAAGACTATATGAAAAACATAATATAGTTGATTAATAAAATCTTTATTAATTTAAAAAAATCGATAACAGAGATTCTGTCCACTCTTGTTTTAATAATTAATTTAAATTGTTTAAAATTAAATTAGTAGGGTTTTGTCCTTGAAATAGACCCATGTCCGGACTAAGGTCTAGACTGTAGGCTAAAGACTGGGTTATTGTAATTAGTATTAATTGAGTTCCCCGCTGTAACGACACCAAAGAACATGCGCGGCGTCAAACGTAAAGACTTTGATTGCATTCCCTTGACGCAGGTTAGATTTATCTTTTATCTTTTCTGGACAGGCCTTCTGTTTAATTTAAATCCTCTCTCTGCCGTATCTACTAAAGCATTCACACGTTAAATGTATTTCTGTGAGCTTATTTTAAAGAATGACATTTTATATGGCAGCTTTTAAAATTATTAACTAGATTTTTACCGCGATTCCATCCACGTGGCAATTAAAATTAAACTTAATAAAAAGCTGTGTTCTTCCAGACTACGTTCTGCTATTTTGTCAAATTTCACAGAGATCTGTTAAGCGGTGAAGATACGTTATAACAAAAACCTGAACATTCGTATGTATAAAACGGTAAGAAAAGGTAATAAATTTATTAAAAAAATAATATCAATCGAATGACTGCAAAGCACACTAGGTCAATTAAGGATCACAACAAAATTACCCTCGAAAAATATCTGACTTCGCGAAAATGAACGTTCTAATTAATGTTTGTCATGTTCCAGATTCCGGAGCATCATCAGAGCTCTGCATCGGGCTTCAGTGACGGCAATGGGGACGACAGCAATGTCATGTCTGATGACGACAGAGTCAAGTGAGTGTTTGCTATCCTTGAGTTTACACTGCCAAAACATTTGTATACATACAACGTCTATGAACTTTATTTTATACAAAATTGAAGACAGTGGAAAAGCAGAGTAACTTTTCTTTTGAACATATTGACGATAGGCTAGGTCAGTTAGAGACTTACGTATATACGAGGACGTGCGTGGGGGGGAGGGCACAGCGTCGTGCGGGCCGGGGGGGGGGGGGCGGTCTGCACTCAATCTTAAGGGACAACTTAATAAGGAAGTGCATCCGGTCGTTGAACCCGTCCCGGTTGCAATCTTTCGCCTCGCCTGTGTTCACCTAATAGTCGATCCCTTTGTCGTAACCCAATTTAACAGCTCTATTGTGTAAACCTTGCCGGTTAGTAAATGCGATGAGATCTGTTAGGACATTTTAATGATTTCCTACTAGTGTTTCAGTTTTATACGCGTACTGTTTGTTAAATTAAGAATTTAAAAATAGAAAATAATCAACAGTAGGTCTTAAAGATTTAAATTTAAATAAATTCTTATGATATAGGTCCATAATAGAATACCTATGATTTAAAGATCAATTGAAAGCATTTCTTTCTAAACCATCTATAGTCATAAGCATTAGCTAGTAATTACAGAAATGGAATCTGTAAAATAAATTATATAAATTGTTACCTTGATAATAAAAAATAAGAAAGAAAGTACTATTTGTTTTGTATTCAATCGATGCCCGTGCGAATCTCCGCTGCGTCATGTCGCGCCGGTCAGCGTAGGAATAACCAATTGACACACATCGCCCGCCATTATGTGATCAGAGGGCGCGATTTCTCATCTGTCAACTGTCAGATTTGCGCGGGAATTCTGTACTTAAGATAACGCGAACACAGATAATAAATGGAGTCATATGAGATTGTAAGAGGTTACAATTTTGTTTTTTTTTGTGCTTCTTTTTATCGTTTTTAATGATTAGGCCGTTTACGCATAGGTAAATTGCGTTGATGTAATAAACTGTAAACGTGTATGTACACACACTTTATGTGCAGCTATGAAATTAAATTTTTTAATTACGCAGACATTTGAATTTGATCGTTTAATTGCGTTTAAATTTTTTTTTTCGTCTATTTGGACATCCATATTATTTAGTTCTTGCTTATAATCTTCTAAATTATTTGCTTTTAAATTCATAAAGCATTATTTTGTTTAGAAATGTATCTTTTTAATATTAATAAAATCATTTGGCATTACAAAGTTGACATGTAATAAAATACATCGCGATAACTTTTGTTATTAAGTTTCTTTGACAGATCTTGACCTAATTAGTTAAATATTATATTAAAAGAAAATTAAAATGTCTGTTTGTTATATTTTATTTCATATAGAGAGGAACTGATGTTACTTATAACATACTAACCGTCGCCCGCAACTCCGTTCCGCGGTATTACAAAAATACACGAATTACTGTGTTCTTCCAGACTATGTTCTACATCTATGCATTTCAGCGACATCCATGCAGCCGTTCTGAAGATACCTTCTAACAAACATCCATCCATCTAAACTTTATTTTTATAACATTAGTAAGATTTGTTAAATTATGTTATAAAAATTAGAATTGTATAGTAAATAAAATTTCTTTCGATACTCTATTATGATATTTCCCAAAGACTTTGACAGGAATAGTCAGGCGAATTCATTAGATTTAGTTTATATATTTATAATCAGTTATGTACTAATCGCATGGACAGTGAATTGTGTTTGAACAACGAAAGGTTTCATTTTATTCATGTATTTATCTTTTAAATTAAATAGTTTACTTGCATTGTTAAAACTACAATAAATTAATTAATTTAATGAAATTAATTAAAACCCAATTAGAGTAATTAATTTCCTAATCCTAGCTATATGTTATCAGTTTTAATATAAGACGTAAAGTACAATTTAAATTGCAATTTTAATATAAATATTAAAAGTGTTTTATCTCTCTCGAATGTCACGTGCAAAAGTATTTCGAAAACTATTCCAAAAACAGTTTAATTTTTTTTTAAATCTTAGCAGATTTTTTTGTAAATTTACTAAATTTCTTTTACCATTCCAACTAAGCTCTTGACTTGTGCTAGTATATGGTTTACGTCAATAGTAATATGACGGGATTCGAACCCCATTAGGCTATTGACGCGTAATTAACACTAGGTATTTTGTTTAAGTAAAAATTTTAACAAGCCTTTTTGTAGCATATTTCCAATGCATATTGCCAAAATAATAATACGAATATAAACTTCCTTGTATAAAGAACGGATGTTACCAACATTGTAAAAAAAAATAAACACATGATCGTGTGAATATTTTGTTAAAGACTACTTCTGAGAACTCGAACTGTATTGGCTCGAGAAATCTGTTACATATTCAGTATTAGAGAAAGGGCTTATACTAGAGAAAGTTAAAGAAATCTAGTTAGTAATCTAACCTAAAAACTTACTAGTTTTTATTCAGATGTCTCAAGACGAGTAACCGTGGGTTTCTGACAGCAAAATCTACATTTAAATCACATTGTTTTTTTTTATTTTATCTAAGATAAAGACGATATCTTTTATATATCTCAAAAACCAATGGTAAAAGATTTATTACAAAGCTATAGTTAATTGGTTAAATTAAAAATATTAGCAGTTATAATACTGGCATAAATTAAATTATAATGACGTCACATTAGATGAATAAAAAATAAATAATTATAATATGAATGAGAACAAGTCTGAGCGTAGTTTCGCGAACTTCTCGTCGAGCGAACGTTGGCCCGGTCAGTTACGGTCGTGTGTTCATCACGGACTTTTCTGTGCAATTGGATTTTTTTTTTAATAATTCTCTAACGAAATAAAGATTTTTTTATATATTATAAACAGTGTTGTTTAGTGGAAACATTTATTAATAATTGTAAGTGCATCTTTTTTAAAAATTTAACACAAATAAGAATACCTTTTTATTATTTGAGATAATTTAATCTTTTAAATATTCTTTATGTGATTAAAACTATTAAAGTAATTGTATTTATTATCTTTTTAACTTTTTTATCGGATTTGTAATAATATTTACATAGCTATTATAATTAATTGCAATTAAACTGTATAATAATTTAACAAAACAAACAACAATAACTACACGATATCATTGGTTAATATTAAACTTAATATATTGTTTTACGATGTATGTTCATTTTTATGACAAAACATTTTTTCTTAGTTATTTTGAAATAATTATCAAGCGTTTGTTTGTTGATGTGTTTGTTTTTAAACGATAAACGATAATTGCTAAACAATATTATGATTCTAGATATTTTTTAAGCTGATTAGTTTGCGTACAATTTACATAACCCGTATCTCGACATGTTTGCATGTAAATCATACTAATATTATAAATGCGAATGTTTGGATGTATGGGTGGATGGATGGATGCTCGTTAGAAGGTATCTCTAGAGAGTTTTTTTAGTATTAAATAATAAAATATTCTATTTGGTAGCTATGTAGAATGATATTTGTGGAGCCACTTCCAGCAGATATGAGGGTGTGCGTGAGTGTCAGTGCCAGTATCCTCATTACGACAGTTATGATGATGTCGTTTCCAGTATCCGAGTATTCGTGTGACCTTGCACAACATTTAAATTGACGCTACTTTACGCCATTTGACGTTACCAAATGACGCTGATTTATCTGCGACATTGTTCTCGAGTGAGGGTCATACAGACATTTATATACGTTTTTCTTTTTATATATCCAGATATAGAGAAAAATAACTACAAATAAATAAAATCAGTAACTGCTTACGCTCGTCACCGTGCGAGTTGTGATGTTCTTTTACAGTGCGCTTCCACTGCCGACAGTCTTGTACTATTACATATTATTGTTAATTCCTAGATGGGCATGTTAACACATTTCTAGTGCTTACTTCAGCATATATCTCCAGTGGTTCAGAGTGTTTCAATCAAGTTTAATCAAAGAGAATGAAAGGAAATACAAAACACATGATTCCTCAGCAAAAAGCAATGGGATTAATCAAAGTGTTGTGCATACAGGACACCGCTCCGGTCGCCGCGGCGCAAGGGCGCTCGCCGCCTGGGCCGCTCTGAGTTCAGCATGGATGACGACGACTACTCGCCAAGCAACTCCGTCACCTCAGTCAATTCACTGGCCAGCTTGTTAAAGGAGAAACTACAGGTTCGAAACACTTACCAAAGTCTCCAAAACAACAAACCCTTTTTTTTTTTTAGAGGGGAATGCTTTATGCATACTCCGCGCCCCGGGGGGGACGCGGTAGTTATGTGGGATTCTCCTCCATAGCGGAGGCAAACCCACTAAACCCCTCTGTTCCTCCAACGCATCGGGACGGGACCACGGGCACGCTTTCGCTCTTGTCCGCGGCCCCGTCTGCGCCAGCTGCCGAGGCAGCTCCCTCTCGGGGGGGAGGCACCCCTTAGTCCCTGGTGATGGTCTCCCCCGTGTCCATCACCAGAAAAAAAAAAACAACAAACCCTCGCAGATCTCTCGATTGATTACATTATAAGTCGCCCCAAAAGTCCCAGATCTCTCTATCAATTTCCCAGTAACACCATATCCTATTCGTCACTTGTACTACCTCAACTCACAAACTTGAATACAGTTAAATCATTTTCCATTCATCTGCTGTGTTCTAACTCTGAAGTTCTGCGTTATACAAAGATTACCAATTTCCTATATCTTTCAGAGCATCCCGCAGAAGATGCGTAAGAAACCTACAGACTACAAGCTACGTGCGTTCGTGGCACTCATGTTCCTCGCTGTGGTATTCTTCGTCAGCTTCGCGTATGTGTTGTACCATCAGCAGGTACTCACCAAGGCCTACTTTGATACCGTGCAGTTCAACGAGCCAAAGCGACTCATCAGAATCTACAATAAGGATGAAGTTGAGATACTGAGAGCTAGTTTAGGTCAGTTGGTGTTTTATTGTAATTAAAATGGTTGTCAGCTAGTAGCAAAAGATAGAGAAAGAAAAACGTGCCGGAAAGGTATAATAAAGAGACTTTGATAGGACGTTCCTATTCTAGTGAGAAATATTTCTAGAAAATAAGATCATTTCCATCCTTTTATAATAGATTTACCTCGATTGTTGATTGTAATAAATCACATTGATTAACAGACGAACGCACCTTGACAATTGTTCATTAGTTTCATGGACGTGTTGAAAGAATAAATTAAGAAAGAGACACAAGGAAAAGTCATATAAAAGTTTTTAAAGTGAAACAACAAGATAAAAGACGTGACATTGCCGTATTGTAGGAAAACTCGTAGTCTGCCAGTAACAATACTTATTAGAGTGTTTTTATTTAATTAGGTGTAAGCTTAGAGGGTGTGAAGAAATCGTATCCGTGTTTGCCGGAGCACCGCTTGGGCGATGGCTCGGAGTGCCTGCAGTGGGCGCGCGCCTTGAGACTCTACCTAAAGAGCCTGCCACACGACCCCGGTCTCGACAACACTACCTGCTACTCCGTACACTGGAAGGCTTTGCATTCAGGTCACATACACATTATATTTGATGGTATAATTATCTATTAATAACTATTCTAACGACAGTATTGTATTATTACAGATATCGCACCTACAGATTGCTTTGACTGGAGCGATACTAAGGTCCACTGGTATGGCGGCGGACAATCACTGAACCTGACCTGGCCTGTCAACACCGGTCTTATAGACTTCACTCCCTTCATCACTGGTGATATACAAAAGTCACAATGGAGTAACGTCTTGACACGCTACTTCATTAATTCTAAAGGAGCCGCTTTAATCATCGATGATGAAACACCTCTGCATGTCGCCATTAATAACGGCAGGAAGGAGATATGCCTCAAAGCTAAATATGATGACTTTGCATTCGTAAATAAGGTAACAGAATTTCCAGAACTCCGATACAATATATGTACGTCCAAAGATATGAAATCTCTGCATTCTTCTATACATAGTCATAGAAGGGCCCCGTTGTGGGACGGGTTGAAGCCGAAAGATATGCAGACTTTAGAGTCACTGATATCGGAGCCGGTTTGGCAAATCGCGCCGAGATTCAAACACGAATTAAACGCAGAAACAATTTCAAAATACACCGAAGACGTAATTAACCTAGGCTTTCTAAAACAAGGTCACGTGTTAATCAATGAATTCTGGCAGAACGAAATAGGTGACTTTACAGTCGATAAATCTCGCTTCGACACATTGAATGTTACAGTTGACAAGTTGCATAGAAGAGGATTTAAAGTAACTTTTACGGTTCAGCCTTTTGTCAGTACGGAAAGCAAAAACTTTGCTGAGACTGTGCAGAAGAGATTGCTTGTGAACGAAAGGAATGGTGATCGCCGAATCCCCGCACTGACAAGGTTCAAGTCCTCTCCCAGCGCGGGTGTGATCGACATCACCAATAATCGTTCAGTTCCTTGGATACTGGATAAGCTTCAGGCGGTTATTGACGAATACTTCATAGACTCGTTCTATTTCGACTTGGGCACGGCTTACGATATGCCGCATTACTACCAGTGCGAGAAACAGTTGATCAACCCCGATCATTACAAGACAATATTTACGAAGACCTTTGAAAAGTCTTTAGATATAATAGGTGTGTCCTCAGCGGTGTCTCTACCGAGGCCACCGATCTTTGTTTCTTTACCCCCGTTTGAATCCACTTGGCAGGCTTTGAGACAAGTTATACCGACGATGTTAACGTATGGCGTGAACGGATATCCGTTTATAATGCCCGGTGCGGTGGGCGGTGACATTTACTGGCCGGGCAGTGAGCAGTTCTTGCCGTCATCGAAAGGATTAATGGAATCTAACGCAGCGAACTCGACTCAAGAGAACGGAATAGACTTGCCCGAGAGAGAACTGTATATGAGATGGCTGCAGATGGCAACTTTCTTGCCCGTGATGAAGTTTACTCATTTACCGAGTAAATACAACGACGAGAGAGTGTTAGAAATGGCAAAGAATTTGACTTTGTTAAGACAAAAACTGGTGAGTAGTATTGAAATTTTTCTCTTACCAAAATTTTGGTTCATTCTATTAGTTACGTATTCTGCTTATGAGTGGACTATTATTTTATTTCTACAGATAACGCCCCTCTTGCTAAAATACAAGCGTGAAGCGCTGGAGGAGGGCTTGCCGCTGGTTCGACCATTATGGCTGGTGACGGGAGGAGACTCCGCGCTATCCGTGCGCGACGAGTTCGCCATTGGAGACGAGCTGGTGGTAGCCCCAGTGCTGCGCCCCGGTGAGACCAGCAGAGAAGGTAAGACTTTAATATATTTTTTTTAATAGAAAGATACAAAGGGCTAAATACTTTTTATGATTTTATCTTTATCTTGATACCTTTTTCTTTAATGGTTTTGTTGTTGACAGTGTACCTGCCGGCGGGTCTGTGGCAGGATGGCATCGATGGCTCGCTGCGTAAGGGCAGCCGCTGGATGCACGACTACCGCGTCCCTGTCGACCGTGTCGCCTACTTCATCCGTAAGCCCGACGATATGAGGTTCAAGTGAGACTACTACCAAACACTAGAAATACTTTAACAATAGTGGAACAAGTATGACATTTAAGGTTCATTTACACAATCCGGAATCGTACGAACAAAGCTCGGCAGTCGTTTCAGAGCGAAACAAATGTTTTGCATTACATTATGTTTGTCTCGTTCTTAAGCAACGGCCGAGTGTTGTTCGTACGATTGCGATTTGTCTAAATGAACTTTAATACTATCATACTGTTTAATCGTGACTCAAAATTCAAATACAAATGGTAATCAGTAGAAAATTGACTGAAGTTCTATTAATATTGTCCAATGACCAATATTCATTAATTGTAATATATATTAAAATCTTCCAAGAGTATTAGAACATTAGTATAGTTAAAAATGCATTTTGTATCTTTGAAATGTTATTGTTCGATTAATTTTTGTCTATTGAGAGTGGATCTTATTTTTAAGCTAATTAAAATAAAATAATCTCTCGTGAGACAAATATTAAAACGGTACCTAATTGTGTTTATACTTTTTTTTCCATAAAACAGTAAAATATAGTTTTATTTTCAATATGAGAGGGACCAAAAAAATAGATGTTCATATTTATAATTGTTACCAAAATAATTCCGATGTTCAAGAAAAGATGTTTTTTTATTTTGGTTGTAATAAGTGTGCTTTTATTGTCTTGTGATTTTTATAACAATAAGATTGCTTTTATTTAAAATAAAATATTATACGTAATTTATTGAGATTATTATGTAAGTAGAAAATCATTTTAACTACAGGATGTGTTGAAAATATGATCCAATATTAATTAAATTGTAATAAAATAATTAATAATTATAAATTGTAAAATAAAATATAATTTATATTTTATCAAGTTCAGATTTCTTGTTGGAAATTAATAATGTTTTTTTTATTATTTCACTTTGTCATCCTGTATTAGTGTAAACATTTATATTGATTATAAAATATGAGGATTTTTTTTGCAAACAAATTAAATTTTCTAATCATTTTATAATACATTTTTGTTTAAATCCAATTAAAATTAATTAAATTCTGTACGATTCTATAAATATTTATTATATTTATATTGTACGCTAATTAATATTTTATTAATAGCTGAATGTTTTATATTAAATCAATTGTTTTAAAAAATAGTACCAAAGAAATAAGTTAGTTAAAACAATTTGTTCCAGTAAAATAATTCTTTATCCAAATAAATACTGTGAATCTAGTCTTACATCTTTGTATTATTTATTATTCCTAAAAATCTCTTAAACTTATTTTTTATATGACAAGGTGGAAAACGAGCAACTAATCGACTAAAATTATTTGATCCGACGCCCATGGACATCCGCAACGCCAAAGAAACCGCAGAGGCGTTACCGGCCTTTAAGGGTGTACGCTCTTTTCTTGAAGTCCCCTAAGTCGTAACCTTTTATGTGGTAATAATTGAAGTAAGGTTTATCTGGTCAGTCCATGGTTCGTTTGCCCCTTTGTTTATTTAAAAAAAAAAACTTTCATTCATCCAATTATTTTCTAAATAAGTATTGTACATGTATCAAATCAACTGACCGTAGGTTTGTGAGACTAAAATCCGCGTTTAAAATATATTGTTATCTCTGTTTTGTCAAAGATGAAAGACAGAGATGATAAAATATTTTATATAGAGATTTTGGTCTCTCAAACCACCGGAAAGTGACTAAGTTCGTGTCTTATAATTTCGTTAATGCTCTTTGCGCTGGTGGAAATGATGTTTACATATTAGAGAAATATACAGTGGAAGAGGGGTTTGACTCTTTAAAATATTGCCATTATCATAAGCAATTTTAATATCTAAGTGTACTTTAGTAATATAACTACAGGGGGATTTTTTAATTTTTTATTCCTAATTTTTTTTAAGTAGATTTTTTTTCTAAAATAAAAGCATAATTATTTTGAAATATGTTTATTAGTTGAATGACTTACATTTCCACCAAAACACTCAGAATGGAGAAAAGATGAGATACAATGTAAGGGATTTTTTACTTTTTTTTTTACTTTACCATTTAATATTACACATTTCGGTTATAGATAGAATAACTAATTACGTAAGAAGTTAATTCATTATTTAAATTATTAAACACCATTCTTATAAGTACACACAGAAAACATAACTTATCAATTTTATATATAAATATATATATATATATTTAAATAACATATCAATCGAAAAGCAAATTAGCAGATTCTACACATTTTTTTTAACATTTTGTGGAATTAATTTTACTTAAATAAGGAAAAAAAGCGAATCTTATTTATATGTAAAATGAAATTTAAAAAAAAAATAGGATTTCTTTTAAAATTAAAAAAAAAACGAAGTATTTTAAGCTAATTTTTTTGACAGAAAATTAAAATATTTATCTGAGAGTATTTCTTTATGCGTAATCTATATTTAGTTTGAATTATATGAAAGAGTAAAAAAAACATCATAAATAATAAAAAAAAAATTGCATAGTAACATTTTCATAGCACACCCCTTGTTTAGCACCACTCAGTGTTAACACACGTCTTAATCTCTATGACATCTCTTAGCAATCCATTATCTAACAAAATAATCTTTAAATAATAAAATATGTATTTAGAATAAACATATTTGATAACACATCAATAATTAAAAAAATAATTAATTAATTTTATTCTTAATCAAATTAATTGTATTTAATTAATAATTAAATTGTTTCAATTAAACAATTATTTAGGAGAGTTAAAAAGGTTAGAACAAGCGAAGGTCACAAGAATACAACATTTAATAATTTCAATAATGGTTTATTTTTCGGAGCTATTGATGTTCACTAAGCTGATACAATTCTTACTTTTACAACATTTTAATATTCCTAATAATATGCATTAATTAGAGATCTAGCTATAAAATACAATAGTAAAGTTTCGGGTCTGTTCGCGAGGCGCGGTGCGCCGCTAACAAAATACGAAGCCTTGACAAAAACTTAATTGGAACATTCTCGAAACTCTTCATTCATTCTTCGTCAGCGATGCATTCTATTAGAGTTAGACAAAACTACAAAAACAAAACACGCGCAAAACAAATGATACACGTCTCTTTAACTAATGCAAAGTAACAAAATAGTCTAAGAGCTATCGCTGATTCCTCAAGATAGAGAATGCATCGAAGACGAGTCGTTCGTAACAAATCAAACACCTCTCTGTTTAGTTCCGCCCAAACAACTAGATAAAGCGTAAATTCACATAAACAAAATATATATCATTGTGCTCACACCAATCAATACACCGATAAAACACATACTATATTATATTATTATGCTCCTAAAAATAATATCTCATTCGTACAGATGGATACATAAAAAATATATATAGACATATATATGTAATACGATAATTATTAAAACATTTAAAAGGTTTCTTTTAAAAGTTAATTTATTGTGCTGGTGCCAGTACACTGATAGTTTTTATCTATAGATAGAAGAGGCTGGCTGAGAAAGCGAGGATGGCGGCATGTCCGCTTTATGTTATGGATGACTTAAAATTAATTGACTTATAACCTCAACTTGACTCGGAGTAGAACTGAATGGCCGCACTAGGCTAGGTGGCGATGAAGTCACGCACTCACCTCACTCTAACTCAAACACCGGAGGAAAATATCTAATTGAGAACATCATTGTATTATTACAGCAAAATTTATTTTAAAATTCCTTTGAAAAAGGTTAAAGAAAGTCACACCGTAATCGGATATAGGAACGAAATAATATCAGTACATCAGTATACGTCGAAACGACTAGAAATTTGTTTATAAACAACGCGTTAACGGAGCGAAATATCCACGCGACCAACGTAAAAGTAACAACAGAGATTCAATAACCATAGACTGATCGCTCGCCTCTCGGCGCCAGTCCAAATAACATCCTTCGCGACTCTCTCGGGACGATAGGCAACAAGCAGACCTCAACTAAAACAAAGGTAAATAGATTGTTCATTTGGTAATAATAAATAGTTCTAATAAAACATTTTATATGGATTAAGCTCTCTATCGATTTAGGCTCGTCGTAAGTCTAGAAGGACACAGATGACTTCTGTGCGGGGCGAGGGCCGCGGCGTCCGCCCGCAGCCGCGTGTGTCGGGTAAGGATCCCAGACTGGGAGTGCAGGCTGCTCCCAGTGAGACCCGTCCTAGGCACCCGCGGCTCCCGAGCAGTCACTACCTTTAATCTCGGACGCGGCGGCCTCTCACTTCACCTATTATATCTACAAAAATGGCAGGGAAGCTCGGATTGTAAAGTAACTGGGAAACGAATCTCACTTCGTAATCATTAAACCTAACTGTACTTAATTCAATATGAGGAAGTTATCTTTGCCATTCTAGATTCCTTTAGTTATCTTGGTTCTAAGAAACATTAATATAAAGAGTGCGTCGACATCGACAAACGACATGTTTAAGTACGCCTTTATAAGACATACATTTATATTTATTTAAAATTTTAATTGTAGAAAAGTTGTTGAATAGTTGATGGTGGTGCCCCCTCTAGGGCGTTGCAGCTCGCAGGAGCGGCACAAATCGTTACGTCCTTTTCATAAAGCGCTCAATTAAAAAACAATCGTATATTAAATACTTTTTATACAATATCCTCTATGTAGAATTTATGCGTTAGCAAAATAATTTTCAAAAATTTAGACATTTAGATAAGCGGTGTTTTGGCTAAACAAAATGGACTGGTTACGCTAAATATCATGTATAAAAGCTCTACATATTGTATAAGACCAAATTTAAAAAATACTCAGAAATATATTTTAAATGGCATGTTAATATTTATGACGTTATTAGAAAACGGTATCTTTAGAAAAAAATGGACGTCTCTGTTCTTAGGTCGAATACTTGGTTATTGATATATATTGTTGGGGAGGACTTGGCCGTTTAAGATTCGCTTGTCCGTGGTCGCTGCAGCTCACAGCTAGCAGCTAGAGGCTTGCAGCTCGTACAAATGTTAATCGTTTATGTTCTTACTCTTAATTTATCAAACTCCTTAACAGTCTGTTGTTTGCATTATAATATCACAAAGTATATTACATCTATTTGTAAGCGACCTCATGCGAACGAGTGGCTCGAATCGATTAATGCGAATGCTTTTGAATGCCTCTTTTTATCACAGCCCTTTTATTTCCTACGACAATTAATTACTCTTTGGTTCCATCATTCAAAAGCATGCGTACATCGGCGGCTCACTGGTTCGCTGAGAATGCCACAAATAGTCCCGACATTTAGAACTCTAGTCTGTAGGCGGCGCAGGAGGTCTCGTGGTCCTGCAGGTTGATGGTGCAGCGCGAGGCCGACGGCGACAGATCGATCTTATACCTCTCCAACGCCTCCTCGTTCTCTGTAACCCAGTAGCCCAGCACGTCCGTGTCGTATGTAGGAATGATAGTCACTTCTGGAATAGAAAGCGATGAAAAAATTATTATTTGCTATACGAAAAAAGGGAGAATGTGATCTTATCGAACGAATGGGGAAAAACACTGAAAGGTTTAAGTAGGTGGCGCCAGTGCCAACGTATTTTTGAGTGAAATTTTACGGAATTTGTTGCTACAGGCCTCAGAGTACTTTTGTATATTTCTGGTATATTTAGTGCAACAGTAACTATTGATCATGCTAACCTATATCTATAAATACCAAAAGGCAGTTTTTCTCCCCATTAGTAACACACGTTAAATATAACCTACCTAAATCTTTATCTTCCCAAGTCTTTTTTGCGTCGAGAAGAGCGTTGTAAATATCTTTCGAAGGCTCGGTGCCCGAGAAGACGTAGTACCGTGCTCTGACGCGCTTAAAGAATTCAACCGCGGAGTAGTAGGAGTTGCCGTGGTGAGGGACATACGTAAGCTCCATGTACACCGGGCTCGGAGATTTCTTTTTGCTGGGAGACTCTGATGCTCTGTTTTTCATATCTTTACTTTTCTCTTGGTTCAACTTGTTCTTGATTTGAACGTTTGAACTGGGACCTTGCTTTTTCGGTGTGCTTTTGCCATCCCCTTGTGATGTGGGTGGTTGAATAGGACTAGGTAGACCTAAAGGCTTCCCCCAAGATTCGATAGGATCTTTTTCTACGCTTTGACTTTGAGTTTTAGATTTTGATTCTTGTCTTGAGGTACTGAAAGAAGTTGTCTCGGACGATTTCTTTGATTCTGTTTTGAGGTCCTTTAATGTAATTTTACTTTCTTCTTTTGTTGATAGTTGCTGACTCATGCTTGATTGACTTTGTTGGCCCAATTCATATTTAGCGGTGATACTTGAAATGACATCAGATCCACTGACTTTTTTATGTTCTTCTATGGCCTTTTCGAAATGTTCATCGGCTTCTTTAAGGAATGTGATATCAGACTTAAATGATTGTTTTTTATCATCTACCTTTTTCTCCGACGTTTTGCCGATTTTATCAGTAACTTGAACTTCAGACTTCACTTCGGAATGCGTGGAGGATGTACAAGAATCAGTATCACCAATGTGACTTAAATGCACGGATGGTGACGATTCTCTATATGTCATGGACTCAAATTCAGACTTGTCCTCTGGCAAATCTTGACAAGTCTCCGATAGCTGTAATTTTGGATCTAGTTCAAAGCTTACGTTTGATCGCGGTGAGTGTGCGATTTGAGATTTTGTACTACTAGGACTCATTTGGCCATCGTCGTCACTATAGTACATGCCACTGCTTTCGGTACCCCATACATGCGTCGCTGCCCTGGAACCTCTGGAACTTATATCCGAGGGCGGCGTTGAAATTCCAGGATGGTCTAGGTCATCGCTGGCAGCTGAGGAACTACGCATTTCTCCTGTTTTTGATGAAAGTTTAGAAAAGGATTTTTCACTCTCGCCCGTATCAATAATTTCTTCATACTCTTCTTTAATTTCGGATATTGTTGTTTTTGTCGACTTTGTAGTTTTGACAACGCCATCGTTTCCTTTACTGACAGTAGTGGTTTCAACAGTGATCTTAATTTTTTCAGGAGTGATGACTTCTTTTGTCGTTACAACAGTGATGGTCTGAGTTATTTCGTTATCGCCTTCTTTTATAACTTTCGTAAAAGTCTCAGTGTCCGTTGTTATTTCGCCTACGGGAGAACGTTGTTTCTTTGGCTTTTCCACTGTGTTTATTCCATGTTTGTTTTCAAGGTTTAAGTCATCAATTTTCGGCTTATCTTCTAGTGATGTCTTTTGTGTGCAAGAAATTTTTTCTAAATCTTCTGGTGACCAATCATCGAGAGTAGTGCCGGGCGGCAGATATGTGATTTGAGTTCTAACATCTTTTGTAGTTTCAATTGTACCATCTTTATGAACGTTTTCAGTGACCGTTTCAGTTACGGTTTTCACAGCAATCTCACTTGTTTCGTTATTCTTAAATTCTTCTTTTGTGGTGTAGGTTGTTATGTTTTGAGTTATGCTTTCATTGTTTTCTGTTAAAATTTGGTTCGATTGTTTGTCAACTGACGTTTTGATTTTTCCAGTGGAAGTCAATCCTCTAAGAGCGGCCTGTAGGTCGCTGTCAGTTGTTTTTTGATATTCGGATATTGTAATTTTAACATCTTTCGTGGTTTCGACTGTACCATCGGGATATTCATCTACAGTAGTCGTCTCAACCGTAGTTCGTACACGTTTAATATTTTGGTCGTCACTAGCTAAAGTTTCTCGTTTTGTTTGGGTAGTGATAGTCCGTTTAACTGTTATCGAGCCTTGTAGGATAGTTTCTTTCTTAATATCCCATTCATCATTAGTGTCGACCACTATTTCTGTATCATCAATTTGATATTCTGGAGCATCTTCTTCTTCCAGTGATTCAGTTGTCATTGTTGGTAAAACATCAGTAATTGATGTTTTCTCACTTCTTTTTGTTACAACTGTTCCATCTGGGTATTCGTCTTCTATAACAGTTTCGACAATAATTTTAACTTTTCTTGTTCTTGTTGAAGTTCTTTCATATTCTTGCTTTGTCGTTGTTATTGTTGTTTTTCTAGATATAGTGATACCATTTTCATCAATATCTTGCAAATCAGAACTTTGTGTGATTACAGGTTTGCCTATTTCAATAAATTCCTTTAAAGTTTCTTCAAGTGTATCTTCTTCGTAATCAGTTATAGATACTTTAACATCTTTAATAACCTCAACAGCTCCGTTTGGTGATGTGGACTCAGTGACAGTCTCAACTGTTGTTTTAATTTTTTCCTTTAAATCTTCAGTCGTTATTAATTCTTTTGTAGTGGTTGTTGTGATGACTTGGTTAATTTGTACCCCATCTTTAATAATCACATTTTTTCTGTTTTCTATTGTAATATTCTTCTTTGTCTCTTCTACAGGTGCATCCGTCTGCATTTCTCCATTTGAATCAATTTCTGATACAGATGAAGTTACATCTACAGAAGTTCGAGATGACCCGTCTGGAAACTCGTCTGATGTTGTAACTACTTTTATTATTCTTTGTCGGAATATAATTCCTTGGACATCCGAAAAACTATTTTTAATAATTTTTGTACGTATCGTTCGTTTTATTTTTACACCATTTTCTGTTATATCCTCTTTTTCCACTGTTTCTGTTTCTTCTGGTTCACCAGGTGGTATGTGAGATTTTAGTATTTCGTCGACATTCTTTTGGAAATTGTCATATTCTCCTAAATTACTACCGTCGACATCCAAATTTTGATCTATTATCGAAACCATTTCACTGGTTTTAGATATCACCGATCCATCTGGATACTCATCTTCTGTTATAGTTTTTACAGTTTTATTTGTTCTTGTAATCCTTTTAGAAATATTTTTATAATTTCGGGTAGTTGTTATAACAGTAATTGTCCTATTTATTGTTATGCCTGAGTCGGTTATTGTTTGTTTTTCAGTTTTTGTATCTACGAGAGGTTCTCCAAATTGTACATACCCGCCTGAAATGTCATCTAATGGTTCATTATTGTAATCCGAAACATGTATATTTACATCTTTTGTAACTTCAGTTATTCCTTCTGGTAGCATAGACTCTGTGGTGGTCTCAATAATAGTCTTCATTTTTTTCTTTGCTTTATCTGGCGTACTTAAGACTTTTTTCGAGGTGACTGTTGTGATAGTTTGCAAAACATTTTGACCATTAAGAATCACTTCCTTTTCTTCTCGTTGTACATCAACATTTGTGTCCTCTTCTATCGTATATTCTGAGAGATCTAAGGTTTCTTCAACATGTTCCATCTCTATATCTTCTAGAGATGTGCTAGAATCCACCTTTGTTTGCGTAGATCCATCGGGATATTCATCTGTTGTCGTAACTGTTTTAACAGTCTTTAGCTTCCTTGGAATACTTTGATTGTCAACATAGGTTGATTTTAGTGTACTTTTTGTAATTGTTCGTTTTATAACAATACCGTCACATGTCACTGTTTCCGTATTAGTGGAAATATCTTCTTCGGGTTCTTCTAACAGTGAAAAATCACTAAGCAATTTATCTATGTTACGACTTGACTCGACAGTAACCTCTTCTGTTTTCACTTCAACATTTTTCTGCACGTCTTTATAACCATCTGGATATTCTTTAGTTGTGATTGTTTCCACTGTGGTTTTAATTAGTTTTCTATCATCATCAATTCGTATGGTTTCTTTCTTTGTTGTGGTAGTAATATTTTCTATGATATCTAAGTTATTTTCCTTAATAATTTTTTTGCTAACATCAGTATCTATTACTACAGCTTCAATGCTACTGTCGGCCTCATCGTCTTCTTTGATAAAATGTGATTTATCTTTTTCTGACCACCCTTTTTCACTGTAACTTTCTTGCGTCTGATAGCTATATACTGACTCAGACTTTTCATCACTGTGCTCAAGTTCCTTATCTAGTTTTTTTTCTTGATCGTACAAATCCATCTGTGAAGTCGATCGGAGACTAGAAGAACATTCTGAAAGTAATGTTTGAGTGTCTGTGGTAGTCGTCATTGATCCATCTGAACTTTTACTCAGAGTAGTAGTCTCAATAGTAGTTTTCACGTTTTGTGGTGTGCCATCTTCTCTAGAAATTATTTCTTTAGTCGTTACGGTTGTAATAGTTTGGGTCACTACATTTTCGCCGTCTTTAATTATTTTAGTAACAGTGTCAGTTTCTGTTTTTATTTTACCCATGGTTTGCATTAAAGATAATGTATCTTCATCCTCTTTATCGCTTTTAAATGGTTTTGGTACTTTTTCAGTTGACGTTGATATTTTTTGTGTCAAAACATCTTCGCCTACGTGAACAATTTTGGTTATGGTTTCTTCAGATCCCTGTAATTTATCATATTTGACTTCGCTTTGAACACCATCAGTCAATTTTAGGTCTTGTAATGGTATTTTGGGTAGGGGACTAACTGGTACGGTAGGTGGAGTTGAAACTCTATCAACTTTTGAACTAACATATTCAATTTCTTCTGTTTTAATTCCCTGTTGTATGCCTTCGTCTTGGAATGCTGCTTGAATAGTTTTAACAAGATGGGAATCAGCAGGCTGTTTAGATCTTTCATCAATTGATTTATCTTTCATTTGTTCAAAGGTATCGATACCATGCTCTTTAGAATCGATATTTAACTGTTCATGTTCTAATTGAGATATTGGAATTTTCACGTCTGATAGTGGCCCTTCTTTAGTACTATCGACGAAACTTGTGTGTTGACTGCTCGTAGATTGATATGAATCACTATAGCTACTAAATTCACTAGTAATTACTTTATAACCACTAGTCGTCTTCAATGATCTGTCTAATACCTGCCTTTTCTCTGATTTTTCTGAACTTTCAAAGCTGTATTTTTCTTCAATACTGACTTCCTTTGAAATATCCTCAGAACTAACGCCGTGCTTTAAGGTATGGGTAAAGCTGTCCTTATCAATAATTCCACTGTCAATAGTAGACAAAGAACTCAATTTGTCATCACTGTCTTTCATACTTTGGAATCCAATGTCATAATCTGAATAGAAACTTCTTTCTTTTGTTATCATTTCTTCAGATTCTTTAATTTGCTTAGCGAATGTCGATTTAATAACATGATCCTTGCGTGAAATTTCATCTTTCGTTGGTGAAGTTTCAAGTTCAGGACTCAAAGAGTCCAAACTTTTTTCTAACATAAATGTGTCTTCTGTCTCATCCTTCGAATCTAATTTAGGTGACTGGAAGTGGCCATTAAGGTAAACTGTGGTACTAGTTATGTCTTTAGTAGTCATTAATGCATTATCGACTGTTTTTTCTAATTTCTCCACGGCTTCGGTAGGCAAGGTTTTTCTTTCTTCTGTAACCTTCTCGGTTTGCTCTTTATGTGTTAATAAATTATCTTTAGTTTCTACAATTTGATGTGACTTTTCTGAAGGCACATTAATTTCTTCACCTTTTGTTCTGAAAGTAAGAATTTGTTCTGAAACTTCAACTTCTTTCACTGATTTTAGCGTATCGGCGGGGCTTGGTGTTTTGTCTATCGCCAAAGTGTCATCAACAAAAGTTGGGATTGCTTTTTCTAATTTATCCATCTTATCAACAGGGCTAAGCGATTTGTCTTTCTCAAGTTTGTCAATAATCGGTTTTTCATAGACCTCCTCTTGAACTTGTCTTTCAACCTTGTCCATCTCATCAACAGGGCTTGGCGTTTTCTCTTTCTCGATTTTGTCAACAGTTGGTTTTTCTTCAACCTCAGTTAAAACTGGTAATTCAGCCTTGTCCATCCTATCATCAGGGCTTGGCGTTTTATCTCTCTCAAGTTTGTCTACAGTCGGTATTTCAACCTTGTCCAGCTTATCAACAGGGCTAGGAGTTTTCTCTTTCTCAAGTTTGTCAATAATCGGTTTTTCATCAACTTCATCTTGATCGTGTATTTCAACCTTGTCCATCTTATCAACAGGGCTTGGCGTTTTCTCTTTATCAAGTTTGTCAACAGTTGATTTTTCATCGACAGCAGTCAGATGTGGTATTTCAACCTTGTCCATCTTATCAACAGGGCTAGGCGTTTTCACTTCCTCAAGTTTGTCTACAGCCGGTATTTCAACCTTGTCCAGCTTATCAACAGGGCTAGGCGTTTTCTCTTTCTCTAGTTTGTCTACAGTCGGTATTTCAACCTTGTCCAGCTTATCAACAGGGCTAGGCGTTTTCTCTTTCTCAAGTTTGTCTACAGCCGGTATTTCAGCTTTGTCCATCTTATCACCAGCCCTAGGCGTTTTCGCTTTCTCTAGTTTGTCTACTGTCGGTATTTCAGCTTTGTCCATCTTATCAACAGGGCTTGGCGTTTTCTCTTTATCAAGTTTGTCAACAATTGATTTTTCATCGACAGCGGTCAGAAGTGGTATTTCAACCTTGTCCATCTTATCACCAGGGCTAGGCGTTTTCTCTTTCTCTGGTTTGTCTACAGTCGGTATTTCAACCTTGTCCAGCTTATCAACAGGGCTAGGCGTTTTCTCTTTCTCAAGTTTGTCTACAGCCGTAATTTCAGCTTTGTCCATCTTATCACCAGGGCTAGGCGTTTTCGCTTTCTCTAGTTTGTCTACTGTCGGTATTTCAGCTTTGTCCATCTTATCAACAGGGCTTGGGGTTTTATCTTTCTCAAGTTTGTCTACAGTCGGTATTTCAGCCTTGTCCATCTTATCATCAGGGCTTGGCGTTTTCTCTTTCTCAAGTTTGTCAACACTTGGTTTTTCGTCGACTACAGTCGGAACTGGTATTTCAGGCTTGTCCGTCTTATCATCAGGGCTTGGCGTTTGCTCTTTCTCAAGTTTGTCAATACTCGGTTTCTCGTCGACTACAGTTGGAACTGGTATTTCAGCCTTGTCCATCTTATCAGAAGGTCTAGGTGTTTTCTCTTTCTCAAGTTTGTCAACAGGTGGTTTTTCATCGACTGCAGTCAGAACTGGTTTTTCATCCTTGTCCATCTTACCAATAGGGCTAGGCGTTTTGTCTTTCTCAAGTTTGTCAACAGTCGGTTGTTCGTCGACTGCATTAAGAACTGGTTTTTCATCCTTGTCCATCTTATCATCAGGGCTTGGCGTTTTCTCTTTCTCAAGTTTGTCTACAGCCGGTATTTCAGCCTTGTCCAGCTTATCAACAGGGCTAGGCGTTTTCTCTTTCTCAAGTTTGTCTACAGCCGGTATTTCAGCTTTGTCCATCTTATCACCAGGGCTAGGCGGTTTCGCTTTCTCTAGTTTGTCTACTGTCGGTATTTCAGCTTTGTCCATCTTATCAACAGGGCTTGGGGTTTTATCTTTCTCAAGTTTGTCTACAGTCGGTATTTCAGCCTTGTCCATCTTATCATCAGGGCTTGGCGTTTTCTCTTTCTCAAGTTTGTCAACACTCGGTTTTTCGTCGACTATAGTCGGAACTGGTATTTGAGGCTTGTCCGTCTTATCATCAGGGCTTGGCGTTTGCTCTTTCTCAAGTTTGTCAACACTCGGTTTCTCGTCGACTACAGTTGGAACTGGTATTTCAGCCTTGTCCATCTTATCAGAAGGGCTAGGTGTTTTCTCTTTCTCAAGTTTGTCAACAGGTGGTTTTTCATCGACTGCAGTCAGAACTGGTTTTTCATCCTTGTCCATCTTACCAATAGGGCTAGGCGTTTTGTCTTTCTCAAGTTTGTCAACAGTCGGTTGTTCGTCGACTGCAGTAAGAACTGGTTTTTCATCCTTGTCCATCTTATCATCAGGGCTTGGCGTTTTCTCTTTCTCAAGTTTGTCAACAGCCGGTTTTTCGTCGACTACAGTTGCAACTGGTATTTCAGCCTTGTCCATCTTATCAACAGGGCTTGGTGCTTTCTCTTTCTCAACTTTGTCAACAGTTGGTTTTTCATCAACTGCAGTTTGAACTGGTTTTTCATCCTTGTCCATCTTATCATCAGGGCTTGGCGTTTTCTCTTTCTCGAGTTTGTCTACAGCCGGTATTTCAGCTTTGTCCATCTTATCACCAGGGCTAGGCGTTTTCTCTTTCTCTAGTTTGTCTACAGTCGGTATTTCAACCTTGTCCAGCTTATCAACAGGGCTAGGCGTTTT
>NW_013531726.1:363568-366634 GCF_000836235.2 Papilio xuthus
ATCATCAGGGCTTGGCGTTTTCTCTTTCTCAAGTTTGTCAACACTCGGTTTTTCGTCGACTACAGTCGGAACTGGTATTTCAGGCTTGTCCGTCTTATCATCGGGGCTTGGCGTTTGCTCTTTCTTAAGTTTGTCAACAATCGGTTTTTCAGCCTTGTCCATCTTATCATCAGGGATTGGCGTTTTCTCTTTCTCAAGTTTATCAACAGTTGGTTTTTCATCGATTGCAGTAAGAACTGGTTTTTCATCCTTGTCCATCTTTTCAACAGGGCTTGGCGTTTTCTCTTTCTCAAGTTTGTCAACAGCCGGTTTTTCGTCGACTGCAGTCAGGATTGGTATTTCAGCCTTGTCCATCTTATCATCAGGGCTAGGCGTTTTCTCTTTCTCAAGTTTGCCAACAGGTGGTTTTTCATCAACTGCAATTTGAACTGGTTTTTCAGCCTTGTCCGTCTTATCAACAGGGCTAGGCGTTTTCTCTTTCTCAAGTTTTTCAACAGTTGGTTTTTCATCGACTGCAGTTTGAACTGGCTTTTCATCCTTGTCCATCTTATCATCAGGTCTTGGCGTTTTCTCTTTCTCAAGTTTGTCAACAGGTGGTTTTTCATCGACTGCAGTCAGAATTGGTATTTCAGCCTTGTCCATCTTATCAACAGGGCTAGGCGTTTTCTCTTTCTCAAGTTTGTCAACAGTTGGTTTTTCATCGCCTGCAGTTTGAACTGGTTTTTCATCCTTGTCCATCTTATCATCAGGGCTTGGCGTTTTCTCTTTCTCAAGTTTGTCAACAGGTGGTTTTTCATCGACTGCAGTCAGAATTGTTATTTCAGGCTTGTCCATCTTATCATCAGGGCTAGGCGTTTTCTCTTTGTCAAGTTTGTAAACAGTTGGTTTTTCATCAACTGCAGTAAAAACTTGTTTTTCAACCTTGTCCATCGTATCAACAGGGCGTGGCGTTTTGTCTTTCTCAAGTATGTCAACAGTTGGTTTTTCATCGACTGCAGTCAGAACTGGTTTTTCCACCTTGACCATCTTATCAACAGGGCTAGGCGTTTTCTCTATCTCAAGTTTGTCAACAATCGATATTTCAACCTTGTCCATCTTATCAACAGGGCTAGGCGTTTTCTCTTTCTCAAGTTTGTCAACAGTTGGTTTTTCATCGACTGCAGTCACAATTAGTTTTTCCACCTTGTCCATCTTACCATCAGGGCTTGGCGTTTTCTCTTTCTCAAGTTTGTCAACAGGTGGTTTTTCATCGACTGCAGTCAGAATTGGTATTTCAGCTTTATCCATCTTTTCAACAGGGCTAGGCGTTTTCTCTTTCTCAAGTTTGTCAACAGTTGGTTTTTCATCGAATTTAGTCAGAACTGGTTTTTCCACCTTGTCCATCTTATCAACAGGGCGTAGCGTTTTGTCTTTCTCAAGTTTGTCGTCAGTTGGTTTTTCATCAACTGCAGTAAGAACTGGTTTTTCATCCTTGTCCATCTTATCATCAGGGCTTGGCGTTTTCTCTTTCTCAAGTTTGTCAACATCCGGTTTTTCGTCGACTACAGTTGCAACTGGTATTTCAGCCTTGTCCATCTTATCAACAGGGCTTGGTGCTTTCTCTTTCTCAAGTTTGTCAACAGTTGGTTTTTCATCCACTGAAGTTAGAATTGGTATGTCAGCCTTATCCATCTTATCATCAGGGCTAGGCGTTTTCTCTTTCTCAAGTTTGTCAACAGGTGGTTTTTCATCGACTGCAGTCAGAATTGGTATTTCAGCCTTGTCCATCTTATCATCAGGGCTTGGCGTTTTCTCTTTCTCAAGTTTGTCAACAGTTGGTTTTTCATCGACTGCAGTTTGAACTGGTTTTTCATCCTTGTCCATCTTATCATCAGAGCTAGGCGTTTTCTCTTTCTCTAGTTTGTCAACAGGTGGTTTTTCAACGAATGCAGTCACAACTTGTTTTTCCACCTTGTCCATCTTATCATCAGGGCTTGGCGTTTTCTCTTTCTCAAGTTTGTCAACCGCCGGTTTTTCGTCGACTACAGTTGCAACTGGTATTTCAGCCTTGTCCATCTTATCAACAGGGCTTGGTGCTTTCTCTTTCTCAAGTTTGTCAACAGTTGGTTTTTCATCGACTGCAGTTAGAATTGGTATTTCAGCCTTATCCATCTTATCATCAGGGCTAGGCGTTTTCTCTTTCTCAAGTTTGTCAACAGTTGGTTTTTCATCGACTGCAGTCAGAACTGGTTTTTCCACCTTGACCATCTTATCAACAGGGCTAGGCGTTTTCTCTATCTCAAGTTTGTCAACAATCGGTATTTCAACCTTGTCCATCTTATCACCAGGGCTAGGCGTTTTCTCTTTCTCTAGTTTGTCTACAGTCGGTATTTCAACCTTGTCCAGCTTATCAACAGGGCTAGGCGTTTTCTCTTTCTCAAGTTTGTCTACAGCCGTAATTTCAGCTTTGTCCATCTTATCACCAGGGCTAGGCGTTTTCGCTTTCTCTAGTTTGTCTACTGTCGGTGTTTCAGCTTTGTCCATCTTATCAACAGGGCTTGGAGTTTTATCTTTCTCAAGTTTGTCTACAGTCGGTATTTCAGCCTTGTCCATCTTATCATCAGGGCTTGGCGTTTTCTCTTTCTCAAGTTTGTCAACACTTGGTTTTTCGTCGACTACAGTCGGAACTGGTATTTCAGGCTTGTCCGTCTTATCATCAGGGCTTGGCGTTTGCTCTTTCTCAAGTTTCTCAATACTCGGTTTCTCGTCGACTACAGTTGGAACTGGTATTTCAGCCTTGTCCATCTTATCAGAAGGGCTAGGTGTTTTCTCTTTCTCAAGTTTGTCAACAGGTGGTTTTTCATCGACTGCAGTCAGAACTGGTTTTTCATCCTTGTCCATCTTACCAATAGGGCTAGGCGTTTTGTCTTTCTCAAGTTTGTCAACAGTCGGTTGTTCGTCGACTGCAGTAAGAACTGGTTTTTCATCCTTGTCCATCTTATCATCAGGGCTTGGCGTTTTCTCTTTCTCAAGTTTGTCAACAGCCGGTTTTTCGTCGACTACAGTTGCAACTGGTATTTCAGCCTT
>NW_013531726.1:368200-371414 GCF_000836235.2 Papilio xuthus
TGTCCATCTTATCACCAGGGCTAGGCGTTTTCTCTTTCTCTAGTTTGTCTACAGTCGGTTTTTCAACCTTGTCCAGCTTATCAACAGGGCTAGGCGTTTTCTCTTTCTCAAGTTTGTCTACAGTCGGTTTTTCGTCGACTACAGTCGGAACTGGTATTTCAGGCTTGTCCGTCTTATCATCGGGGCTTGGCGTTTGCTCTTTCTTAAGTTTGTCAACAATCGGTTTTTCAGCCTTGTCCATCGTATCAACAGGCCTTGGCATTTTGTCTTTCTCAAGTTTGTCAACACTCGGTTTTTCGTCGACTACAGTTGGAACTGGTATTTCAGCCTTGTCCATCTTATCAACAGGGCTAGGCGTTTTCTCTTCATCAAGTTTGTCAACAGTTGATTTATCATCGACTGCAGTCAGAATTGGTATTTCAGCCTTGTCCATCTTATCACCAGGGCTAGGCGTTTTCTCTTTCTCTAGTTTGTCTACAGTCGGTTTTTCAACCTTGTCCAGCTTATCAACAGGGCTAGGCGTTTTCTCTTTCTCAAGTTTGTCTACAGTCGGTATTTCAGCCTTGTCCATCTTATCATCAGGGCTTGGCGTTTTCTCTTTCTCAAGTTTGTCAACACTCGGTTTTTCGTCGACTACAGTTGCAACTGGTATTTCAGCCTTGTCCATCTTATCAACAGGGCTTGGTGCTTTCTCTTTCTCAAGTTTGTCAACAGTTGGTTTTTCATCGACTGCAGTAAGAATTGGTAATTCAGCCTTATCCATCTCATCATCAGGGCTAGGCGTTTTCTCTTTCTCAAGTTTGTCAACAGTTGGTTTTTCATCGACTGCAGTCACAATTAGTTTTTCCACCTTGTCCAACTTACCATCAGGGCTTGGCGTTTTCTCTTTCTCAAGTTTGTCAACAGGTGGTTTTTCATCGTCTGCAGTCAGAATCGGTATTTTAGCCTTATCCACCTTATCATCAGGGCTAGGCGTTTTCTCTTTCTCAAGTTTGTCAATAATCGGTATTTCAGCCTTGTCCATCTTATCAACAGGGCTAGGCGTTTTCTCTATCTCAAGTTTGTCAACAGGTGGTTTTTCAACGACTGCAGTCAGAATTGGAATTTCAGCCTTATACATCTTATCAACAGGGCGTAGCGTTTTGTCTTTCTCAAGTTTGTCGTCAGTTGGTTTTTCATCGACTGCAGTAAGAACTGGTTTTTCATCCTTGTCGATCTTATCATCAGGGCTTGGTGCTTTCTCTTTCTCAAGTTTGTCAACAGTTGGTTTTTCATCGACTGCAGTTAGAATTGGTATTTCAGCCTTATCCATCTTATCATCAGGGCTAGGCGTTTTCTCTTTCTCAAGTTTGTCAACAGTTGGTTTTTCATCGAATGCAGTAAGAACTGGTTTTTCATCCTTGTCCATCTTTTCAACAGGGCTTGGCGTTTTCTCTTTCTCAAATTTGTCAACAGGTGGTTTTTCATCGACTGCAGTCAGAATTGGTATTTCAGCCTTGTCCATTTTATCATCAGGGCTTGGCGTTTTCTCTTTCTCAAGTTTGTCAACAATCGGTATTTCAACCTTGTCCATCTTATCAACAGGGCTAGGCGTTTTCTCTTTCTCAAGTTTGTCAACAGTTGGTTTTTCATCGACTGCAGTCACAATTAGTTTTTCCACCTTGTCCATCTTACCATCAGGGCTTGGCGTTTTCTCTTTCTCAAGTTTGTCAACAGGTGGTTTTTCATCGACTGCAGTCACAATTGGTATTTCAGCCTTGTCCATCTTATCATCAGGGCTTGGCGTTTTCTCTTTCTCAAGTTTGTCAACAGTTGGTATTTCATCAACTGCAGTCTGAATCGGTTTTTCCACCTTGTCCATTTTATCAACAGGGCTCGGCGTTTTATCTTTTTCAAGTTTGTCAACAGCCGGTTTTTCGTCGACTACAGTTGCAACTGGTATTTCAGCCTTGTCCATCTTATCAACAGGGCTTGGCGTTTTATCTTTTTCAAGTTTGTCAACAGTTGGTTTTTCATCGACTGCAGTAACAACTGGTTTTTCATCCTTGTCCATCTTATCAACTGGGCTTGGCGTTTTGTCTTCCTCAAGTTTGTCAACAGTTCGTATTTCATCAACTGCAGTTGGAACTGGTATTTCAGCCTTGTCCATTTTATCAACAGGACTTGGCGTTTTATCTTTCTCAAGTTTGTCAACAGTTCGTATTTCATCAACTGCAGTTGGAACTGGTTTTTCCACCTTGTCCATTTTATCAACAGGGCTTGGCGTTTTCTCTTTCTCAAGTTTGTCAACAGTTGGTTTTTCATCGACTGCAGTAACAACTGGTTTTTCATCCTTGTCCATCTTATCAACTGGGCTTGGCGTTTTGTCTTTCTCAAGTTTGTCAACAGTTGGTTTTTCATCGAATGCAGTAAGAACTGGTTCTTCATCCTTGTCCATCTTTTCAACAGGGCTTGGCGTTTTCTCTTTCTCAAGTTTGTCAACAGGTGGTTTTTCATCGACTGCAGTCAGAATTGGTATTTCAGCCTTGTCCATTTTATCATCAGGGCTTGGCGTTTTCTCTTTCTCAAGTTTGTCAACAGTTGGTTTTTCATCGACTGCAGTTTGAACTGGTTTTTCATCCTTGTCCATCTTATCATCAGAGCTAGGCGTTTTCTCTTTCTCTAGTTTGTCAACAGGTGGTTTTTCAACGAATGCAGTTACAACTTGTTTTTCCACCTTGTCCATCTTATCATCAGGGCTTGGCGTTTTCTCTTTCTCAAGTTTGTCAACAGCCGGTTTTTCGTCGACTGCAGTCAGAATTGGTATTTCAGCCTTATCCATCTTATCATCAGGGCTAGGCGTTTTCTCTTTCTCAAGTTTGTCAACAGCTGATTTTTCATCGACTGCAGTAAGAACTGGTTTTTCATCCTCGTCCATCTTATCAACAGGGCTAGGCGTTTTCTCTTTCTCAAGTTTGTCAACAGTTGGTTTTTCATCGACTGCAGTCACAACTAATTTTTCCACCTTGTCCATCTTATCATCAGGGCTTGGCGTTTTCTCTTTCTCAAGTTTGTCAACAGGTGGTTTTTGATCGACTGTAGTCAGAATTGGTATTTCAGCCTTGTCCATCTTATCATCAGGGCTAGGCGTTTTGTCTTTCTCAAGTTTGTCAACAATTGGTTTTTCATCAAATACTGTTGGAACTGGTATTTCAGCCTTGTCCAGTACATCAAC
>NW_013531726.1:371501-372305 GCF_000836235.2 Papilio xuthus
CAGTTGGTTTTTCATCGACTGCAGTCACAATTAGTTTTTCCACCTTGTCCATCTTACCATCAGGGCTTGGCGTTTTCTCTTTCTCAAGTTTGTCAACAGGTGGTTTTTCATCGACTGCAGTCACAATTAGTTTTTCCACCTTGTCCATCTTACCATCAGGGCTTGGCGTTTTCTCTTTCTCAAGTTTGTCAACAGTTGGTATTTCATCAACTGCAGTCTGAATCGGTTTTTCCACCTTGTCCATTTTATCAACAGGGCTAGGCGTTTTGTCTTTCTCAAGTTTGTCAACAGTTGGTATTTTATCAACTGCAGTCAGAATCGGTTTTTCCACCTTGTCCATTTTATCAACAGGGCTTGGCGTTTTATCTTTTTCAAGTTTGTCAACAGCCGGTTTTTCGTCGACTACAGTTGCAACTGGTATTTCAGCCTTGTCCATCTTATCAACAGGGCTTGGTGCTTTCTCTTTCTCAAGTTTGTCAACAGTTGGTTTTTCATCGACTGCAGTAACAACTGGTTTTTCATCCTTGTCCATCTTATCAACTGGGCTTGGCGTTTTGTCTTCCTCAAGTTTGTCAACAGTTCGTATTTCATCAACTACAGTTGGAACTGGTTTTTCCACCTTGTCCATTTTATCAACAGGGCTTGGCGTTTTACCTTTCTCAAGTTTGTCAACAGTCGGTTTTTCGTCGACTACAGTTGCAACTGGTATTTCAGCCTTGTCCATCTTATCAACAGGGCTTGGTGCTTTCTCTTTCTCAAGTTTGTCAACAGTTGGTTTTTCATCGACTGCAGTAAGAACTGGTT
>NW_013531726.1:372758-374727 GCF_000836235.2 Papilio xuthus
ATTGGTTTTTCATCAAATACTGTTGGAACTGGTATTTCAGCCTTGTCCAGTACATCAACAGGGCTAGGCGTTTTCTCTATCTCAAGTTTGTCAACAATCGGTATTTCAACCTTGTCCATCTTATCAACTGGGCTAGGCGTTTTCTCTTTCTCAAGTTTGTCAACAGGTGGTTTTTCATCGACTGCAATAAGAACTGGTTTTTCATCCTCGTCCATCTTATCATCAGGGATAGGCGTTTTCTCTTTCTCAAGTTTATCAACAGTTGGTTGTTTATCGATTGCAGTAAGAACTGGTTTTTCATCCTTGTCCATCTTTTCAACAGGGCTTGGCGTTTTCTCTTTCTCAAGTTTGTCATCAGCCGGTTTTTCGTCGACTGCAGTCAGAATTGGTATTTCAGCCTTATCCATCTTATCATCAGGGCTAGGCGTTTTCTCTTTCTCAAGTTTGTCAACAGCTGGTTTTTCATCGACTGCAATAAGAACTGGTTTTTCATCCTCGTCCATCTTATCAACAGGGCTAGGCGTTTTCTCTTTCTCAAGTTTGTCAACAGTTGGTTTTTCATCGACTGCAGTCACAACTAATTTTTCCACCTTGTCCATCTTATCATCAGGGCTTGCCGTTTTCTCTTTCTCAAGTTTGTCAACAGGTGGTTTTTGATCGACTGCAGTCAGAATTGGTATTTCAGCTTTGTCCATCTTATCATCAGGGCTAGGCGTTTTGTCTTTCTCAAGTTTGTCAACAATTGGTTTTTCATCAAATACTGTTGGAACTGGTATTTCAGCCTTGTCCAGTACATCAACAGGGCTAGGCGTTTTCTCTATCTCAAGTTTGTCAACAATCGGTATTTCATCCTTGTCCATCTTACCATCAGGGCTTGGCGTTTTCTCTTTCTCAAGTTTGTCAACAGGTGGTTTTTCATCGACTGCAGTCAGAATTGGTATTTCAGCCTTGTCCATCTTATCATCAAGGCTTGGCGTTTTCTCTTTCTCAAGTTTGTCAACAGTTGGTTTTTCATCGACTGCAGTAAGAACTGGTTTTTCATCCTTGTCCATCTTATCATCAGGGCTTGGCGTTTTCTCTTTCTCAAGTTTGTCAACAGCCGGTTTTTCGTCGACTACAGTTGCAACTGGTATTTCAGCCTTGTCCATCTTATCAACAGGGCTTGGTGCTTTCTCTTTCTCAAGTTTGTCAACAGTTGGTTTTTCATCGACTGCAGTAAGAACTGGTTTTTCACCCTTGTCCATGTAATCATCAGGGCTTGGCGTTTTCTCTTTCTCAAGTTTGTCATCAGGTGGTTTTTCATCGACTGCAGTTAGAATTGGTATTTCAGCCTTATCCATCTTATCATCAGGGCTAGGCGTTTTCTCTATCTCAAGTTTGTCAACAATCGGTATTTCAACCTTGTCCATCTTATCAACAGGGCTAGGCGTTTTCTCTTTCTCAAGTTTGTCAACAGTTGGTTTTTCATCGACTGCGGTCACAATTAGTTTTTCCACCTTGTCCATCTTACCATCAGGACTTGGCGTTTTCTCTTTCTCAAGTTTGTCAACAGGTGGTTTTTCATCGCCTGCAGTCAGAATTGGTATTTCAGCCTTGTCCATCTTATCAGCAGGGCTTAGCGTTTTCTCTTTCTCAAGTTTGTCAACAGGTGGTTTTTCATCGACTGCAGTCAGAATTGGTATTTCAGCCTTATCCATCCTATCTACAGGACTAGTCGTTTTCTCTTTCTCAAGTTTGTCAATAATCGGTATTTCATCCTTGTCCATCTTATCAGCAGGGCTTGGCGTTTTCTCTTTTTCAAGTTTGTCAACAGTTGGTTTTTCATCGACTGCAGTAAGAACTGGTTTTTCATCCTTGTCCATCTTTTCAACAGGGCTTGGCGTTTTCTCTTTCTCAAGTTTGTCAACAGGTGGTTTTTCATCGACTGCAGTCAGAATTGGTATTTCAGCCTTATCAATCTTATCATCAG
>NW_013531726.1:375318-377824 GCF_000836235.2 Papilio xuthus
TCAAGTTTGTCAACAGTTGGTTTTTCATCGACTGCAGTTAGAACTGGTTTTTCATCCTTGTCCATCTTATCAGCAGGGCTTGGCGTTTTCTCTTTTTCAAGTTTGTCAACAGGTGGTTTTTCATCGACTGCAGTCAGAATTAGTATTTCAGCCTTATCCATCTTATCATCAGGGCTAGGCGTTTTCTCTTTCTCAAGTTTGTCAATAATCGGTATTTCATCCTTGTCCATCTTATCAACAGGGCTTGGCGTTTTCTCTTTCTCAAGTTTGTCAACAGTTGGTTTTTCATCGACTGCAGTAAGAACTGGTTTTTCATCCTTGTCCATCTTATCATCAGGGCTAGGCGTTTTCTCTATCTTAAATTGGTCAATAGTTGGTTTTTCATCGACTGCAGTCAGAACTAGTTTTTCCACCATGTCCATCTTATCAATAGGGCTAGGCGTTTTCTCTTTCTCAAGTTGGTCAACAGTTGGTTTTTCATCGACTGCAGTCAGAACTAGTTTTTCCACCTTGTCCATCTTATCATCAGGGCTAGGCGTTTTCTCTTTTTTAAGTTTGTCAATAATCGGTGTTTCAGCCTTGTCCATCTTATCAACAGGGCTAGGCGTTTTCTCTTTCTCAAGTTTGTCAACAGTTGGTTTTTCATCGAATGCAGTAAGAACTGGTATTTCAGCCTTATCAATCTTTTCATCAGGGCTAGGCGTTTTCTCTTTCTCAAGTTTGTCTACAGTTGGTTTTTCATCGAATGCAGTAAGAACTGGTTTTTCATCCTTGTCCATCTTTTCTACAGGGCTTGGCGTTTTCTCTTTCTCAAGTTTGTCAACAGTTGGTTTTTCATCGACTGCAGTCACAATTAGTTTTTCCACCTTGTCCATCTTACCATCAGGGCTTGGCGTTTTCTCTTTCTCAAGTTTGTCAACAGGTGGTTTTTCATCGACTGCAGTCAGAATTGGTATTTCAGCCTTGTCCATCTTATCATCAGGGCATGGCGTTTTCTCTTTCTCAAGTTTGTCAACAGTTGGTATTTCATCAACTGCAGTCTGAATCGGTTTTTCCACCTTGTCCATTTTATCAACAGGGCTTGGCGTTTTATCTTTTTCAAGTTTGTCAACAGCCGGTTTTTCGTCGACTACAGTTGCAACTGGTATTTCAGCCTTGTCCATCTTATCAACATGGCTTGGTGCTTTCTCTTTCTCAAGTTTGCCAACAGTTGGTTTTTCATCAACTGCTGTCAGATCGAGTATTTCAACCCTGTCCATCTTATCAACTGGGCTTGTCGTTTTGTCTTCCTCAAGTTTGTCAACAGTTCGTATTTCATCAACTGCAGTTGGAACTGGTATTTCAGCCTTGTCCATTTTATCAACAGGACTTGGCGTTTTATCTTTCTCAAGTTTGTCAACAGTTGGTATTTCATCAACTGCAGTCTGAATCGGTTTTTCCACCTTGTCCATTTTATCAACAGGGCTTGGCGTTTTACCTTTCTCAAGTTTGTCAACAGTCGGTTTTTCGTCGACTACAGTTGGAACTGGTATTTCAGCCATGTCCATTTTATCAACAGGGCTTGGCGTTTTGTCTTTCTCTAGTTTGCCAACAGTTGGTTTTTCATCTACTGCTGTCAGATCTGGTATTTCAACCTTGTCCATCTTATCAACAGGGCTTGGCGTTTTGTCTTCCTCAAGTTTGTCAACAGTTGGTATTTCATCAACTGCAGTTGGAACTGGTATTTCAGCCTTGTCCATTTTATCAACAGGGCTTGGCGTTTTATCTTTCTCAAGTTTGTCAACAGTTGGTATTTCATCAACTGCAGTCTGAATCGGTTTTTCCACCTTGTCCATTTTATCAACAGGGCTTGGCGTTTTATCTTTTTCAAGTTTGTCAACAGTCGGTTTTTCGTCGACTACAGTTGGAACTGGTATTTCAGTCTTGTCCATTTTATCAACCGGGCTTGGCGTTTTGTCTTTCTCAAGTTTGCCAACAGTTGGTTTTTCATCAACTGCTGTCAGATCTGGTTTTTCCACCTTGTCCATCTTATCAACAGGGCTAGGCGTTTTCTCTTTCTCAAGTTTGTCATCAGTTGGTTTTTTATCAACTGCTGTCAGACCTGGTATTTCAACCCTGTCGATCTTATCAACTGGGCTTGGCGTTTTATCTTTCTCAAGTATGTCAACAGTTGGTATTTCATCAACTGCAGTCTGAATCGGTTTTTCCACCTTGTCCATTTTATCAGCAGGGCTTGGCGTTTTATCTTTCTCAAGTTTGTCAACAGTCGGTTTTTCGTCGACTACAGTGGTAACTGGTATTTCAGCCTTGTCCATTTTATCGACAGGGCTTGGCGTTTTGTCTTCCTCTAGTTTGCTAACAGTTGGTTTTTCATCAACCGCTGTCAGATCGAGTATTTCAACCCTGTCCATCTTATCAACTGGGCTTGGCGTTTTGTCTTCCTCAAGTTTGTCAACAGTTCGTATTTCATCAACTGCAGTTGGAACTGGTATTTCAGCCTTGTCCA
>NW_013531726.1:377898-378186 GCF_000836235.2 Papilio xuthus
GAATCGGTTTTTCCACCTTGTCCATTTTATCAACAGGGCTTGGCGTTTTACCTTTCTCAAGTTTGTCAACAGTCGGTTTTTCGTCGACTTCAGTTGGAACTGGTATTTCAGCCTTGTCCATTTTATCAGCAGGGCTTGGCGTTTTATCTTTCTCAAGTTTGTCAACAGTTGGTATTTCATCAACTGCAGTCTGAATCGGTTTTTCCACCTTGTCCATTTTATCAGCAGGGCTTGGCGTTTTATCTTTCTCAAGTTTGTCAACAGTCGGTTTTTCGTCGACTACAGTTG
>NW_013531726.1:378577-414490 GCF_000836235.2 Papilio xuthus
ATCAACTGCAGTTGGAACTGGTATTTCAGCCTTGTCCATCCTATCTACAGGACTTGGCGTTTTCTCTTTCTCAAGTTTGTCAACAGTTGGTTTTTCATCGACTGCAGTAAGAACTGGTTTTTCATCCTTGTCCATCTTATCAACTGGGCTTGGCGTTTTGTCTTCCTCAAGTTTGTCAACAGTTGGTTTTTCATCGACTGCAGTAAGAACTGGTTTTTCATCCTTGTCCATCTTATCAACAGGGCTAGGCGTTTTATCTTTCTCAAGTTTGTCAACAGTTGGTATTTCATCAACTGCAGTCAGAATCGGTTTTTCCACCTTGTCCATTTTATCAACAGGGCTTGGCGTTTTATCTTTCTCAAGTTTTTCAACAGGTGATTTTTCATCGACTGCAGTCAGAATTGGTATTTCAGCCTTGTCCATCTTATCATCAGGGCTAGGCGTTTTCTTTTTCTCGAGTTTGTCTACAATTGGTTTTTCATCAAATACTGTTGGAACTGGTATTTCAGCATTGTCCATTTTATCATCAGGGCTAGGCGTTTTATCTTTCTCAAGTTTGTCAACAGTTGGTATTTTATCAACTGCAGTCAGAATCGGTTTTTCCACCTTGTCCATTTTATCAACAGGGCTTGGCGTTTTATCTTTCTCAAGTTTGTCAACAGTCGGTTTTTCGTCGACTACAGTTGGAACTGGTATTTCAGCCTTGTCCATTTTATCAACAGGACTTGGCGTTTTATCTTTCTCAAGTTTGTCAACAGTTGGTATTTCATCAACTGCTGTCAGATCGAGTATTTCAACCTTGTCCATTTTATCAACAGGGCTTGGCGTTTTACCTTTCTCAAGTTTGTCAACAGTCGGTTTTTCGTCGACTACAGTTGGAACTGGTATTTCAGCCTTGTCCATTTTATCAAGAGGGCTTGGCGTTTTGTCTTTCTCAAGTTTGCCAACAGTTGGTTTTTCATCAACTGCTGTCAGATCGAGTATTTCAACCCTGTCCATCTTATCAACAGGGCTTGGCGTTTTGTCTTCCTCAAGTTTGTCAACAGTTGGTTTTTCATCAATTGCTGTCAGATCGAGTATTTCAACCCTGTCCATCTTATCAACTGGGCTTGGCATTTTGTCTTCCTCAAGTTTGTCAACAGTTCGTATTTCATCAACTGCAGTTGGAACTGGTATTTCAGCCTTGTCCATTTTATCAACAGGACTTGGCGTTTTACCTTTCTCAAGTTTGTCAACAGTCGGTTTTTCGTCGACTACAGTTGGAACTGGTATTTCAGCCTTGTCCATTTTATCATCAGGGCTTGGCGTTTTATCTTTCTCAAGTTTGTCAACAGTTGGTATTTCATCAACTGCAGTCTGAATCGGTTTTTCCACCTTGTCCATCTTATCATCAGGGCTTGGCGTTTTCTCTTTCTCAAGTTTTTCAACAGGTGATTTTTCATCGACTGCAGTCAGAATTGGTATTTCAGCCTTGTCCATTTTATCAACAGGGCTTGGCGTTTTATCTTTCTCAAGTTTGTCAACAGTTGGTTTTTCATCAAATACTGTTGGAACTGGTATTTCAACCTTGTCCATCTTATCAACAGGGCTAGGCGTTTTCTCTTTCTCAAGTTTGTCATCAGTTGGTTTTTTATCAACTGCTGTCAGACCTGATATTTCAACCCTGTCCATCTTATCAACTGGGCTTGGCGTTTTATCTTTCTCAAGTATGTCAACAGTTGGTATTTCATCAATTGCAGTCTGAATCGGTTTTTCCACCTTGTCCATTTTATCAACAGGGCTTGGCGTTTTTTCTTTCTCAAGTTTGTCAACAGGCGGTTTTTCGTCGACTACAGTTGGAACTGGTAATTCAGCCTTGTCCATTTTATCGACAGGGCTTGGCGTTTTGTCTTTCTCAAGTTTGCCAACAGTTGGTTTTTCATCAACTGCTGTCAGATCGAGTATTTCAACCCTGTCCATCTTATCAACTGGGCTTGGCGTTTTGTCTTCCTCAAGTTTGTCAACAGTTCGTATTTCATCAACTGCAGTTGGAACTGGTATTTCAGCCCTGTCCATTTTATCAACAGGACTTGGCGTTTTATCTTTCTCAAGTTTGTCAACAGTTGGTATTTCGTCAACTGCAGTCTGAATCGGTTTTTCCACCTTGTCCATTTTATCAACAGGGCTTGGCGTTTTACCTTTCTCAAGTTTGTCAACAGTCGGTTTTTCGTCGACTACAGTTGGAACTGGTATTTCAGCCTTGTCCATTTTATCAACAGGGCTTGGCGTTTTGTCTTTCTCTAGTTTGCCAACAGTTGGTTTTTCATCAACTGCTGTCAGATCGAGTATTTCAACCTTGTCCATCTTATCAACAGGGCTAGGCGTTTTCTCTTTCTCAAGTTTGTCATCAGTTGGTTTTTTATCAACTGCTGTCAGACCTGATATTTCAACCCTGTCCATCTTATCAACTGGGCTTGGCGTTTTATCTTTCTCAAGTATGTCAACAGTTGGTATTTCATCAATTGCAGTCTGAATCGGTTTTTCCACCTTGTCCATTTTATCAACAGGGCTTGGCGTTTTTTCTTTCTCAAGTTTGTCAACAGGCGGTTTTTCGTCGACTACAGTTGGAACTGGTAATTCAGCCTTGTCCATTTTATCAACAGGGCTTGGCGTTTTGTCTTTCTCAAGATTGCCAACAGTTGGTTTTTCACCAACTGCTGTCAGATCTGGTATTTCAACCCTGTCCATCTTATCAACAGGGCTTGGCGTTTTATCTTTCTCAAGTTTGTCAACAGTCGGTTTTTCGTCGACTACAGTTGGAACTGGTATTTCAGCCTTGTCCATTTTATCAACAGGGCTTGGCGTTTTGTCTTTCTCAAGTTTGCCAACAGTTGGTTTTTTATCAACTGCTGTCAGAACTGGTATTTCAACCTTTTCTATCTTATCAACAGGACTTGTCGTTTGATATTTTTCAAGTTTGTCAACAGCCGGTACTTCATCAACCGCACTTAGAATTGGTTTTCCAACCGTTGTAGCTATGTCAAGATTGCTTGCTATTTTATTTTTAATCAGTTCGTTAATACTTTGTTTTTGATCAGTTGCAGTAGAAACTGGTGGTTCAAGCTTGTTCATCTTATCTACAGGGCTTTCTTTTTTCTCATATACCTCAGTTTTTGTAGGTTCTTTAAGTTTTTTAGTTTGTGGACTTATTGATGTTTGTATTTTTCTTTCTTCGGTAGATGTTTGAAGGTAAGAAATGTGCTGTCTTCGTTTTGTTACTGCCGAGCCATTTGGATATTCATCAGTTTTGACTTCTGTTATCGTCCACTTGAAGACTTTTTGACTCATATGCATAAATGCTTGTTTCACCGTCGTTGTTATTATTTTTTGCCTTATTGTTATTGTATTTTTTGTAACAAAGGTCATTTCTTTAGTTTCTGATACCTGTGGTTCGTCTATTGGTAGAAAACTTTCATATTTTCTATTTTCGTTGTTCTGTATTAGAATACCTTTAAGTTCCTCTAATTCTTTATTTATATCTGCTATTGCTATACTTTGTTCGTGTTTTGAACTTGTCGAGCCCTCTGGAGTTTTATCGATGACTGTAGTTGACGTAGTTATCATAACTTTAAAAGTAGCAACTTTTTCATGGTAATACATAGTTTTTGTTATTTTAGTCATAATAGTTCGGTAAATCGTTATATTATTTTTAGTAATTGTTTTAATACCACTTATTTCGTATTCTTCAGGTTCACTAATCTGAACAAGTTCTTTTCGTAAATTCTCCGCCTCTTTTTCGTTTATTATTCGACTAGCACCATCTGTATGAGTTATAGATGATATCACATCGTCTATAATACTTTCACATAATTCATTTATAGGAGTTCTCTCGACTTTATCTGTCACAGAAATAATATCGGAGATATATATATCAGTTTCAACATTAGTTTTATAAGATCCATCCGGTTGTTGGTCTTTAGTGACTGTTGTTTTTAAGGTCTTCAACTTTACTAACAACCCATTCTTATTGCTGTACTTTGTTTTGATTATCTTAGTTACAATATTTCTTTGCACTGTAACATGTTTTGTCGTAATTACACAATCTTTAACTGTTTCAATGCATTCAGGTTCTCCATATGTAATTAGATCTTTGAGAACTATTTTTAAAGATTCATTGTCAGTTTTGATAGGCTGAGAAATTTCTTTGTAACTCCGAACATTGTAATCGTGTTCCATATCTTCAACCAACCCAAGCATTTTCTTCTCTGTCATAACAGATTTTTGTGTAACCATATGTAACTTTTCGGTGTAATTCTTTATATCATCTAAATCATCAAAAGTAGTACCTCCATCAAAAGGTATCACTTTATCATAATATTCTTGTACAATACTATCTTTTTCTAAACCTACTTGCTTTTCGTCAAGTTTGTCAGAAACGATATTACTTAATGATAAAATTTCTTCGCTGACATCCATTTTTTGATCGTCGCGTGAATCGAATATTTTTGGTTTTTCTTTCAATTCTAAACTTGTTTCCGAGCTGACCCTCTCTTCAGTTTCTGATGGGATTTCTAACGATGTCGGTGTTAAGAGAACTTTTTTGTCCTGTTCGGTTATGTCTCTGTCTTCAGATTTTTTATCAAAGTCAGTCACCTTCTCAGAAGAAAGTTCTTCTTCAAAAACTTCTTTGAGAAGAAACTCTGATTTTTTATCTTCACTCATTAAATGTGAATCGATGGTGGTTACTACTTGTGATTCTTTTCTCTCTACAATACCTTCTTTTGATTGTAGCTCTTTTTGGGTGCTTTCTTCTTTCTTTTTCAAATCTGCTATTTTTTCCTCTAACTTCTCTAAAGTTTTAGCGGAATCTAATGTTATACTCAATCGTTTTTCTTGTTTCTCATCAGTGATGTCACTCAAATGTTTTTGAACTTCGCCATTCTCTAGTTTTTGTTGTTTAAGTTGTGGTTTTCTTACTTCACTTTCCATAAGAGTACTTATTTCTTCTGTATCAAGTTTTGAGTCACGTTTCATTTTCTTTTCATCGCTCAACACCGTTTTGTCTGATACGTCACTAACTTCTTCAGATGTAAGTGATCTCATTGGAGATATTTCTTTACTATGTACATCGTCGAATTTCTTAAAACCTTCTGGAGATTTTCGAAATATGGGTGATTTTTCTGCTATTAGTTCATCTAGGCTTTTATCTGATTTAAGGACTTGTGCTACGTCAGCTACTATCCGCTCCACATCCTTAGGACTAAGGGAAGGTTTTTCCAATGTTTCTAACTTATGTTCTTCCTCAATTTCTTTTTCCACATCTTCAGGTATTGAAGGTATTTTTTCTGGTACTGTTTGAGTATCATCGATAGTTATTATTTCGTCTTTTATTGGTGAATCCAAGGTTGTAATATGAGTTTCTCGTAACTGTTCCGTGTACTGGCCGTACATATATTCATTATCATCGTATTCCTTGACTGGTTCCAAATCTTTTCCAGGAATCATTGGAACTTTTGTTTGATCATGATACATCGGGGACTCTGGCGCTGAGCCCGGGGTCACAGTAACAACTTCAGGGTGAGACGGACGTTCAATCGTCTTAATGACAACATCATCCTGTATTGTTCTAGACAATGCGTCTTTAATTGGAAGATCTTTAGGAACTTTTAAGTCTTTCTGTATATCTACATCTGTCTTTTGTTTAAACACATTTTCTTCAATCGGCGTTTTCTTTTCTTCATATGTTCTGTAGTCTACCTCTTCGTGCAAGGGAAGGTCAGCAACTTCATCGGGCGTTTTTACAACGTCTCGGAGAGGACCTGGTTGCGGTTCCTTTATGGGAATTCTTTCAGATACTGGTGGTTTACTATCAATAAATGGTCGGGGCACATGTATTTCCTTGGTTTCTTCTCTAATATGCTTTTCTTCAACATGCTGATCTTCTTTTATTTCGTCTAATGTTATACGTTCATCTTCAGGCAGAGTAGGCGCCGTGGTGGCCCCTGATTCCACCGTAGTGGAAATTTTTTCATCTGGTTGTGACTCTTGTACAATATTAAGATCTAGCGAGTCCTTGGCTTTCAAAAGTCCGCTTTTACTATCTGTTGTCTTCTTTTCACTGCTAATATCTTGTTTTTCCTCTAAACTTTCTGAATGTTCTTTTGAATCATGCTTAACTTCCTCCTTAGTTATTTTCTCTGTTTCTATTTTTGATGTTATTTTATCTTGGCCAGTTAAATCCTCTTTTTTCTTTTCAGATTCCTCTTTGTCTTTTATATGCTTTATTAGATCTGCGTCTTTTTCTGGACTAAGCTCCTGTTCTACAATAGAATCTTCGGTATATTGATCAACTTCTTCCTTTTCTATTATTAAATATTCCTCTTCAAACTCAGTGTCAGGAGGCACGTCCGTTTTTGTGTCGTCTATGAGGCATGTAATCTTTTCTATATCTGAACGCCCAACATATTCTATTTTTTCTTCAGCTTCGCTATCTCTATTAAATACAGCTTCTATTTCTCTTACAATTTCCTGTTCCTCTCTTTCATCCAGTTCTTGTTGTTTTATGTCGTCAAGTGATTTAGATGTATCTTCATCTGATTTTTTAGCGTCTTTTAATATATCTTCATAATTTACTCTCTGTAGCCCCTTCAATTTCGCAGTATCGCTTTTAGTTGCCTTGACAGCTTTTGTGGGGCTTTTCATAGACTTTAAACCCTTTATAGGAGAGCCAAGCGGCCTTGGACGTCGAGAAATAGGTTCGCGCTTCGGTTTCATTTCCTTTTTATCGGAAGGTTTTTGAGGAATATCTCTCTTAGGAGATGATTGTTTGTACTTAGATTCGACAACTCTACGGTTGCTGGCTTCTTTTACACTTTTGGCAGGTGTAGTAATTGGACTTTGTCGTCTACTCTTACCTTTCATTTTTTCTTTGCTTATAATATTCGTAATTGACTTAGATTCAATCGATTTCTTCGGTGTGGTAGGAGGAGACTTTTTGTCGTCCAAAGCGGTGCGTTTATCGCTTATTGCGGACGTTACCTTCTTTTGAGTTGTTCTGTGACTAATTTTACCTTTGATGACTGTACTTGGCGTTTCAGGCTTTGCTTTTAATTCCGATTTTTTCTTACTATCGGGTTTTATTTTCGCTTCGGTTTCCACTTTCTTAAGTTCAGCCGTTTTTGTTATTGACTCTTTATTATCATCAGTTCGTTTAGCCTTTTTATCTATGGGCTTTTCTTTCTTTTTAGTGTCCCTCTTTTTCGGTAAGCCATCAACAACAGTGCTTTCGTATTGTGCGAATTTGTCATCTAATTTAGAATCCATTCTTGCAGCAATTGCTTCTTGCAAAACCGATTCAATTTTTTTATCTTCGCCATCGACCAATTCATTTAATAATTTATTGTCAATTAAGTTTTTAGAATCAATACCATCTTTGATTGTCTTAATTTTTGTCTGTTCAGTTTCGTGTATTTTTTCGTCTTTTGGCTTCGTTTCTGTGATAATACTTCTTTCTTTACTTTTTACTTGTTTCGTTTTGATCGCGGACACTACCGTAGGTGCGGTGGGAGCTGCAACAGGAGCGGGTGCCGGCGCGGCGGCAGTCGCTAATTGGCGGCCGGTGCACGTGGGATGCTGAAGTATCTCCAAGTGTTTTAACTTTTCGAGACCTTCGAATATTTTATGTTGAGGCGTAGAACCGGGGAACATTATTCTAGTTATCGTATCATCAGGGTTAGCAGGACGCCACACGAGTAAAGCACATATCGACACTAGATTAGGAATGGGAAAGTTAAATTGTCCTGACACACTAGCGCCTTCGAACAACTTTTGTTCGCTACTGTGCCATCGTTTCAGGAATTCACGAACGTGTTTTGAGTCCTTGGACGGATTCAGTACGTACATGTCGAGAGTACCTGGGAACAAGAAATATGTTTCTTATTTTTTTCAGTAAGCGAGAGAAAATAGCCTAATGGTTAAGGGTACGGATTTCCTACCTCGAGGTCGGGGGTTCGAATCCCGCCATTCGACTATTGTCGTAAACCATATCCTAGCACAAGTCAAGAGCTTAGTTGGAGTGATTAATAAATTTAAAAAAATCTGCTAATTTTAACATAAAAAAATGAAGTAAATTTGTAATAGAAATACGATAATTTTTAGGAAGTAGAAATAAGATATTGCACATTTGTGCAATCACTTAAAAGTGTTAGAAATATTTCATGCGACAACACGACTTACCATGACCAACTTTATGGTACAAGTTGATGGGTTCGGGGCTTCGGTAGCAGTGTTGAGGTTTCAGATTAATATGTCGTAGGTCTGCCATCATGTCGGATCCCTCTTGCAAAAGGGACACAAGTAGGGGATCGGTGTCCTTGTCACCATCGGGACTTGTCACAGCTCGTCGCTCCTGGAATTAATATAAAATATGTTTGAAAAGTTACAGTATATAATTTAACTCCTATGGATAGTTACTTCTTTCATATATTCAGCGTAAGTTAACCCTACCCAGTCTGCTAAGTTGTAAGAGCATATTGTACTTACTTCTAGGTTGCAGAAGAAGTGTCCAATCTGAGGGTACACATTGGCGGTAGCCTTGCGGCGCAGTACGGCAGCCATGCCGGCAGCCGAGCAGTTATTCAGCCGCGTCAGCAGCACAGCGTCCAGCCGGTCCAAGTGCCGGGCGAAATCCCACCAGCACGCCTTACGCGAGAACCCACCATCCACTGAAATGTTCAACAACACATTGTTAAATTACACCGTATCTTTCTATCTTTCAGTATATACCTTAATGGATATAACCAATGGGATGCAAATAAAAATTTAACATAAAATCAGATTCAAAATGGCGTTACAGAAATAAATAATAAAATTAAATAGAATCGGATGCGCTATTCGTTTTTACAAAGAGCAAATTGTTTGTTTGGATTTTTATTTAAACGATAAAACTTAATATATTTTCTGGAGTATATAATATAATATATTTCTTAATATACAGGTTGTCTCAAAAGGCTACGTACATAGGAAGGGGGATGATAGTGGTGGTCACAAGGGTCACCAGAAAAATAAAAATGTTGTAACCAATGACCTACAAATATTACTACATTTAAAAAAAAAGCTATTATGTTATCGTCAATAACCCTTTATCAATATGAAATAAAAAAAAAACAATACAACTAACAAAGATTTTAAAGAAAATTTAAATTGCCCCAGAAGGTGTAACATTTTTAAGTTTTTAAAAAATGCCATTTTTTTTAATACCCAGAGGGGAATTTTTATTTTATTTTTCTGGTGACCCTTGTGACCACCCCTATCATACCCCTTCCTATGTACGTAACCTTTTGGGACAGCCTGTATAATTTATTTAAAGACTTGAACAGTTGTAAATCTATTTTTCTCGCCTTTTCTCAAGACCACTTGCTTGTTTGTTAAGTTAGTTTATAAACTAACCGTTACAATATTATGATTATCCACAATGTCTTGGTTATTTTATTGTTTAATAATTAACATTTTGTGAGCGTGTAAATGAGTGCTCTGAGAAATTGTAATTACAACCCGCTTTTAGTGTAACGAGTAAATTGTGAGGCAACTTTCATAGTTTTCATTAATTAAAATATGCCCCGAGGAAGTTTTGTACACAGAGCGGTATTTAATATGAAAAAGTTCCCTCCGTAACATTTCAGATAATGTTAGTGTTCTCGTAATTTCATTCTGCAGACGGAGGGTTTATTTTTTTTTACAAGATGTTCTTGGCTTTTTGCCAGCCAGTGTCCGCAGCAACTGAGATGTTTTTTTTATTCCATCTTGAGCTAATGGCGGTTTTGTTCAACATGTTGCCTATCTTTTTTATGAATAAAAAAAGGGGACAAAAATGTCAAAAGCTAATTGACTAGGTTCATACATTATTTTGTCTGTAGCTTGACTCTTTTAAAAAATGTACTACTAGTCGAAAAAAAAATTTCTGGAAAATAATTAAATCTTTTTAAGTTCATGTTTTAATTTTTAATATCAGATGAAAGCTTAGCAAGATTTATCGACTAGTCACATTCTCAATGCATGTCTTAAATACAATGATTACAAGAAATTCAGTAAGAGCTTAGCTATTGAATTATTAAATGTCCATCGCTCGGCAGCTAAGGGTCAGACTGAGAGATCTTTTTGTCAACGCAGTATTGGATTTGGCTGCGGGCCAAGTATCGAGAGCCAGTCGAGGTCAGAGAAGGCGGGCTGTTAAGTGACACGATATATTTTTTTATTTGTATTGCCAAAGATATTTGCCTTTATACTTATATAAGTCTTTTACGCTAATATTTATAACAAGTAAAGGAGTAACTAAGCTAAAATATTTTTTTCGTCATCTCTTCAAAGAAATGTATTTGTCAATCAGTAGAATTCTGAAATTATTAAACTTGCAATTTTTGTGCTGTATACGTATACTACAGTAGATTGCTATTCAATCAATGTTCCAATACATGGATTGACATAAATTCTTAACAGTGGTAGAGCGAGCTTTAACATCTTCGCACGAATAGTCCCGGCTCGCCCGGTGAAATACCACGACCACATAGAAGACACGCGTCAAGTGGAAGCAATTCTGCGTTTCGTCTGATGGCCTTTTTCGTCCCGGAGGCCTAATATAGTCATCTTTCCCTTCCCACCCTTTTTCTTATAAGGAAAGGATGGGAAGTGGAAGTGGACTTTCCAGATGAGAGGACGCATGGGAAGGGAAAATATTTTCTTACTGTGCATCCTCTCCTCCGTCGATTAAAGGTAGGCAACGCATATGCAATTGTGTATGTCTATGGGCAACGGTCACTTCGCTATTTCAGCGATTTCAGGTGACCGCTCACTCGTTTGCCACCTTATGATATAAACAAAAAAAATCATGTGGTTTGTTCTTCATCAGAACCAACAACTAAGTCAACTTCGCCAGATAAAAATCGGGGATCCGCTGCTATCTCCAACTAATTAATTCTTGATATCGATTCTCGTATATTGTACGTATTTAAAATTTATTACCTAACATGTTGAATCCATTAATTCCGAAGAGCGCAGCATCGCCCTGTCCTCCGGGGAAGACGTACAGTGTGGGGTGGCTGAAACGGATGTTTCCAACCACATCGCTTGAGACCAGCAGCTGCTCGAGGCTTGCTGGCACTATGTAAGGTTCCAGGTAAGCTGCAACACATAATACAGTTAAAACATGTCAAAGATTTATAATTTTTTGATTGAAAATTCCCCAAAAAGTGATGCGAAGATATCTCTTATACTCTCAAATAACAATATCTCACTTCTCTCAACTCGACTCGAATAATATCTATAGGAAACTATCACTAAAAAATATGAAACAAAGCTGCATACGTCTTTTGTATTATATTTGTACGTCGCTTGCGACTCTAATCGTTGGTTTCTGAGACTAAAAACTCTGTTGACAACATAATCTTATCTCTGTTTTATCAAATATAAAGAGAGGGATAACGACATGTTTTAACGGGGATTTTGGTCTCAGAAATTAACTTTAGAATAACTAACGTTTATTTAAAATAGTATGACATTCATAATTTTAATGTGTAATTGAAAATATCAATAATTTTCTGAATAAAGACAATACTAATATTGATATTAAAATTCTTCTGTCGATAACTAATTCTCAGATGAACTGTAATATTAAAACCAACTAATTTTATCGCTAAGTTGATGTATGGGGGATAATTGCACTTTGTTTCAAACAGCTTTAATAAAAGATCTCTCGACGGAACTCGAATTATATTCCATTCAACGCGCCGCAGCACAATGGCGTATTGTTCTGTTATTTCATAATTCCGTTCTCAAAACTTTGTTACTGCGGTACAAAGACTGAAGTTAAAAAGAAATAATCGAAAGGGGTTAATGTTTTGTTTTGGATTTCAATTGGCTATTAGAAGATGGCGATGGTTAGCGATAAAAATGATAAATGTAACAAAAATAATTAATAATTCTACTATTTCAAGTACTCTATCGTCTTGCTAAACTTAACTTGTGTTTTTATTTAAAGTTATTCGTTTTTAAATAGAATTTAAGATTTAATTTACATAATACATTGAAAAAGGTAAAACACTAATCCAAATCTTCGTTCAAATCATTATAGGGAATATGTATTACGTATATTGACTCTAAGATGGACCGATGACCTGGTCAAAGTTGCGGGAGCGTCCTGGATGCGGGTGGCACAAGACCGGTCATCGTGGCGATCTTTGGGGGAGGCCTATGCCCAGCAGTGGGCGTCTAATGGCTGTGTAGATAGATAGATAGATAGATATTGACTCTATATGAACAAAATATATCAAATAGAAGATAAAAACCTTTTATTTTGCATCTCGTAGAATTTCTATTGAACTTTCATATTCTTCACTCGAGCGATGCAATCAAAAGCGCTCCACTTGATTGAACTGAATGTGATTTAACTTTAAACTTCGTTGAACATACGTCTTTGAGATTTTGCAATTTACTTTTACTATTCAATATAAAAGTTCACTTTGCTACGAAAGTAAAGGAAGATCGGAGAAAGTATGGATTGTGTGAAGGAGGATGTATAAGGGAGTGAGATCTGATATTACGACTGATTGAGATGTATGGAAAGACAGTTTGCAGTCACTTTGTAGGAAAAAATACAGGATGACACTTTATTATTACGGTGTATTTTGTGCAGTTCTAAAAATAATTTGTAGTTTTAGACATTAGTTAGAATCAAATAAAGCGAATGGCGAGTTTTCGTTATCAGGTCAAGTGTCAGATTGATTAGTGAGGGGACATAAACGTTGATATTTTAATAAGATTTATTCATGTGGTCTACGAAGCGTAGGCAAATTTTAATCTAGGCGACCTATATAAGTAGCTAGGGATGCTATTAGTTTAGAAATGTCAGGTCAGGTCGTTAATTAAGCGGTGGGTAGCCCTAGTACTAGGTCGATCGCCAACCCTATAGCCCTGTGTCCTTGAGTATATACATTAGAGAGGTTATTTAGGTGAAGCTTAATTAAAAGTTGAGGTTAATTAATTTTTAATTATTTTACATACTGGTGAAGGTTTTCGATGATCAAGCAATTAATTGGTGAGTTTTCTCATGTTTATGATTAAAAAGTAATTACTGGCCATAAATAATTAAAAAGACAAACGCTTCGTAAATTGTGAATTAAAAATTATAACAAATAGCTGTCACCCAAGACTCCGTCCGTGCGGGATTAAAAAAACTTAATTAGTAGCCTGAGTTCTTCCAGACTATATTCTAAAGCTATACCTTTAGCGGGATCCGGCGATACCTTCGAACATACATCCATTCATCCAAATATTCGCATTTATATTAGTAAGATGAAGACGAAAATCTCCATATATTCGAGAAATTATGATAAAGTGTTGAAAATTGTTTCATAATCCCAACCCGTATAGTAAAAGCAATTATAAGTTTGGTACCGCATTGGATAGTTAGTCATGCGGTGTTTTGCGAACTTCAACATACGCGAACAGCGACGTCAAAGTTCTACAAGTAGGTAAAGTCGGTACAGACTAAGGGTGGGTCCCCACTGTACTTACAAACCAATTTCTATCAGTGAAAATAACGGAACCTTTATAGGATCACATTGTTGTCCGAGCGTCTGTCTTTCAAGACCCTTTTTCTCTAGAACGCGTAAAAGTATCAAGCTGGAATTTATTTTTTTAATAAGCGTACTATCAAAAGATTATTTTGCGCCGGCATGAACATTCGCTTCCAGAACGTTCTTAACAAAGACTTACTAAGTTTGCTCATTAAAGAGTCTACACAGCCTTTTGCACTATAATTATTTTTAATTTAATAGCATTTTTACATAAAAACATTGTGCATAAAAAGTAAGATTAAATAGTTTTAGGGGCTTTGTACTTACTAGTAAAATCCTTGATGGCTTTAGAGCCAGAGTCGAGTATATCAGTGGGGTTTACTGTAATCTTGCAGTGCTTGACAAAGGGCATCTGCGGCAGCTTGGCCCAATCACCGGCGGCAGCGCAGTGAATAGTTATCGATATGGAATTCTCGTAGGCGCGAATCACGCGCTGTACTTCATTCTCTTGGTAAGCGTCAGTAAAATCAGCGAGGGAGAATGTCCCGTCCTGAAACAAAAGATTTTTTTTTTAAATATTATGTCACTTAAATTCGTCGAATTAGTGAAGTAACCGCTGTCCATAGACACCCGAAATTGCAAACGCGTCGCTTTAATCGACGGGAAAGGGCACATAAATGGAATATTTCTCCTTCCCATGCGTCAACTTCGTAAAATCCACTTCCCCTTTCTTATCTTTTCCTTATAAGAAAAGGGTGGGAAGGGAAAGATAAGTAAATGTTGTTGTTAGCGTCTATCTCTGTTAAATACAATTGGATATAAGATTTGAGATTTGATTTGTTTTGTTACATGTTATAAATGTACTTTATTTAAAGTTTTTTTTTAAACCATTACTAGAATATTTATATGTCATTAAGTGAGAGATAAAATATGACAAATTATACAGATATTCGTTTGACGTTTGGAAATTAAAAATGGCGGCGAGTGACGTGAGCTTGTGGCGTTAATGTAATTAAAGTGACAGAATTAAAAAAAAACCTCTACATTGTAAACTTGAGAAATTATTTCTTTACATTTAACTATACGATGACATTATCTATTCAACATTCATTGCTTCATTTGCAAACGCAAACTGTAAATTGTACAAACAAACGACGACTTGAATTGCGAAGAATAAATGAATAACTTCAAACGGTCGCAGAGAACGGACATTGTTTATTGTTGAAGAGAATGAAATAAAATAAAATTTTAAACGTGGAATGGAGCGAGTTCTTTTTTTATTTTTGTTCTGTGAACGAGCGCGGCTTGGATGTATTGTAGCTTTGAGAGTCAACTTGTGTCGGGATTTAGTATAAATAGTGTGAAAAAGTATCGTTTTAAAGAAGTTTATGAGAAAAAGGACGTTATTTTTTGAATAAAAATACACTTATTGTTGCCGACAGATACGGAACTTTTTACATATTTTTATTCATAATTGTTATATTTTTGAATTTAGAACTTTATATGTTTTTTCTTCCTTTTTCTTTATTTTAAAACCATCAGTTGTAAATATATTCTTGTAACAGTGCGTGCTTTTCTCCTTATTTCTAATAATTCTATTTAATATTTTCATTTTATCTTTTTATTATATAACATAATATTCCAAAATTCATCTTAATCCTAACGCTCTTCCATCCTTACATATTCCGTCGTCTTTACTTATCATTATATAAATAAAAAATATCTGTAAGAATAAAGACTGAATCCTAATTATTCGCTCAGATATTTTCAGTTTTTTTCTAACTGACTTATTTTTAAAGTTATTTTTTTAATTGTTTTTCCCGTTGCAATTTGTTTCCCTTTAGACCGATTGTAAACATAGAAGACCGATCAGCTCAAGGGGAAACATACTTTTAAATATCGAAAGGAATGTTATTTTAATTCAATATACATAAATTAGTTTTAAATACATCCCTGCTTTAACGGTAGTTCATTCTACATAGAATGTTATTCATCGTTAATTGCTACTTGAATATCTTAAGTATACCTTAACATGTAATATTTTTCTTATAAATTTCTTTTTCCTTTAAGATCCGTCTCAAGTGGTTCGAATAAAATGTCGAGTTGACTAAGAAATATGAAATTCTCTAACTTGTAGAGTCTCTCGAGCGAAATAAGAGGTCTAGAATCTGGATGGATGGAAAAGTAGAGTTTCACAATGTTATACTAATGAGGTAAAAAAGAGAGACGAGAAAAGCAGTAGTGTAGTAATCGACTGATCGTTAAACATCGACCGACTTTCATGTATAATAAACCAATGTGAGGTGTCTCCAATGTTAAGTGGACCATTAAGATCTTACTAAAAAACCTTGATGTATATGATCATTTAATCAAATGAAATCTACCAAACTTCATATATATGGAGTTTTTACGGTGATCGCAAACATTGTGTTTTTTTTATAATTTATCATAAAGATGGCAAACGAGCAAGCGGCGACCTGAAATCGCTGAAATAGCGAAGCGACCGCTGCCCATACACATACGCAATTGCATATGCGTTGCCTACTACCTATTTTCTATCGTTTATCTATTGTTCTGATGACGTTATCAGCCAGTTCAGCTTGGATGTTATCCATGACCCTTTTCCCCGCGATGGCATATCCCGACTAAGTCCGCTGCCGCCGAGTAATGACGTCATGAGGTGTGAGTTGTATCGTTCCCTATCTTTTGTTATTGTGACGTCATCGTACCTGCATAATCCAGGAGCCGTTCCCGGCGAAGGTATAACCAGCATGCACCAGGTGTCGGTGCCGTGTGAAAGAGCTGAGCAGGTTGCGCATGCACTGCATCAGCGTGTTCATCTGAGGGTGTATCAGGATCTCTGTCACCAGGTTCTCTGATGCGTATTGAATCAGTCGCTCTCCTGCAAACGTAAATGTTAGGTTAGAGTCTAGCTTTAATATCCTTAATTGTTAAATCTTGAATGCCATTTGACTATTTCTATGTCCTAACTCAAGTATTATAAAGTTTTAGTAATTTCTAAATAGTCTTCTAAATTAATCTTAATTTTTTAATATAAATTCATAAATGCTTAACCGTGGGTTTCTGAGACCAATATCCCCGTTGAAAAATTGTCATCTGGGTTTTGTGAAAGATAATGACAGAGGTGACGAGTTTGACATGTTGGTCTCATAAACCCACGGTAAGGACCTAAAAGTTGTATATTTAATCGATAAAACGAGTATTAGATTTATTTTACCAGTTTTATATGAATCATTTCATTATTTAAATTAACCTGATTAGAATATTATGTATCTTTTCTTCATAAGTATAATTTCAAAAATAAAAGATCGTTTCAAGAACATCGTTTTTATTAAAATCATAAATTATGTTAAGAAATTGACATCCTTGATTAATGAAGCGAACTGAAGTATACTTCAAGATTAATTTTATTAGTTCGCGCCCCCTCGTACTGGAGATAATAGGGCTGACCTTGAGGGGTGTCTAGCCTAATAACTTGAGGGGTAAAAAACGCCCTTTTATGTGAAGAGTATCACAAGTTGTTATCGTAAGTACAAGAGTAACAGTTTATATAAATGTATGTAAAGTTTTTATGAAACTATAATTAGATAGTAGATTTAAGCGTTTTCTTAAGGTTTTAAAGTTGTACTCAGAGTTGTAAGTGATACTTTGAGTGGGAAATCTTATAGACTGTTACTGCGGCAGTTAGTAAGATTCTATTTTATCCGTGCTTTTTTCATTTTATTTATTTTTAATATTAGTTTAAAAAATACAAATCTTTCTTCTGTATAATATTAGTATATTCATTTTAAAAGTACCCTTAAATGAAATGACAATGTTACAGTTTAAATTAACTGGAAATTTAAACTTTTAATGGAATTTTCCTATTGAAAGCTTTGAACATTGAAATTGAAAACTGTGTTTGTCAGCAAATTTTAGTAATTAAATTATGTAAATACTAGCAATATTTAGCCAAAATATCTTTTAATTTTCAATATTTGTATTTTTACAAGAAAGTAGTTGTCGCCCGCGACTACATCTGCGAGGGATTAAAAAAAATAATAGCCATGTTGAGTTCTTCCAGACTATGTTCTACATCTGTTTTAAATTTCATCAAAATCCGTTGTGCCGTTCCGGAGATACCTTCTAACAAACATCCAAGTATATGACATGACATCCAGCCAGCATCTTTGGTTACCATATTCGATTTGTCACATGCATATTCTGCTTTCAATTGTTTTTATATTTACTTCTTACTGATATTATAAATGCGAATGTTTGGATGGATAAATGATTATTAAAAGGTATAGAACGGCTGAATGGATCCCGATGAAATTTGGCATAGTTGAGAACATAGTCTGGAAGAAACTAAGCTACCTATTGTTTTAATTCCGGGCGGAAGGAGTCGCGGGTGACAGCTAGCTATGTTTACGATTTAGCGGTTAACTTTTGTTACAATTGGCATTGAATGAATAACAAACTGTTAAATAGTTAACACAATAATATAGGTTATTATAACCTTTGCGTGCCGACGTTAAAATGTTATTCAAAATATTCGTGTCGTTTATGACCTAATTAGAAACGTGAATAGAAACTGTATCAAATTAAAATTGAGTTTGTAACACGCATACGTATAGACGGGAGCGTAGGTGGCTCAGTGGTTAAGCACTTGACTTGTACAAGTCCTGGGTTCAATATTCGATTTACATATGTACATTTATCCGACTTTCCTAGTGTGAAGGAAAACATCGTGGTGCACATATCTGGGAAGAAATTCAAAGATATGTGTGAAGTTAACCCGCACTGGTCCAGCGTGGCTTACTGCATACACCTAAATTGGGTAGGCACTAAAGCCCTAAGTGGGGACTAAGAATACCAAGTACGAAGACTGATGTATGTAGTTCTTAATGCGTACTTTGTTTAAGTATCATACTAAATTGTCCTCATTTACTATATGTTTGATCTAATTTTATATGTCTATATATTACATACTCATCAGCCATTTTATATACTTTATCAAAGGGATTAAATATAATCCCGATAACATAGACCCAAAGTAAAAACAGACAACTTTTGTTAACGATGTAAATAAAAGTTTAAACAAAGGGCCGTAGAGTTTTATCAACTCTTTTATATAATAAGCTTAATACTGTTTAATGGAATTATGGCAATTTGATAATATTCTCTCTCACTCACACACGCGGAAAATCTAAAGTGCGAGAGAGATGAATATATCTGACGTACTTCTTGCTAAAAAAATTTAATTACAGATTTTGCTTCGTTCCAATTTAAACGTGACATTTAATTCTATCTATGTTATTAGTTCCAATCCACACCACCGTTACAAACCGCTACCACCAGCGCCACAATGCCGAAAATCGAATAGGCACAAAATCTACGCCTTATAGCCAGTCCATTCATTTCAAAGATTTTAATTTTTGAAAATTAGAACTGAATTACATATATTTATTGCACGAAAACATAGCAAAAATGTTTGACATGTGTGTCTTATGGTAGTATTTAAAGGTCATGACTATGTTGGTTTAACCTCTATCGAGATGATAAAATTTCTATTAATATACTTGCTATTTAAAAACACAACTTTATATAAGGAACTTCGTATAACTATAAACTTTATGAGTCAATAAAACATTTGACCCAACATTTGCTTTTGCCTATAATTGGCCAAGTTTATGTACATTTCGGGAGTAAATCGACCGCCTAACTGAAACCATTTATTCTGAATGGGATCGCTCAGTCGAGTAGAAACTGTGATAAACCTTCATAGCTGGTAAACCTTCCAGAAACTTCATAAACAACCTCTATAGGTACTTTATACGTATAATTTAATATGTAGGCTTTGAAAATGATAAAACTAAGTAACATTATGTTCTTAAAATGTTTTATAATTGTTTTTGAATAGTAAATTAGTTTAATAAATTATCTTACTTATATTATAAATGCGAATATTTGCATGGATGAAGTTATCTCCAGAACGGCTGAACGGATCTCAATTAAATTTGGCATACATATAGAACATAGTCTGGATGAACACATAGACTACTAACAATGTTTTTTTTAATTCCGCGCGGACGGAGTCGCGGGCGACAACTTTTTGACTATACTAATGTCTATTAGAAAGTTTTTTTTTCATCATAAGGTGGCAAATGAGCGAACGGCCACCTGAAATCCCTGATATAGCGAAGCGACCGCTGCCCATAGACATAAGCAATTGCAAAAAAAGTTTTAAACGGTTTTTAGACCATAAGAAAACAGAAATCGTATACGACGTTAAAATTATACGACTTTTTTCATAAGATGAGCGGGCAAAAGACCAGCTGGAACATCGAGGTATTCATTGCGGCTAATGGACAGACGCAATTTTTTTCTAAAATTAAAAAAAAAACATTTCCTTATTAATACTGGCACTATACGATGTCTTATAAATTTTAGAACATCATAGAAGAAACAAAAAGAACTTCAAAAAGGCTGTGAATGTTAAGTGTACTTGACTATATCTAGAAAATGAGCGTCGATGGCTCAGTGGTCAAGCACTTGACTTGCAATCTGCAGGTCCTGGGTTCGAATCCCGCCATGTACCAATGTGTTTTTCGAATTCCGATTTACATATGTACATTTATCCGACGTTCTTACGGTGAAGGAAAACATCGTGATGCAACCTGCACATATCTGAGAAGAAATTCAAAGATATGTGTGAAGTCAACCAACCCGCTTTTGGCCAGCGTGGTTGACTATGGCCTAATCACCCTTAACTTAGGGTAGGCTCCGAGCCCCTCGGTGGGGACGTATAGTGAGCTGATGATGATGATGATGATGATCTAGAATTAATTAAAAGAATTACATTTTATCTGAACGTAAGCAATAAACGCATGTCATTCGTTCAATAAAGTGTTGTACAGCTCTATCGGCCTTGAGCAAATGCCAAAGGTTTCTACTAAGATTAGGGGAAAGGTTAGGAATTGCTACGTCACGCCTAATAACAGGGTGGGATAGATTGATCGAGCGCCGAGGCAACATCTAATTGGATGAGAGAGGGGAAAATGGAAGAATCTTGTACTATGTAATTTTATTTACACTTTTATTATATTAGTATGTACGTCTTTGTTATGTAGTGACAATGTAGATAAGTTGTGCTATGTACAGACATAATTAAAATTAAAAGTTATCTGTGCGTTTTAGTCAAAAAGTAGAATTTAATAATTACATTTCTTAGAAATGGAACTATCATCATCATCAGCTCAGTATACGTCTCCACCGAGGGGCTCGGAGCCTAAGTTAAGGGTGAATAGGCCATAGTCAACCACGCTGGCTAAGTGCGCGTTGGTTGACTTCACACATATCTTTGAATGGAACTATACCAGAAAATGTTATTTCATATGAAAAGTTGTTGCGTGTGACTCCATCCGCACGGACGCCAGTCAGCCAACCTTAGTCATTTAGGTAATTAGTGTTATCCCTTTTATTCTCGTTGAAAAATACGAGACAAAATATGTTTCTTTGTGAAGAATGTTATCAAATTACAAGATAATTTTCACAGACAACAATCTTAATAAACAACTTTACCTTAAAACCTTATAAAGACCAGGCTCGAGAGCTAAATAAATTACGTGTCTTACAAAAGATGGTCTTAAAATCGGCATCCACCCTGAGGGTTGCTTAAAGTAACCGCCGCGTTACTTTAATTAGAGAGTCTTACTTTGTGAGAAGTTGGCTTATAATTTTGTTTGTTAGAGTAATAAACGTGGTTTTTAATGGAAAAAATCCTTGCTTTAAAAAATATGTTCTTTAATCTTATATATAAAATTCTCGTGTTACGAAGTTACCTAGGACCTCCAAAACGGCTTGCCTGATTTTGATGAAATTTTATATGCATATTTAGTAGGTCTGACAATCGGCTACTTTCTATTTTTTTTATTTACGGCCGGAGTCGCGGGCGAAAGCTAGTATTTTGTAAATTACATTTTACAGTTGACATAATGTTTTTTTAAGGGTATACACTAAATAAGCATAACATTACGCCAACTCATTGAATAAGATAGGCTGGTAATATAGAATTGTGATAAAGTTTGCGGGTGAAGCCGTTAGAGGTCTCTTTAAGATCAATTAGTTTTTCATAGAAATATGTCGATTGATTTTAATTACTTCACGCTTATCAAAATAAAGTAAACAAGAATTTATTTACGAACTGAAAGTAATTGAACTTTCGTTGCGTTACTTAGGATTCCAGAAAATTAGTTTCATTATTAGTTTTATAAAGAGGAATAAAATAGTTCATGGAATTTATTTAAATATTAAATATTTGCGTCCCGGAGGCCTAATTTAGTCCTCTTTCCCTTCCCACCCTTTTCTTTTAAGGAAAGGATGGGAAGTTGAAGTGGACTTTCCGGATGAGAGGATGCATGGAAAGGGAAAATATTTTCTTTCTGTGCATCCTCTCCTCCGTCGATTAAAGGTAGGCAACGCATATGCATTGCGTATGTCTATGGGCAAGGGTCACTTCGCTATTTCAGCGATTTCAGGTGGCCGCTCGCTCGTTTGCCAAGTTATGATATAAAAAAAATATATATCAATTTTTATAATTGAATATTTAAATAAAAAAAAAAGGAAAATGTTTAATATATAGACATTATCTACCGAGAAAACAGAAAGACGTAGAACTAATAACAGAGAAAAAAATTGCTTTATTGCTTATATTTTATAGTTTAAGAGCTAGCAAAGATGTTTTTCGAATCACAAATGACAATAGAACAATACTTAAATAATATGTTTTTGTAGAAAGTATTCTACAGAATGTATCTTTTTAGTTTTAGCATTTTTTTTAAATTTACTAATATCTCTTTTATCATTCCAACTAAGCTATGCTTGTGTCCCAGAACCCCAGATCACCTGATCGGAAATCCGTACTAACTATTAGGCTATTGGCTCTTCTAAATAGGTTATATTTGATTCTGTGTTCAGAATAAGGTACAACAAAATTTAGCTAAAGTTTTTCAAAAGACACATGAAAAGGGTAACTTTATCCGCTTGATTAAGTTTTCACGAAGCGACGCCCCGTGGAACAAATTTACTGTTCTCGTGTGAACTTAAATATTGATACACGAAGGCAAAGATGTTGCCCCAAAGTTGAAAGTTTTATGAACAAAAGGAAAAGTAATATCACAAGTTTTTGGAATAAGAAATTTTACAGATGGAATTAGAAATTGAAATCTCTGAATTATTAACTTTTTTTGTCTGACTTTTATATGTAGAAAAATAAATCTTATTTATTGATAAGTTTTGATTATTATTAAATTTTTAACTTTGAAATTATTAATATTCTAAGATACTCATTTCAGAGTAGAATCATGTATACAGTATGTTCTATAACTTATTGACAATAATCTTAATTTTATCATCAAAAAATATGTTAAAAAATCGTTATTTTATTAATAAGTCCAAATTATACTAGAATATGGTTAACGATAAAAAAAACAAATAGTGGTAATTATTTAATAAACACCCTGTGTCACTTACCATATCTGGCCTCTTCCCCCTCGGGTGCCTGCTCCGCGAGGGTGGCCAGCTCCTTCTCCAGATCCACCTGGTGCTCTCCAGAGTCCCATGATAGCAGCCCTGCAACAAACATACAGACCTATTAATAAAATATAATAAAAAAAGGAATAAGAGGCGAGACAGAAGAGAGTAAGGTGACAAGGTGACTAAGTGACGAGTATACGCAGACGATGGTAGCAAATAGCAATATATATAATATACCAGTCGTCACCCGTGATTGTATCTGCGTTGAATTTTGAAAAGTAGCCGATGTGTTCTTCCAGACTAATTCCAGACAAAAGGCCTAATTTAGTCCTCTTTCCCTTCCCCACCCTTTTCTTATAAGGAAAGGATGGGAAGTGGAAGTGGACTATCCGGATGAGAGGATGCATGGAAAGGGAAAATATTTTCTTCCTGTGCATCCTCTCCTCCGTCGATGAAAGGTAGGCAACGGTCACTTCGCTACTTCAGCGATTTCAGGTGGCCGCTCGCTCGTTTGCCACCTTATGATATAAAAAAAAAATCATCGAGATCCGTTGAGTCTTTCTGAAGATACTCAAACAAACATCCGTCCATCTAAACATTCGCATTTATAAATAAAATTGAAGTATAAATAAACAGTTAGTATATACTTTGATATACTATGTAGTTCAACTATTGTATCCCGCGCTGCAATTTCCGTTATTGCTCGCTCTCCCGCGGGAATATCTTCCTATATACTTTACACCTCAACTATTTCCTCAATAACCGTTTCATAAATATATCATGCATTCAATATTCTATTTTTGTAAATGGAACGGATTTCTCTGATGTTTATTACAACTGAGATATACAAAGACAGTTATCATTGTTAATCCTATTTCATAACTCTTTTGCACACAAATCTGACATAAATTCTAACCGAAGGCAATGAACCCTTCATAAGTCTAAAAAATAGACAAGGTTTTATAAAGAATTAAATATGACTTAAAACACTTTTGTTCGTTATTGTACCACTAGCTGTCGCCAGCGACTCCGCCAGCTCGTTTTTAAAAATAAAACTTAGAAAATAGCCTATGTGTTATTCCAGGCTATGTTCTACGTCTATGGCAAATATCATCAAGATCCGTTGTATCGTTCTGGAGATACTTTCAAACAAACATCCATCCAAACATTCGCATTTATAATATAAGTAAGATTTAAAATTAACGTTCTTTAATCTATTAAGTTCATATAATATTTGCAATATAGAGTGCAAGTTATTGTTATTATAATGAAGCTATTGTCTATTCGAAATAGCATTAGTTGTGAGTGTGGGGGCACTGTTATTGCTACCGTTGTCTGTGCCCCCATGCCACTATCCCTGTGCCCCCACTGGCGTGCCGCGATTGTTCTCCGGATGATGGTATTGTTACAAAAGCGCTAGATTGACTATTATTAAAGATATGCAACCAGCTGAGAGCCTATTCAAATATAAGTTATATTTTGCAAACAAATGTTATGTTTTCATTACTATTATAAAAGAAAGTCGTGTTGTTTACACTATTTATAACTCAAGAACGGCCTTACTGATATGGCTGAAAATTGGTGAGAAGGTAGCTTAGAGCCAGGAGATCCAATTTATGCCTCGAAGAGCTGCTTTTTATTTAACTTACTAATATTATAAATGCGAATGCGTGTTTGAAGATATCTTTAGAACGGCTGAACGGATCTCGATTAAGTTTGAAAGAACACATAGGCTACACTAATTAAGTTTTTTTATATATCCACGCGGACGGAGTCGCGGACGACAGCTAGTTACTAATACTATAGTATTGTTCTGGTTTAAAAGCACCAGATTACCTATATTTATACAAAACACTTTTACTATATTTTAATAAAAACATCTTACATAAAAATTCTCACCTTTCAATGTTAATTACTCTTTCGAAACGTCTTAACCGATTTTTATGAAAATTTTATAATCAATTTTGTTCCGGGACGGAGTCGCGGGCGGCAGTTAGTATAGATATATAATCAAAGCTCTCACATTTTTCTTTGTTATAATGTTATCTTCTTTAAGTCTGTTCCAGAGAGTAATTGTTCCCTACTAATTTAATTTAATTCCTAATTAATTAGAGATAGAGAAGCTGTCCCCTGTCACGAGTAGTCACCGCACTGACGGGGGTCCCTTCAGTTGAAACCAATTTAGCCACAAGATGGCAGCACCCACACAATTACACGGACATTATAGATAAGTGCACTGTACCTTTTTCTTATTGTGTAGCATTATTAGAAAACAAATAAAATTAAGATTTATCAGCAGTACTAAAACCGTCAGAGTTTTAGTATACTGACTGATCGCTAGACGTTCTTACTAATATTGTAAATGCGAATGTTTAGATGGATGTTTGTTTGAAGATATCTCTAGAACGGCTGAACGGATCTCGATGAACTTTGGCATACATATAGAATATAATCTGAAAGAACACATAGGCTACTATTTATGTTTTTTTTTAATATCGGACAGACGGAGTCGCGGTCGACCGCTAGTTATAAAAACAAATTACATACGTCCTTTACTTGATTTCAGTTTTTTTAAGAATTTTATTTTCTAGACAAAAAATTAGTGAAGTTTTAGTACTCTACACCACTCGACTTGTATCTTGCTTCATACACAGTTTAATTGTGCTTAATAGGTCCGTGTTTATTAACTATTAATATTATAAAATATCTCTCCTTTCCATGTTAAATGGAATGAAAACGTTTAATTGCTTTTTGAATGTAACTGACACGCCGTTTCGTAAAACAACGCGTTTTTATGGAAAATATTAAAAAATATCTTTCCATTTTTATTGTCGAATGAATAACAATATCGAAATGAAAATATATTTTTCGGTCGCTGTGAATATTCGTCGTCAACGAACTGCGAATTTATTTGTTTGTTTCCCTTTGGAAAATATTTAATTTTTGATAGTTTAAAGCTACGAAAAGAACAAAATTGTTAAAAAGATGTGCAAATACTGTTTTTAATCACAAATAAAAACATTTTTTCACGTACAATTGCGAAAATTTGAACAACAATAATTATTTAATCGGGAGACCTATAACAATATTACGATTCTACACCGTAATCTAACTAACCGTGGGTTTCTGAGACCCAAATTTTCCATTGAAACATATTCTTATCTCTGTGTTTTCAAAGATAATGACAGGGATGAAGATATGTTTTATAAAGAGATTTTGAACTCAGAAATTTATGGTAAATAAGGTGTAATTAAGAAGATGTTTAAAATCCAATATCAAACAACATTCATATAAAAATATACATATCCAATATCTAGAAAGTTAACTACACAATCAAAACTTTGTCTATTTCTAACAATTAGCCTTACATAATACACGTTACATTGAAAGTCTAGATTCTAGATCTAAACTTCCGTATGAAGATCTAATAAATAACAAAATCTATAGGAAACTTGCAACAGAAAGTCGTGTGCCATTTACTAAAGAAATTTATTACCGACCTTTGTATTGCGTGAAATCACCAGACTACAATGACCCGTGTTTTATATTGAAATGGTAAGAGATTAGGGTTCAAGATATATGGTTGTCTGCATCACTCCAGTTTACAATGACCTGTGTTGTGTCTTGAAATAGTAAGGAACTATGGTTCAACCGTGTTTAGCGTTTGATGTTCCGTAGTTAAGTAAATTGCATAAATATTAAGCAATATGTTAGTAATGTGAAAACGAATGTGAGATATAACCCAAGTATTATATCTTACTAATATTATGACTGTGAATGTTTGAATGGATAGATGTTTGATGGAAGGTATCTCCAGAATGGTTTAATGGATCTCGTTGAAATTTGGCATAGATATAAAACATAGTTTGGAAGGCATAGCCTTCAAATTAAGTTTTTTTATTAATTCCGTGCGAGCGACAGCTATTAACTTCATAAACTCTGCCTTCCCATTTGGGTTACGGGCGTGAGTTGTGGTTATTAACGTGTTTAGTATTCATCTAAAATTTTTCAGGCTTATTTTCAATAGAAAAATTCCATCAAATTAATTTAAAAAGCTTGTGATTGCTGCAGGTCATTGGCCGTAACAAAAATGCAATGAAAATTGTCTGTCAGTTTCATTTCCCAGTAGTACTTCAAATTGTACTGCAGTTTTTTTGTGAATTAAAAGCATTTTAAACGCGGAAGCACGCGAGGTGTCGTGGAATATTGGAATTTCGTGTTAAAATGTTGACTTAATACGAGTTTACACATTTATATCATCAGCTCACTATACGTCCCCACTGAGGCGCTCGGAGCCTACCCTAAGTTAGGAATGACTGGGCCAGAATCAACCACACTGGACTACTGAGGGTTGGGTTCACACATATCTTTGAATTACTTGGCTGATTCGAAGGTTTCTTGCCTTTCTTAAATGCATAGGATATGTCCCTTTTCTTTGCATCTCCTCTCTTGACAAATATCTACCATTCTTACCTTTTATAGATGAAAAGAATTAGAATCGGTCCCCAAACACAACAATTATAATTTACCGATAATTAAAACAAGACTAACATTATGAATGTTATTGTTTAAGATCTAAAATCTTATAAAACCTTTAACTAGATCATGTGTGCAAAGTTCCTATTTCATAATCATATAAAATTAACGAGTCCACACAGATGAAGATGTCTATTGTATAGACAAAGGCGAGTGGCCCATAACTGGGGTTAAGAACCTTTGTTTAGTAACCCGGTCAGGGGTCGGTGCTATTTTTGTGCTATACGACCTCTTTTCACCCCGGACGAGGATTTATTCTATCGAGACTAATGAATAAACTGCTTTAGTGCCGCCATCTTTGATTTACGCGAATTTATATAAATAGTTAGTGTTTTCTGAATGTTCTTACGTTGATTAAATATTTTCAAATAAGAAAACTATTTAACTAATATGAAATGGCATACAGGAAAGCAGCTACTTGAATTCGCCGAAATAGCGAAGCAAGACCTGTCCATTGACATCTGCAATTGCAGATGCGTTACCTACTATTAATCGACGGTGGACGAGACGCACAGAAAGATGATATTCCTAACCTAATGTAAGGTCTTGAACGCATGGATAGACATTTTAATAAAGGTCGTTTCACATTGTACCAACATTTCTTTTAATCATACCAACTGGAAGCTACTTCTAATTTCCTTTGTGCTTTGTTATCAACGTCTCTTTTCTATTCGTTTTATATTTTATTAAAAAGTTTAACTCAAAATTGCCATTGCAATTTTTTACTCTGCTTTTTACATTAAAAAAGCTCAAGTTTTAAATTATACGGAATATTACTTTTAAATGTAGATGTTTCATTCTATTATGCGAGTTAAAACAATTGAATAAAATGCATTTAAATGACAGAAGCATTTCGTTTTAAAGTTTGTTGCATGTTAAACTTTATTTTAATAATAAGACAACTATTTAACAGTGGTAGAGGCCGCTTTAACATCTTCGCACGAATTGTCCCGGCTCGCCCGGTGAAATACCACGACCACATAGAAGACAGGCGTGATGTGGAAGCAATTCCGCGTTTCGTCCGATGAGTGTGCGTCCCGGAGGCGTAATTTAGTCCTGTTTCCCTTGCCATCCTTTTCTTTATAAGGAAAGGATGAGAAGTGGAAGTGGACTTTCCGGATGAGATGATACATGGGAAGGGAAGATATTTTCTTTCTGTGCATCCTCTCCTCCGTCGATTAAAGGTAGGCAAAGCATATGCAATTACGTATGTCTATGGGCAACGGTCACTTCGCTATTTCAGCGATATCATGTGGCCGATCTCTCGTTTGCCACATTATGATATAAAAAAAAACCAAATAGTATTATTTCACAAAGTGAAATATTTAATTTAGATGTTTTTAATAATTTTTGTAATTTAAAAAGGTTAATCTATGATAAACTAGCTGTCGCCACGACTCCGTCCGTAAACAATAAAATAAAAAAAAATATTATAAGCATATACTATAGAAACTTAAAACTTCACAGAACAAAGTCCTTATTTAAATAATATAGTACGCCGCTAACTTGAGTTTATACTTGTAAACTAACAAGTAAACAAGACGATGTTATAACTCAGTAATAAAACGAGATTAGCTTGCAGTGTAAACAGCCATTATTGTAACAGAGCCGCCATTTTGTTTTCTGCGAAGACGCGGAATATTCAAATTAGGTCGGCATTGTCTTGGAACAATTAAACTAATTTGCGAGAGAACGCCAACTTTGACCTTTGAAAGTCTCTGAATGGTAGCACTTTTGTAAATAAGACGAATTTATTTTTGTAACAATAAAGTTTTGAAAGAAACTGGCATTTCAACTTTGTTTTTTTTATGACTTCTAATTAAAAATGATTATGACACTGATATAAATGGATAGGCGATTGTTTGGAAATTACAGCTTTCAATTTGAACGCGTCTGTCACTATTACGTGGCAGTTAAATCTATCTATATCATTAGTTTAAATCCCCACCACTGCTACAGATCACATCAGCGACAAAATGGCGAAAATGAAATGACGAAGAATGGTCTGATTCATGCCACTGAAGGACGATAAAAATCTATTAAGACTAAGGAATAAATAAAATTCAATATAAATATTGTAATAATCATTATTAATACGTAATATTATCATGAAAGTAATTATAATATGGGCGAGTGAAGTAAGGGCGCGGCCACACGTGCGATCAATACCGCGACCGCTGCTCTGTTAGCTCACACATACTATAATATATTTTTGATTATTTTTCTTATAAACCTAGTTATGTATAAAAATAAAAAGTCGGTATATAATACAATCTTATATACTGAAAAAAGGCATATATTTGTACTACCATCTAAATGGAATTCTTTAATGTTTTGAAAACTACAGAGGTTTTGGTAACTAAAAATTGTTTTATCTTAGTACTATGATAAAATTATCTTTATGTTAGTTTATAAGACTAATATTTGTATATCCCATATCATAATCCCAGTCATTATCTTTGACAAAACAGAGATAGCAATATGTTTTAGTCATATATTGGTTACAGGACGATAAAAAGGATAAAAAGTGCTGAACCAATTACAGAATTGAAGAGGCGTGTCCACTTTCAGACGCAATTTTATTTTTTTTTACATCAAAAGGTGGCAAACGAGCGAGTGGCCACCTGAAATCGCTGAAATAGCGAAGTGACCATTGCCCATAGACATACGCATTTGCATATGCGTTGTCTACCTAAAATCGACGGAGGGCCGATTCGTGCGAAGATGTTTAAGCGGACTCTACCACTGTTAAAATGAGAATTAATCTATTTACTATATATTTAGATTGCAAAGAAGCCCTAAACTAAAATACTTATATCAAAGCATGAATTTAAAAAGAGTGTGCAAGTGAAAAGCGATGGGAAATGTGCTGGAAATGTTTTTCATTTGAGAAGGATTTTTCGCCGGCGCCCGCTCTGAAAGCGTAAGCTACCAAATTAAAGGTCTTTCAGCGGCGCTTACACTGGAAATAACTGTGACGTGTAGACTAGTGACGTGACATACTATCGATAACGTATTAAAAATTCTGTTTATTCTAGTATTTATTGGGAGGTTATAAGTTTTCTAATGAAATAGAGATGGACAAGTCATGTACCTAGACAGGTCGGCAACACATGGATGCAAAAAGTGACAAGGTGGATAGGGCCACAAGGCACTAGAGCGAGAGGTCGGCCGTGCCCGAGATGGTCAGATGATATCGCGGCAGTGGCGGGTGCAGAATGGCATGACTTTCTTTTTATTATTATTTTTTATACCCGAACTTCTTTTTAATTTTTTTCTATTACTCATTAATTAATTTTGCCTTTTTTTTCTTTTGTTATTTTTTATTTAACTATATTGTTGCTTTATTAAAATAAATCGATACGCAAATAAGTATGTTCCCCTCACTAGACAACGTTAGAAGTTTGCCGCAAAGGACGTCAAGTGGGCGTCAGTCGTGACGTCACGCCCCTAAACCCGCAGCTTAACAAGTTAACACAACGTTCAGCTCAAGCTTTGTGACGTCATTCGCAGTTTAACACAATCTGTGTACTGACACCCGTGTTAAGTTTAGAATAGATTCAAAGATAAATTTTTAATTAAACTTGTATTAATTTTAATATTATTTTTAAATTGGTTTTTATTTTCATTTGAAAATAAAAACCAATTTAAAAATAATGAAAATGTACAATCAGGAACTTACGCGGTGGTACACTAACTTGTTTTACGTTTATTTAACACTAGCGGTCGCCCGCGACTCTGTCCGCGCGGAATAAAAAAAAAATACGTAGCCTATGTGTTCTTCCAGACTATATTCTACATGCCAAATTTGAGACAGATCCAGTGAGCCGTACCGGAGATACCTTTAAACATTCACACATCCATCCATCCATCTAAACATTAAAATTTATAATATTAGTAAGATATATAATACTATCACAGATATAACGATACAGTTTCCTTATTGTTTTCTTAAGAAACTGTTTTTCCTTTTATTAAATTATTTAGTAAACAGCAATGACACATCTCCAGTGCACCACAAAGGTTGAAGTACATCTCATGCCTGACCTGGATACCTAGATTTGGCTAAAAGCTAAAACCGTCCGCAAAAGCTCAGGTGGACGCGAGAGCTTTTTAATTTCTTCCCCTAGCTGAACAAACATTTAAATATAGAAAAATGTCGAGTTTTCTCTGTGTTAAAGATCTTGTAATTTAGTTTTTTATGAGACGTTATTTTACGAGCATTTTCAAAACAACATTTGTATAAATATCTTCAAATATCGCTTTATAATTACAAAAATATCTTTTAATTTAAACAAAAAACAATCGTGAATAATTTTGGCGTACTAAAGTAAATTTGTTTGGAGAATTAATGACTTTTTTATTAACTTTGTTAGTAATGATACTGTAATATCCCAGTCCTTATATTATTAAAAATATTTACAATTCATACTAATGTTATAAATGCGTGTCTTGGCATGGATGGATGGATAATTGATACAAGTCATCTACAGAATGGATCGACGGATCTGGAAGAACATATTACTTAATAAGTGTTTTTTATACCGAGCAGACGGTGTCGGGGCAAAAGGTTGTGCTAAAGAAGACAAAGTTTCACTTCATTCTGCGTATAATATATAATCTTTAAGGTTAAATCCAACCCTAAATTTTCCGCAGCAAACCCGCAAACTGCCATAAATATCCTCTATAAAGTATTGCCTTCCTTTCCATTTGATAAATCGCCTCCCAATTTTTTTTGTGTGAAGAAAACCTTGAAAATATACGCTTAGTTAAATATAGAATATAAATTATACGAAGTACAGTTTCTCGATCGACTTTTACCGTGTAAAGAAGTATTTGATTAATATAATATTTTAGTAGTTTAACTTAGGTGTGAATGTCATCCAAAGGTTGTATAAGATTAACAAGCTATTTGCTAATACGTTGGTGTAAAATTTGAAAAAACTAAAAGCTAGAAGGCACTTAACTATTTAATATTATAAATATTTAGATGGATAGATGGATGTTTGTTAGAATGTATCTCCAGAACTGCATGGATGTACAACATAGTCTGAAAGAACAGGCAACAGATTAAGTTTTTTTTAACTTTGTACGCGGACGGAGTCGAGGGCGATAGTTGGCTAATACTTTTAATTATTTTTACTACGACACATATTGGTTAATATATCTTTCTTTACGTCGCAATTCTCGTTACTTTAATATAAGGGATGAGGCTTCGACTAAGACCCTCTGACCGGCGACCATCCGTCTTCCAGCTCAATTTATCACGACGCCTTTCTTCACAATTATTTGTCTCGCTCGGCGCTGAAGTAAACCATATCTAGAACCTCAGAAGAGGTAATTGATTGACTATTAATTTCCGTAAACTATATCATAAATGTAATAAAATTCTCGTATGACAAACATACCATACTCCTCCAAAACGGGTTGACCGATTTTTGTGAATTTTTATATGCATATTCAGTAGGTCTAAGAATCGACTACTATCTATTTTTTTATTCCGTACGGACGGAGTCGAGGGGTCAGTTATTTATTTATAAGATTGTAATAATTTTTAAACATTTAGTTTTCTTAGAATATATTAAATAAAAATCTTCAAAATATATTCTCCCAATTGGTTGATGCGAGTTAAAAGTGAGTTTATTAATTAATTTGATGTTAAAATATTATGTATACATAAAAATATTTAAATCGTATGAAGTGGAAAAGTAAAAAGTGGTGCTCTTAAAATATGCATGTGACCTAATTAGGCATAACACGAAATTAAAACTAGGACGTTGAGTATCAGAATAAATGGAGAATCTAGGAAGCTTTGCGATGCTTTTAACCTAAATGATTTCCTTCCTTTTTATTTTCTTTTATAGAAATTATAATAATGAACCTAAGTGATATTTTTGTACTATATTTTTAATAGATTTACTTTAAAACCAATATTATGGATGTAACGGCAATCGAAAACCACATTCTATTTTTTTAAAGGCGAGATTTTTTTGTCTAGTACTTAAAATATTGTTTAGATCAATCTTTAGAATTGAAATCAGTGCTTGTCGAGAGGGCTCTGTATTCGTACTGTTGTACGGAGTGATGAATTCGGGTTTTTAAAAAAAGAAAACCCTTTTTATTAACTTTTAATTATAGAGATTAAGCAAGGTTTTGTTTCACAAACGACAGTAATGATTTAGTAAAGGAAAAGCAACCTTGCCTTCTGAAGGCTGGAGTGAGACTGCTCGCCAGTTTTAATTATAATTACGATAAGCTTTATCTAATGTGTAGTCATTAAGATTTTGTGTGCAGGTAACAAAAAGTTAGTAGAGGGAGTGTATATAACAAAAGAAAAAAAGACGAAGATTTTTTTCAGTGATTTTTTTTGTAAATCGCTCTCTGATATATTTAAACCAGTAATTTAAACAATACTCATAAATATTGTCTTGTGTTGGATTGAGTCATAAATGATCGTTCAAATTTTCAATTAGATAATCTGGAATACTAAAACGTTTTAACGTAACTTATGTTTGTCAAAGCGCTCCTAATAAATTGGATTGGTTAGATTTATAAATCTAAGTAAATTATGTACGTAATATTTGAACCCATATAAATAAAGAAGTAAATGGTTTTATATCATCTACGATATAAATTCGAAGCAACAGTAACGAATCTACTCACAGAATTGTATCATTAACATGGGGATCCATCGAGCCGTTCTGGAGAAATCTTCAAACATCCATCCATTTAAACAATCGCATTTACATTAGTAAGATATAGTTCATAACACAGTAACCACTAACGTTCAAAGCCTACACTAGAAACTTTATCAACGGGATATTTAATGTAGTTTCAAAGCTGTCATGTTGGAACTATCGTATTTCTACTCCGTAGAACAACTTAACAAGTCTCCGGCTTGCGAATGTGCTATTAAAACTTAAAATATTGCTTTCGCTTTGTGGAACCAGATATTATTTTATAAGTTTTTTTAATAAACTCTTAGATTTTATTCCTTTAACAACGTTCAAGAATAAATGATACAGTACAACAAACATAAATGATATACATGTATCAAACGAACTTATATAAGAGTGGATTTCTGAGACCAAAATCAGGGAGACATGTTTTACAAAGAGACTAGATGTCGCCCGAGACTCTGTCCGCGCAAAATTAAACAAAAAAACCTTATTAGTTTGTTTTTCCAGACTATGTTTAATATCTATGCCAAATTCCAGAGAGCTCCATTGAGCCGTACCTGAGATACCTTCAAACAAATGTCCATCCATCTAAAAAATTCGCATTTATATTTTGTTACATTTTGGTCTTAGAAACCCATGGTAACAATGTATTACCGTAGAACTCCTGCGCAGTGACATTTGAATAGATATGGCTATCCCTTTCATTCTCTTGGTCAACAACAGAGATAACAATACGATACATAATACCTAGGTCGTAATCACAATTGCCATTACTGTTTAAGTTAGCGTTAAACATTTTTATGCTAAGTTAAATCACAGGTCTTGTATAAAATTGCATGTACATGGTTAAGTTAGAAATGTATTTTATTCTAGCTCCCGCTACGAGTTTTCTGAGCCTTTGCGCATTTCCAACAGATTAAACTCAAGTCTGAACGTGTGCGGAACTAATGTGGACTGCTTGAAAACGTTAAGCCTCTTCCGACATTTTGTAAAGAAACCACTCGGAAACGGAAATGAGATGCCGTAAATATTTCAAGCGAAATATCCGATATTAAGTCTTTAAATAGATCTTACTAATATTGTAACTGCGAATGTTTGGATGGATGGATGTTTGTTAGTTGGTATCACGAGATCTCGCTGAAATTCGGCATAGATTTCGAAAATAGTCTGGAAAAACCCATAGGCTATTTTTTTAAAACGGAGTTGCGGGCGTTAGCGAGGCATTTATAAAACTTTAACAATCGTTATTCAAGTATAAATCAGAACATTATTGTGTCAAAGTTGGTTTAGAATACAAAGCTATTTGTGGCTTAACCTCAAACTTGGGCGATCACTTAATCTTGAAAGGCATTGTGTGCCACAAAAGCCTTATAAAGTGCCGTATCAAGCCGACTTTCAATGTCTCGCCGGGGTTTGAATTGCTCCCATTGTCGATTGGAATTTTAATATTCGTCGCTACCAAACGCTACCAAACTTTTTATTGGTCTTCGATACAGAGTTTTTGAGTATGTAAACAAGAGTTTTATTTTACTTCAAGCTTAGAAACTATCGAATCTCTTTTACATATAAAAGACAAGAAAATCGTCATATAAATTTGATATTTAAGTTAAAGT
>NW_013531726.1:415165-584336 GCF_000836235.2 Papilio xuthus
GACAGGTATAATTCAATTAGACGCCGTATTGAAACAGAATCACGACAAAGTTTAATCTAATGTTGAGGTTATTTATTTTCCTTGTACTATGTAATATGTTATTTTATATAAAGTTAATTATAATAAAAGAAATAAATAAATATATATATATATATATATAGAATATTTAAGAGTTGTAGAACCCGCTTTAACATCTTCGCATGAATTGGCCAGGTTCGCCCGGTGAAATACCACGACCACACAGAAAACAGGCGTGAAGTGGAAGACATTCCGCGTTTCGTCTGATGAGTGTGCGTCCTAGAGGCCTAATTTAGTCCTCTTTCCCTTCCCACCCTTTTCTTATAAGGAAAGGATGGGAAGTGGAAGTGGACTTTCCGGATGAGAGGATGCATGGAAAGGGAAAATATTTTATTTCTGTGCATCCTCTCATCCGTCGATTAAAGGTAGGCAACGCATATGCAATTGCGTATGTGTATGGGCAACGGTCACTTCGCTATTTCAGCGATTTCAGGTGGCCGCTCGCTCGTTTGCCATCTTGTGATATATAAAAAAAATACAGCAATGAAATTATAATAATACTTATATAAATTTTAGACATTATTATGTGTTAGAATCATTTAGAATGAATGGCGCGCTTTCGTTACCAAGTGTCAGATTGATTAGTGAGGGGACATAAACATCGACATTTTAGTAAGGCTAGTGTTGCGCCTATACACCGGTAGAGTGACGGATTTTCTTCCTAACAAAATATAGAAGTATTTTCTTTTGTGATAACGAATCGCCTGTAGTCATAAAAGTTAGCCTATTCCAGGTTCGATTATAAATATAACAGGTGTCTTAGTTTCTGTTTAATCTTACATCTTACTAATATTATAAATGCGAATATTTTGATGTACTGATAGATATTTACTCTAAAGTATCTCCAGACAACAGCATGGTTCTCGCTGAAATTTAGCACAGATGTAGAATATATAAGCTACTAATTAAGTTTTATTTTAATTCGGATCGGACAGAGTCGAGGGCGACAGCTAGTACATTTGTTAATTTTATATTTATAGTTGCGAAGTAAAATATTAAATAGAAAAATAATTAGCCAGTTCATCGTTAGTAGGATGAATTAGGTCGCATATGAATTTTTTAAAACTGAACAAATGAACAAACCGGGGCGAAGACAAAACGTATTGTTTCTACAAAATAATATAAGACAAGTATACTATTAGTGCCTTTAATAATTTAATAGCATTTTATTTTATTTAACACTAATAATTTATTCACATAAAAAGACGTAACTTTAATATAAGCGTATGTAATTTGCTGTAATAAAGCGAGTAAGAAAATAGCAAATCATAATACAACAGAAAAACCATTCTATTGATTCATAAAGTGTAGTACAAAAGTTTTATTTCAAAAGTTTGGCTCATTTATTAAGCGCCTGATGGATTTATAAAGTTTCATCTTTTATATCATTTCAATTTTCATTTTATCAATAATTTTAATGGAGTTTATTAATTGGAACGTCGTTCAATTTACTTTGGATTAATTTTGTCATAATTGATGAATGTTACATTTATGTATTTTAATTTAAAATGTTATTTTGCATCGCAAAGGTTTTTATCGTCTTGTAGCTTTAATTATGAAATTGCAGAATAATATTTTGTTAGACATGTTATGTTAAAATATATCTCATTTAAATCTACACAATTTTGGTACTAGAAAGTTCTAGACCTTCATCAATCACATGGTAAGGTTTTGCAAAACTAAAATGTTATGCCTAATCTACGTTTAAACATTTGTTTAAGAAATATGTTTACTTAGCCTTATTACCTTTACGGAACAATTGCAAACACAACGTTGAAGCAAACGCCTCCATACGAGCTTGTCGGGTGATTTATTGAGCGCCTGCTGAAACCTGGTAGCAATTGTGCGAGACTGCAATTAATATTAATTCACAGGCGTCGGTGTCGACGTTTATAGTCGCACATAAGCGCGTTTGTAAACGGCACGGTCGTTCGAGCTTCATTACACCTGGCGATATTGAATTGCTTGGATATATAACAACGCTATAATTGAGAATTATTAGCTTTTTTCAATGTATCGTTTTAAGGTAATGTTGCTATTGTAAATAATAAATTTTTCCACTTTGACATCAGCTTTTTATTACATTGTCGCATGTCAGTTCGTAAGACCTTACAGTACAGTCTCTACCACCCTATAAACTTTACGAGTTTCGCATTGGCTAAGTTTTATGAGCTTGCATAAACCGAATACCACAAAACTGAACCATACTCAATTGTGTTAAGGTGCAATACCGTTTATAGATTAAATTTACGAGGGTAGAATTGAAACGCTAGAGGGAAACGAGCGTTCTACATTCGTTATTTTCCTGTAAACGAAAATAGTTCAAAATAGCTTCGCAAAACGGAATATAAATGCTTGAAATAATATGTCGTAAATATTATACAATAATGCCTTTAAACGGCACAAAAAGCCAGACGTAATAAAAACACAATCCATCTTCGGAGTGATTTTTCTCAACTTTTGAATAGAGAGAGATAAGATCTAATCATGAATTAAATGAATAAAACAATAGAAGTTTTTGTTCATGCTAACTGTAAATCTAGCTTCCTGGATTGTGTTTTCGTGTTCTGTCAGCGGGTGATTTAAACGATTTCCTTGGAACATGTCGCATTTGGAAGTCAAATTCTTAAAGTCCTATTTTCAATAAACGATGCATCAATCTATTTCAGTTGTATATTTTCTTGTGATTTAAATTTTAATATAACGAACAGGTCATTTCGATTTATCTTTGTACCTTTTGTCTCGTAACTTGTATAAGCTTTAAATTATTTTCTAACTCTTAAGAAAATCCTCCATCCATCCAAGGCGTTAGGTTAGGACGCGGTTAGTCGACCGCTAAGGTCTCTGAACAATATAGGGTGTAATTTTCAAATTACACAGCAGTGCATAACCCTGCTAAGTCCCACCCATTGCAGGGCGCCCAGCCGCTAGTAGGGATAGGAACACTACTGTATCCATCCGTTGATATAAAAACTTAAGTGTGTTAAAGTCTAACCTAAATCAGCGATATTCACTTTCATTTGACTAAAAATGTGTACATTACACACAATTGGATCTAAATAGAATAAAAGAACATAAAAGAATAATTTCACACAAAAGAGCGACGCCATTTCCAGAAGCTCGAGGCTATAAAGGCCGGATAAAATTCGCGGGTGAAAATTCCTCATTGTTCGCACTTCAGCCGGTTATCAGGGTGTACACGGCCGGGTGGACGGGTGGCCGGGTAACCGGGTCGCTCAACAATTTGTATGAAATGCCCGTTTCACACGAATAAATATATTATTTGAGTGTTTGACTTGATAACAATTTGCAATGTCAATTTAACTCCGTTTGAAGTTTTTTTGTAAAGATATTATGATTTTGAATTTATTTAATAACTAGTTGTCGTCCGCGACTCCGTCCTCGCGAAATTAAAAAATAATTATATAAGTAGCCTATGTGTTCTTCCAGACTGTGATCGACATACATGTGCGCAAAATTTCATCAAGATTAGATGAGCCGTTCCGGAGACACTGTCAAATAGACATCATTCGCATTTATAATATTAATAAGATTTAGAACATAAAAGCGATAACTCTCTTGGTCTCTAAATAAAGGTCTTGCTCCTAAATTAAGGTCTTGATGTAGTTTGCGTATTTAAGACCGTACTTAGCGAGGCTGGGATATTAAGTCTAGACCTTCGTGCAATATCTGGGACACTTCATAAAAGAGAATTACTGAGAGCCTTGATGTTTACAGCACTAATGAACATTTTTAATTAAATTTCTGTTTGAAGAAACTTTTATTACAATTTTTTTTATGAAAATGTAAAAGATTTTTGAGAATATACGTACATTATTTTAATGGAAAAAAATTAAAATCATAAAATGTTCATTTATATTAAAAAATAGTAGTTTTAATTAAATTAAAGGAAAAGAAATATCGACTTTTTTTTTAAACTTTAGATTACATTTGTTAAAGACATAATTTAAACGTTACATATATAACAAAGTAAATATTCAATCTGTTTATTTTATTATAATCATAATTTACATAATGGGACTGATAAAATACTATGATAAGGCTTAACAGTGTTGCGTGTGCAGAATAAAATAGGACCTCTTTCTCTCGCACCCTCGCTTATTAGAATTCCAAATGTCACGCGGATTCGACGCTATTGAGACCTCATGAATACAAAACAATCGATTGTACACGAATAGATTTGTTTGTCACAAATATTAGTTATTTCGATGTAAGAAACATTCGTTATTTTAATGGATTTGTTTTAATATATAATAATGTGGCAAACGAGCGAGCGGCCACCTGAAATCGCTGAAATAGCGAAGTAACCGTTGCTCATAGACTTACGCAGTTGCATATGCGTTGCCTACCTTTAATCGACGGATGAGAGGATGCGCAGAAATAAAATATTTTCCCTTTCCATGCATCTCTCATCCGGAAAGTCCACTTCCACTTCCCATAATTTCCTTATAAGAAGGGTGGGAAGGGAAAGAGGAATAAATTAGGCTTCCGGGACGCACACTCATCAGACGAAACGCGGAATTGCTTCCACTTCACGCCTGTCTTTTATGTGGTCGTGGTATTTCACTGAGCGAGCCGGGACAATTCGTGCGAAAATGTTAAAGCGGGCTCTACCAATGTTAAAATTATAAATTAATTATATATTTAAATTTATAGAAACTAAATCTATTATTAAATAAGAGATAAATTTGACAAATTATACATCTAATTATTAAGACATCGATCTTTCGTAAATATTGAATTCTGATTGCGAAATTAAAATTGCTAAAATATGGAATAGAATATACAACAATGTAGTCTTTTAATATAAATACTTAATGAACGTTAATTTAATTCAAAGACGTGTGGCAACATTCAAAATATTGATGTAGGACCGGCGATTCGTCTCTCATCCCCCTTTAGCTACGCCCCTATTCCCCCTCCCTCACTACTCGCTAGCGATGGAGTGAGACAGACTATTTCGCTGAAATGTACGCGAATATTTGCAATCACGAGAATTTCTCCACTTGATTTCAAATTCGATTTGTGCTCAGTGTGCATGAATTGTGGTTCAAACTGTAACAGTGTTAGTGTTAGACGATTCGATTAATTCCATTGTTTAAGTTTGACTTTCATATTCGGGAGATATGCAGATGTAAAGTAACATTGTCTGCTTAAAACTAATTTAATTTATTTTCGATACCAAAATTAAATGTTAATCAAAATGTTCTTTTATAATCTTTAATCAAAATTCAACTCTATTCATAGTGTAGTAGATAGCATTTTCTTTAAAAGCCCCATGTTCGCTATTACAGAATTTCGTCTCCCAAAGCTACAAAATGTCATTTTAATCGTCACTTCCTTCTTGATGAAGGCATTTTTATACAATCCATTTATTACTTCCTTGTCTCCAGTCTTATTTAGAGTTCTCTTTGTGAACTTAAGTTACATGCATTTTCAGTATAAAGTAGAAATAAATTATTATAAAGTCTTTGCCATCTGTAGACTTAAAGAAAAGTGCTCAGTCCATCCAATAGATTTAATCTCTTACGTTCTCAAAGCTTTCCTCGAGGCATTTAGTTAATCCTCGGAGTTTGCAATCAAGTGGGGGATGTTGAGTGGGGGGAGACTAGAAGGGGAGGTTGAGTATTGGGAGGAGGGGAGGCACTCACAATTAAACTTCTTCAACGAGCTCGGATAATTGTAGAAGTGCTTGTGGCAAAAAGTATCTTATTGCACGATGTTTATTACTTTGTCAGGCTTAGACGTCGCAATTGCAAATATAGAGGTATTATGTATTACTAGATGTCGCCCGCGACTCCGTGCGAAGTTAATAAAATAAGTATCCTATGTGTTCTTCAAGATTATGTTCTACATTTGCCAAATTACATCAAGATCCGTTAAGTCGTTCCAGAGATACCTTCTAATAACGACCCATCCATCTAAACTTTCGTATTTATAAGAAGTAAGATGTTTGTATTAAGGGAGACTATCGAGGCAACATTTTATTGTCGATCAAATTTCTTTTTAAAATCAAAGGACCTTAAAATACCAAATCTAAAGAACGTAGGAAATTGATTTGTTCAGGTAAAAGGTCTCTTTGGCCACTCACTGAGGCGGAAAAAACCGATATTAAACGACATGTCTAAGAAACATTTTTATTTGGAAAACCTTTTTCGTAACATACGATTACTTGCAAAAAATATATCAAAAAATAACAATATATATTTTTACCGACCTTTCATTGCCAGATTTATAGACAGGAGCTAGAGTTTTTTTTGTTTCTTTGTAATTATGTTCATATATATAAATGCCACTTCCATTAAAACTACAAAGGACTGAAGAAAGATGAGAGGTAACATTCACACGTTTCCACCGCAGTGTTACAACAAGTCTTTTTAAATTTATTTACTAGCTGGAGCATTTTGTAATTAAAGTCAGTTACATCTTACTTAATAATATTATAAACTCCAATATTGAATGGATGGATGTTTGTTTGAAGGTATCTCTAGAACGGCTGGATAACCTGGAAGAACACATAGGCTACTAATTATGTATTTTTTAATCTGCGTGGAAGGAGTCGCGAGCGACAGCTAGTTTAATAATAATTTAAAATGTATCTGTTAACAGTATCCATCATCCCGTCAGATAAAATGTCGGTCTCTCCCGGTATCGATCGATAGAGCGGCGAACGTTTCCCATTACAGATTGATAGCGTTCCCATTTCTCTTACAAAAGCTTTTGTCACCTACATTAAATACAGCACATACGATACGCTGAAATAATATTGTTTTACGTAACATGATAATATTGAAATTAATTATCAAACAATGTATTTTATTAAAAAGGAAATTTTTCATAATTTCCGTATCATCATTCCACTCACGTAGGGTTTGTTCACTAGTTATCGTCCTCCAGATTGATCTATTTTCACTCATTTTAATAACTCAATCTTGCCATTAGACTTTTTACGTGTAATTTTCATTCAACTTCTAGTTTATTAGAACTGTAATTATAATGCCTTGAGATATTTGGCGTTAGCAACGCCAAAGTAAATATATAGCGCCCTCTAACCCCGCACCGGTGGCACTAAACATCTTAATTAGTAGATGGAGATATCACTATTATACAATGGATGGATAGATGTTTGTTAGAAGGTATCTAAAGAACGACTTAACGAGTCTTGTTTAAATTTTGCAGAGATATAGAACGTAGTGTGAAAGAACACTTAGGTTTCTTATCCCGCGCAGAAAAAGTCGTGGGCAAAAGCTAACTTTGAAAAATCTACCAATATTTCCTAAAAAACTCTTCCATTTATTAATATTGATGTAACTCTGTTCCTTACTTCGAGAGGTTCTTCTTTGTTTTAGATAATAGTCTAAGACTTAGTTCGCAAGAAGTTTGTGAGTCATAAATCAACTTGCTTCAAGTTATCGCATTTATCAAAGTCTTATACTGCTGTTGGCAGCCGTTAAAATCCTCTTTTGTACCATTTATTAAGACAATTTAGTGTTGAAAATTATTTTTTACTATTACCATTGTTTAGTCGCTTAATAGTTAACTTTATATGTGATCATCAGCTCACTAAACGTCCCTAATGAGGGGCTCGGAGCCTGCACTAAGTTACTGACTAAGCCATAGTCAACCACGCTGGTCCAGTACTTGACTTCACACATATCTTTCGATTACTTCACAGATATGTGGAGGTTGATCGTGTTTTTAAAATTAAAACTTTCATCGACTTAAACTAGTAGATTCAATTACTATTTTAGTAATATTAATCAATCTAATGTTCATTAAGTATTCATTAAATATTTTAAATGTTAATTTCAAACGTGTATCCATTATATAAGTAAGATATAAAATAAATAAAGCTCTTTACTTGTGAAGCATAAAGCAAGCATTAACTACAAAGCCCCGACCTTAGTCTACTGTTATATTGCATAAAGCCTTATTCATCATACCGTCTGTAGGCAGCCTATCTCGCAGGCTTTTGTCCCGTTCTACAGGCTTCGTATTGACGGTTAAATTCATAGGAAAATGTCATTTCCTTCCGTACAGACGTTTTCATTTTGAAATGCGATTTTTCAACGTTATTCAATTTTATACATGATGTCGCTTCAAAGTAGAAATTTTTATTATTAACTTTATGGAAAAGTAATTTCAGTGAAATATATTGGAGTTATATATTTTTGAAATAGATTTTAATATACTTTTACTATATGTTTTTGACTAGTTTTCGGAGACAATTTTTTTCAAATTGTCTTTTTATAATCTGGTTCTATAAAATAAGAGCGCTGAAATAAAAAAAAATATAGAGGTTCCTATGACCACCGTCCAGTTTCATGATCAGACCATGGTCACTTAAAAGGCCAACTACTTGTCAAGACGATTCAAACGAGCCAAAACTCGATGAAGTGTTGTTACATAGAGAAGTTCCTGTAGCCAACTTCCAGCTCCATCATCAGATCAATCTTGTCATCATAATATTGCATAAACACGCGTATACACACGCAAAATTTCTGCCTAATCGGTAACTGGGAAGTGATTTCAATTGAATTTGGAAGATTTGGTGACAAACATCGAGACAGGTACTAAATAAATGCAATAAGGCACAATATTATGTGAATTAAAAGAAATTACTATATAATTATATAATCTAGGATATGAATATATTTTTTCCGTTCACGTAGTTCATTTGAATCTAAAACGAGGTCCATTTTAAGTATAATATAGTGTGAGCGAAAGATCTAAGAGCAAATGATGGTAGCCGGTGCGTTCTAAATCGGTCGGGAGGTCAACGCTCGAGTCGCAAATATCAAAGTCATTGACCACGCCGCCGTCAGCCGGCACTCGGCTATTACAAGTCAACACCTTTTTTACCCTATTTAGTTTGATGCCAAATTTGGTATTGTTTTGACGCGACTTTAGAAAATGTCGCTTTATCTATTCCTAGCATTGTTTGTACGTATGTGTCGAAAGATAAGTATTAGCAACTTTTCTAAGTATATCTATATATCAATCTCCATTGATTAGCTTATGAAGGAATGTTATATGGGCCTTAAATAATTATAATTGGGTTGTTTAAGTTAAGCCTCTTTTATAGTCAGTTTCTGAGACTAATCTCCCTGTTTATAATATATTGCTATCTCTGTTTTGTCAAAGATAATGACAGGGATGACGATATGTTTTATACAGAGATTTTGGGTCCCAGAATTTCTCTTTTTGGTTAAGTGGCGCTTAACATGGGTACCTTTGCTTTGATTTAAAATGATGTACATTTATATGTAACAAATTTAAAGTCGATTACATATGCTTCCAGATAAGGTAAACTTCCTATATCCAGCTCTTATATAATTCAACTTAAATACATAATAACTCTATAGCAAGAAGTCTGCAACGTGCAAGTTCTTGCATTAATGATAAGACGCTAAGTGAGACGTGAAAGGTTACCCGACTACTGCAAGGTGCTTCGCCTCGGGAGCCAGCGTTTGTGTAACCCTTATCATTTATAATGCAAACAACCGTAGTCGTATAACGTACTGTACCCATTTTTAAATTCGTCGGTTTAAAACAGAATATGAACCATTGACAAAGATGGTAATGTTTTTCGTGCGTATGTATGTTTTTATGTATGTTGGTTTGTTTTTATGTTAATTTCATTGTGACGGATAGTCTTTTCATCCTTTTTTGTTTTTTTTTTAAATTATAGTTAGCTTAATAGGATTTATTGTTTATTTATATAGTCTGTTTTTTGATGTTTAAGTTTGTTTATTTAAAATTTGTTATCAGTTTTTATTTGAGAAAAATAATATTTTGCGTGATTTGGTACTTTTGTGCCTGCTGGTTGTTACTAACTTTTAAGCCACTGAAATTGAGGTTCATTGGGGTTGTATGAACCATTAAAGCAAGCTATGAACGATTAGGTAAAAGACACGCGGACAAGCATGTCAATCTTTCTTTTTCATATAACGTTTTTTATGGGCCAAATGCCAAAAAAAATCTTATTAGAGTTAAATTGATTGGGTAAGCAGTAGCTATTCGCATGTCAAGAATAAAAAAATAATAAGAGTTAAATCTCCTGCAATATAATAGCTTCTTTCGTATCTGTTACGCTCGGAGTATTAGTGTGTGAGGGAACGGGGTTACTGTACCGAAAAATTGTTCTCGTTCACGTCCGATCTCTCAACTTGACGCATCAATGATAATCAGAGAAGGAATCGAACAGTCATCAACGAAAGCGAAACGGAAGCGAAGCGTAACAATACGAAAACGAAACGAAAACGGAACGTAGAACATGAACGATTTTAGTTAGCATTTAGTGATCGTATCATCGATCGGCCACGTGCTCAGGCACGACAGATACAATCTGATTCAACTCATCTTGATGGGAAAAGTTCCCGGTAAAAGGAGTGTTGGTCGCAGAAAAAGTCCTGGTTGCGCAACATCCGAGAGTGGACAGGGGTTGCGAGTGCCGCCTAACTTTTTTGCCTCGCATAAGACAAAGTAAAATATGGATAACTGATCGCCAACCTTCGCTAGTCGGAGAGGCACCTCAAGAAGAAGAAGAAGATCGTATTAGCTGTTTTGCCGAATTGGAGCAAAACCAACTTAGCGATTTTCAGTTCGCTTTTACGGTTGTACGCTACTGGTGAAAAAAGGTTTTATATTAAAACCTTTTTTACGTAACTAAAACTATTAATTACAATGTGTTCAAAAGTATTTTAATAATGATTAAATGAAATAAAAAGAAAGGATAAGTAAAAGATACTGTAGAAAAAATTTGCTACAAAAATTGGAACATGATGTTTTAGATTTCAAGTTCTAGGATTTTATTTTCAGGCAATAGTATCTATAAGGGTATCGTAAATGTATTTGCAAGCTTAATTTCTATTGCTTTATTTAAGTTAGGGTGTAATGAGTGTACGTCTATTTTAGGTCTAGATATTTATAAAGTGTCTGGTCGTACATGCATCTCTTTATGCTAGCTTACGAGCTTGAGTATATAAATAGTATAATGATTTTTTTACATAAAGATATGGACAATTTAACTCTGAAAAGTTCACTTAATGTTGTGTGGTTCTGAAGTTACCTTGGTTTTAACATTATTGAAATGATAATTATTAGCATGTTAAGAGTAATTAGTCAGCAGTAGCGACATTTAATTTTTTTTTAACATAATGATGCATTCTCTGTTATATTTTTCATTGTTTAATGTCAAGAACTAAATTAAACTCGTGATAAACGCATGCAGTTGTCCTTCAATCGGGTGTCCCAAAATAAATTAACGTGAGTAAAAATGTTGCTTATAAATCAATTGACACGCAAATCGCACCACTTTGCACGACAGACTGTATACGAGACAAAAAACAAACGGGCTCCGTACGTTTCATTTCAAATTATTTTAGAAATATTTTCCTTAGTTATTGAAAAAACAGTTCCTTTTAAGTAGCCGGTAACGGAAACTTCATCATCATCATCAGCTCACTATACGTCCCCACCGAGGGTCTAACCTAACCTACCCTAAGTTAGAGGTGACTAGGCCATAGTCAACCACACTGGCCAATTGCGGGTTGACTTCACACATATCTTTGACTTTCTTCTCAGGTATGTCCAGGTTGCATCACGATATTTTCTTTCACTGTAAGAACGTCGGATAAATGTACATATGTAAATCAGATATCGCAAAACACATTGGAACACGGCGGGACTCGAACCCTGGACCTGCAGATTGTAAGTCAAGTGCTTGACCCCTGAGCCACCGATGAAGACGGAGACTTAATGTAGATTTATTAGTAGGTGTTATTTAAAGAGAACAAACTAGCATCTACGATCTGATTTAATTGATTGCAAACGAACTCTTAATACTTGAGCTATTGCTTTATCTTATTTATATTATAAATAGGAATGTATGGATTGATGGATGTTTGTAAGAAAGTATTTCTAGTACAAAATAAATATTAAACTTGTTTATTTTATTCAAGGAACCCTAGCTGGCATCAGATAAGAGTTAATGAGCCAACAGGCCGCTACCGCGACATGCAGCGGTTATAAAACTAAACAAAAAATACTAATAAAGTACACTTGTTAACGGAAACATAATTATCGAGTAACGTATGATTTAATGATAATTTGATTGGTGATTAATTAACGCATTTCACTAGTTAAGGAGCTGGGAATAGGCAAATTATATTTTTTATGTTATCATATGATTAAGCTACCGTTTATTTTGAGAAAAAAATCTCTGTATAAAGCAACATCATCCCTGTTAAACGTGGATTTTGGGTTTAGAAACCCACTGTTACTCTCACTAGATTTTTTGACAGGAAATTATGAATTCAATTATTGACAATTTTAATATAATTACTTGATTGTTTGACGAAGGGTATTTTGGTGCGGCCTTTTTATTGCTTTAAGAATGATTTTTATTGCTTATTTACTTTGTTTTAAATACTCTTTAATAAATAGTTATAAAATATAAATAGTTACGTTTCTTTGTTTTTTTTTAGGATTTATGTTTTCCTTCACTAGTAAAATTTTATTAGTAAATGTATGCCTTAAAATGTAAATACGAAGAGATAATAATCAATGTTAACTAGCGCTTCGAATTGTTTATATTCACGCTAAATGCAAATGTGGTAAGCAGCGTTAATGCGCATGAACGGCTATTTGCTTCCATTACTTCTTGTATATTTATGTTTATGCTAATTTATTTAAACTATTATTTTATTTTACGTCTATCATTAAGGAATTGATTTGATAGTAGAGTTATAGAAATACTAATTGTCGCCCGCGACTCCGTCCGCGCGTAGTGAAAAAAAAACTTAGTAGCCTACGTGTTCTTCTAGCCTATGTTCTACATTAAAGCTAATTTTAGCGAGATCTATGCAGGTGAACTGGCGATACCATCTATTAAACATCCATCCATCCATCTTGACATTCACATTTATAATATTAGTAAGAAGTAAGATGGTAAAGAAAATATGCAATTTCTCTTTAAAACTACGTTAGTTAGGAGTTATAAACTTAAATTAGAAACTTTGGAATAAATAACAATTAAGTTTTACTAGGTATGTTTATAAATGACATTAAATAATAACATATGAAGATATAATAATAAGAAAATAACATAAAATAAATAGCCTTGTACATAACCAAACGTATTCCATTACGGACGAAAATCGAAAACCTCAACTCTCCAGGGAAATCACAGTTCAGAAAGCCGCATTAAAACAACGACCGAAAACGATCGAATAAAATACGAACGAGATTTTAAACACAATCTAGAAGCATCTAGAAAGTTCGCAGACAATAAATGTTGTCGATAAACACAAGTTAGAAATTGCTTAAATGGCTCTATTATTTGTGGATGTTTAAAGACTGGAAGCTTAGATTTAAAATAATACATATTATTTAAAAATGTCTGTTTTACTGACCCTCTTTCGATTTTGAGAGCCATGACGTCACTATATGACACAAGCGTATTTGAAACTGTATACTGTGATGTCTCACGCCCGTACCATTGTCCCAAGTCGATACGATCTCGACGTTTATTTCCGTTCCGTTCGAGAAGCGAGAGTAGGGGTACACAATAGCGTTGAGTGTTGTTCTCAGATAGGGAAGCTTATAATGGGCCAATTGTTTTAGCGCTTCGTTATAAAGCTTTTACGGAGGTTGCTTGTTTAAATTACATTACAGTGACGAGTTAATTTAGCTCTAGTCAACTATATAATAGTTTTTAAATTTATTAGGTGAATAATGACCTTTACAAATAATCTAGAGTATACAGTTATATTCTATATGTTAGCAAACGAGCAAGCGTTTACTTCAAATCGCGCAGTTACCGTCCACTGACATCCACATTTGCAGATAAGTTGTCTACTGTTAATTGACAGAGGAAAGAACGCACAGAAAGAGGTTACTATCTCTTCCTATGGATCCCCTCCTTCGCCTAATCCATTGCTAAAGAGAAGAGAACTAAAGTTAGCCTATCGGCAAGGACACTTATCAGACGTAACACGGAATTGCTTTCACTTAACGTTTGTCTTTTGTTTGGTCTATACATATTGTGGTCTCTACCACTGTTAATATAAAATGTATGGTCTTCAAAGACACTTTTCTATATGTAAGACAGTTTTCTATATGTATGATGTATTTTAAGTTCTGACCTGTGTGTGATTACTGGACAGTTGCGTGTGTTTATACTTCCCAAATTAGTGTATGCAAACATATTGCCATTCCTTTTTATTCCCTTTATAAAAAAGGGATAAGAATATTTTTTGGACATTACTTTCGTAAAGTTCCACAAAAGGAAACCATACGAATAAATTGGTTCTACTGTAGTAGCGAGATAGAGAAAATCTTCGCTGATTTGAACAAATATTTTCCCAGCGAACCGTTTTCCGCGAGTTTTCATTTTTGAATAAACAAAGTTCTTCCTAGAATTTTTCAAAGATCGGTGCGGATTTCTGGTATAAAAAATTCATTTCTAAAGTATTGTCCGGCTCGGATCGGGTTTCATGAAATATTTTCTCACTGTTCAAGAGGACTGTAAAATTCGTATTTCGATTTTTTTGCGTAAATATATTTTTTTATTTTTAAAAAAAAATTCTTCATATTTTGCGTCAATATTTTATGAGAGACAAAAGTTGTGGACGCAACTGAAGTAAATAAAAAATACTGTAGCTATTGTAAGTTGATTTTGTTATATTATATGCAAAAAATAGCATTTTTAAGGCTCTACTACAAGAGAAAGATTTTTTTTTTAAATAGCTATTAAATTTTAAAACTTAAGTGATTTTCTGAAGCATACCAATTACTGGCTGGTTTTGTCAGCACAAATAACGTTTAGAATAAAATCCTCTTAAGAAAACGAAATTTGAAAAGCAGATTCGATTCCCTTTGAAATTGAAATCCCCTTTGAACTACGCTTCAGTAAATTTCTTTTTACAAGAATAATAGATGTAATAAATATACTGATTTACTTTATTTTCTATGGACTTTTTATAACCGATTTTATCAAAACTTTACAAAATTCTTAATAAAAATTTAAAAAATGCTAAGTTTTTTAACACATATTTACAAATCAATTTAAAAATATAAAATATTTTTACCCAAAGACATAAGTAAAAGTAATTTGAAATAAAACCACGAGCCGTTAAAGTTTGAAGTAATCAGGAATGTCCCGTGAAATGAGATGAAAGTGAGATGAAATTACAGCGACATCACTACCGGCTTTGACTGATGCATGTATGACGCTTGTGTCGCTCATGTATGGCGACGGTTTGTCGCAAATCTAATTTTGAGCGTTGCCTGAATGTTGCAAATTGTCCCACTTCGCCGGCACCGCCCTTGCGGTGACCACATGTTATCATAAATGTGGATATTCCCAACACGAATTGTTATAAATTCTTTGTGTATTAAATCTCTTTCTATTAAATATCAAGCAATAGCTGAAAAGTATGGCTAAATTAGAAGGATAACAGGATTTTCTTGTAATACAAACAATAGTATAAAAACATGTTATATCTGTTTTTTTAAATAGAGTGAAAGGGATGCCAATATATTTGCAGACCTACGATAACAATGCAGAATCGAGAAAGCATAAAAAGTATTATTTAACTTATAAGTTAAAAGTCCTTTGACCTTGATTTGAAGTGTGGTCACTTTCAAAAAGTGACGTATCCACATAGGTATGTCGGTGACTACTAACTACGTTAGTTGTTTCAGGGCAAATTCGACGATTGCAAGCGACAGTGGGACGCGGGCAGCGGCAGGTGGGGCAGGGGGGGGGGCATGTCAATTTGAAACTGTACCGTGAAAGGCACTAAATGGAAAATGGAATGAAACGTTGCCATCAAACGGAAGTCAGGAAATTGAGTATGATTTGAAAATATGGAGCAATATTGCACAGACTGAGACTAGAATATTTTGTTACGTACAGACAAACAAGCAAATTATTACGATGAGAAATATAATTTAGCACGTTATGTTGCTTTAACCCTTAATTCGTTAATTTTTTAGTAAAGTAATACTTACGTACTTTTCTCTAAAATAGTTCAGTAGCTTTTTTTTAATTAGTTGTTCGTCACACTGGACACCATCGAAGTAAGGTGTAACAAGTTTTTTTGGACATCCAATTTCATTTCTCATGAGAATTAACGGCCTCTACTGTAAATAAACGAGTTTGAAATCATAAGTGAGTTCACAATCTGAGCCCTAAATTCTCGTATTCCAATAAACAAAACACGTTCCCGCTTACGTAATCATCCGGGTTCATATTTCGCCCGTTTAAATCCAGAATCAGCCGAGTGATCTTATTATTTCGAATATTATCCCATTGACCCGGTCAATTATGGTTATAAGCCAATCAAATTATTAAAGCCAGCGCTTGGTTTCTCCGGCGAATCCTAACTTAGAATGCTCTGAATTGCAAATTGGTCTCAAATGTTTGTTCCAACTACGTCCAACACTCAAACCATCAAATATACAACTTACCAATATTATAAATGCAAATATTTAGATGGACGGAGTGATTCATCAAAGGTCCATCGATCTTTGTTTGAAGATATCTTAATATCGGCTGAACGGATCTTGATGAAATTTGGAATACCTATAGAACATGGTCTGGATGAACACAGTCTACTAATTATGTTTTTTTAATTCCACGCAGATGGAGTCGTGGGAGACAGTTATATCATTTAAAAAATGAAATTCGTTATTTAAGGTGGGTTTTAACTAACATAGGTGATTTTTGATTGTTTCTAAGTAGTTAATGGAATTTGACCTTAAGCATAATTGTGTCAATAATTGCTTCTGTGCTGAAACAAATTACTCGATCAGATCTTAGTTTTTTCCGGTAATATCTGGATCAGTCGTCCATACAAAGTCACATGACGGAATCAATATTGGAGTCTTATTGTTTTTCTTTTGTTATTATTACCTTCAGTTTTTGTAGAAATGAATCTAGTCTTATTGTTATTTATTATTATAGATGGATGGATGGATGTAGGTTAGAAGGTATCTAAGAATTCATGGATCTCACTGAAATTTGCATAGATGTAAAACATAGTCAGGAAGAACACATAGGCTACTAATAACGTTTATTTTATCCCGCGTACGGAGTCGCGGGCGACAACTAGTATGCCATTTTTTTCTACTTAAAAGCAAGCATTGATACAATTATCATTTGTTTTTTGAGAATGTTGAACTTAGACTAATTAAAACTTACTTATGATGGAACATTAAAACCCTAAAATAACGCCTAGAAGAGACGCGACGTTAAAAGGCCTTGTTAATTTACGCTTACGCATTTATTAAAATTAAACGCAAAACAAAATGTTAAACCTTGTGGTAGCAAATTCTACCGACAAATAAGCGAGACTGTAAACCATTCCGGACAAGTTTCGCACAATCCCGGACAACTTTGCCAACATCCCGGGCAACTCCCGGAACTTCTCCGGGACTCTCGATATTGTTTCCGACATATTCCAAATGGCAAACTTTGACGTGCCGAGTTTGTCGTCACTTCCCGTGTTTGCTAATTTGTAATTGTTGGTTACGTTTATTTTATGTCTTTTTTCGTCGTATGACTTTTTCATTATTTTTTTAAAAGTATAAGGTGATAAACGAACAAATGGCCAGCTGAATTCGCTAAACTAAGTATAACCATACTTTGAGAAGACAAATTAAACTATAATTATTGATTAATTATAGTTAAAGTGTTTATTTAAATTTTCTGTCAGGAGTAAGAAGAACAAAAGACTGAAAAAAGTTAACTAATCTTACTAAATGCGAATTTTTGGATGGATGAATGTTTGTTTGAAGGTATCTCCGGATGGGCAGTATCCGACTAGCTGAAATTTGGCATAGACGTAGAACACAGCCAGGAAGAACACATAGGCTACTAATTAAGTTTTTTTTTTCATGCCGCGCAGAGTTGCGGTCGACAACTACTTTACAAAATGAATGCTTTTAAACGACTATTAATCTTGACATTTAAAAAATTAAATTCATAATACCTGTCTAGTTATCCAGTGTGACATTCGCAACCCAGTTTATAAAGTTGTGAATACACTGACGTCTATACAGAAAGTCAGTCGACTGAACATTATTGTGTCGTCTGTCGGAAGAATACGACATCTGAGTCGCCCGCTCAATGAACGTTTTAACAATGGAACTTTATTATAAAATATGTAATTTTAGAATCAGTTTAAAAGATATTTTGCATAGTATATCAAATAATATCGTAAGTAACAAAATAATGCATTAAAATAGGTTAAATGGACGATTTTAAGGTAATACTGGCAACATTATTGAAATTAAAAATAAATCACAAATTGTTATTCTGTCAACGATTAATGACATCACATCGTAACTTTAAACTCTTTAGCAATAACAAATAAAGAATAAATCGCTCATAACTTATTTATTACATACTGAATATAGTCTTCAGGGTCACCAAACCAAATTTAGTCCTCATAGTGTGACAGAGAACATAGTAATTAGTAACTTTTCTTTAACATAAAATCATAAAATACCTCATTCAACCACCTCTCTTATATTTATACGAAGAAAACCTCTTTTAACGTGTTAATAAATGTAAACCAAAAGTGTGATACTTGAGTTTGACGACAGGTATTGCCAGACAAACAATCATTACAACACTTTAAGGTCATGTCGTACGAGACGTGCGTGAGAACTGACCAGTAGACATTGAACTGCGACACGCAATACCAATCCCCCGCCATACCAACTTTCGTTATACGATGAAAGAGGCAGGGCGTGTCTTATAATTCTGGTTATTTAGCACAGTGAGTCATTCGTTGAGTCACTGCGGCGCCGTGCGGACTTTCCTGCATTAAATTTTCAAATACGCACGTATGTGTCCCCGATACGGAGTAATTAATTGGTTAATAATAATTTTGAATTTATTACGTTGCTATGGCAACACTGCATACATTGTACGCTATGGGCGAGTCGATAATTTCGACTTTTACGTTTGCATATGGAACGAATGACGTCAGTCTTTAATGCAAGCTTTATAACATAGTGTTGATCTTAAAATAAACGATATCTCTTATTAATAATATTTACATTATTAAAGTCTTGTTGTAAAAGTTGTAGAAAGCTACAAAAATTATAATCATAAAGGAAATAAGAGATATTATGTAAAAAAATAGGTACCTTTTCTAGAAAAAAACACAAGATCTTAATTTCAGTCTATTATATGTTAAGTTAGGTAAATAAATAAATTATAATACTCTTAAAATATTAATTATTTCGTGTATATTCATTATAAATTCGCACAAGAATAATAAAATAAGTGCAAAAAGGTTATTAAATCGCAAGTTCGGCGCCACGAAGCAAACCGGCCCGTGACCTTGGCCGAAAGAGCGCCATCTTGCGTCTTTTTCTAAATACTGATGACGAAGTGCAAGCTTAAATGCGACTTGGTCTGTTTATTTTAGGTAAAAACTGTACTAAATGTTACTCTTAATAATTTTACAGTGAAGTGAATTCAATCAGCAAACAGTTTCATTCTCTCCCAATGAATCTAAACTAAGCAGCTCCCTTAGAGACCAATAAATGACTATGAGTTCGGAATTGTCAACACACTAGTTATAAGTCATTTTTTTCAAACATTTTATTTTGTATTTTTTTTTCAAATATTTTGGCGGCCCAAGGTCATCGACGCGCTGTGCGATGCCGCTATACCAATAATTTTGTTCTGCGCTTCGACTCGCGCGAAGTAGCCGCCAGAAGAATTGAAAACTACAATATACTAGCTATCGCCCGTGACTACGTCCGGACGGTGTTGAAAAATACTTATTAAGTGGCGTATATGTTCTTCAAGACTATATTCTATATTTGTGTCAAATTTCATCTAAATCCGTTGAGGCGTTATTACTAAGATTTCTTATATCTGCAACTATGGTAGTCGTATATTGTAAATTTATGTTTTTACTAATACTTATGTGTCCTTTAGTTTGTAATAAAGTTTATTTTATAGATAAATCAATGAACTACAAAGTCTTTTAGAAGGTATCTAAACTTTCTTACAACATGTTTTCTCCGTCTTGATAAATAATTCAATTTTGTTCTTTCATCTCCAAGTACAGCGGCAGGTCGAGTGAAAAATTAAAGTCTAACAAGACAGCCAGCGCTTTGAGTTAGATTTATTGCTACAAATGTATCAAATAAAATAAACTAGTTACGATAGATTTTCCTTATAAATAAATTTCGAAATTTTAAAAGCTGTATATTGAATATTTCCTATTTCGTTTACTTATTATTAGCCTAGACTAGAAATCCTTGTCTGTAAAATAGTGGTCCATTTCACTCGCCACAGATGCTCATTTATTTTTAACTAGCTGTCGCCAGCGACTCCTTAAAAACTTAATTAGTAGTCTATGTGTTCTTCCAGATTATGTTCTACATCTATGCTAAATACATCGAGATCCATACAGCCGTTTTGAAGATACATTCAAGTTAACATCCATCCATCCATATGAATATTCGCATTTATATTAGTAAGATATTTTAAATAATATTAAACATAGAATGTAAATAAAGTATAATTTAGGATTCTAATGGAGAACCTTTTTTTTTATTAGTTCTGTAGTTTTTGAGCTTATATACTTTTAGTTATATACAAAAATACATGAATACAAATCTTTCCTCTTTATAATCTTACTATCTTCAATGAGTAATAGATTTAATAATAGATATTTAATTCCGCGAAGACGATCGCGGTCAAATACTAGTATTAAATAAAAAACCCGTTTACCAATGTATAAATTAACACACTAACCTAAAGGAAGTTACAACAATGGTAAAGTTTCTCACATACAAAACTAAGATTTTAAAATGATAATAGCATTGCATTGAATAATGAAACTTTGCAGCTATTCGTTAACGCGGCAGATGAATTATTACGATTTGATTAGGTGATAAATTTAAAAAGTGTTAATTTTTGATCTCTTAAAAAGTATAAATTAAAAAAAATGTCTCCATTTTTAAGTATAATATTTAATCTATATATATAAAAGAAAGTCGTGTTAGTTACACTATTTATAACTCAAGAACGACTTTACCGATATGGCTGAAATTGGTGAGGAGGTAGCTTAGAGCCGGAAGACGGACATAGGATTTATTAATTTTTTTGGGAATTTATGCCTTGAAGAGCTGCTTTTTATTTAACTTACTAATATTATAAATGCGAATGTTTAGATGGATGTGATGTAGATGGATGGATGGGCTAAACTAACTTAGTTTTTTTATATATCCACGCGGACGGAGTCGCGGGCGACAGCTAGTATTTTATGAGATACATATTAACATAATCACGTAATAAAAATAGGTTTTACCTTTTCATTGGGATTGTCTAGAAATAAAATATGTATTTAGGAACGGCTATTTGCCGAGATGTGCTGAGAATGGTAAATATGCGGAGGATGTATCGTTATAGATGTAGGGAGGGGGAGGGGAAGGTCGGCGCCTGTCCTCTGAGAGGATCGATAGCCGCCGCATAACCAAGCCTCGGGGAGGTTTTGTATATAAGAAGGTTGTCCTTCGGAACATATGAACAAATATTATATCTTATTTCTTACCAATATTATAAATGTGAATGTTTGGATGTTTGTTTGAAGATATCTCCAGAACAGCTGCATGGATCTCACTGAAATTTGGCACAGATGTAGAACATAGTTTGGAAAAACACATAGGCTACTGATTAAGTTTTTTCTTTATTTACGCGTGGACGGCGTCGCAGGCGATAACTAGTGTGGAGATAAAATATGAATCTAATGTACATGTATTTGGTGTATTTATGTGACTACTTTATTGTTATGTACTAAGCGTTAAACACTTGTAAGGTATCATTATGTTTAACGATAGAACCTTGTCGCTTTTGTAAAAATGTCATTGAAGTTATTTAAGGCTTTATAGCAAGGCTGTTATCATTTTGGTCTTTCAGTCACATTGAGGCCTTCTTGATAATAAGTATTTAAAAAAATATTTTTATTCAATATTTATAAATCAATCTGAGTGGGAAGGGATAGTAAAATAGATTAGATCTCCAGAACACTCATTAGACGAAATGTGGAATTGCTTTTACTTGATGTCTGTCTTCTGTATTACACCGGTCGAGGCGGTCCATTCGTGCTATAGATGTTATTAAAAACTATTACCAGTAAGGCCGGGACTCCACCAAAGCGGAGACGAGACGAGCGGACAGATGTTTTTTAAACAGCCAATAGAATTATTTTATTGTTTCTACTCTCCGCTCAGCTTCAGTGGAGATCGCTGTGCGGAGATGTGTGATATTTGTATGGCGCGATAGAAGCGGAGATGTGAGCTGTGCGCGGACGACGCTCAGTGGAGACGAGAGATGTAAGCACAACACACACATCTCTGCTTTGGTGGAGTCCCGGCCTAAGATTGTAACTGAAAATCCGTAATCAACAATTAAGTAATTACGACTCTTTTTATTGGATGCTTACAGTGCACTTAGTAGATTTAATTCACTCGATTTTATAAGTCTACTTATTATGTTCTTATGAATGTGTAGGCTCTTCTAGTGAATGTGTTATATCCATAATTAGTGTGAGTCATAGTATCTCAGTTATTGCATAAACACCTTGTTGTTTATAATAATTGTTTATAATTACTTAATTAGCTATTGAATGGCGTTTACAATGGCGTCTATTTAATCTTCATTTCGATGTCTCTTAGATATGTAAAGACACAGCTGCCCGCGACTTCGTCCGTGCGGAATTAAAAGAAACTTGATTAGCCTATGTGTACTTCCAGACTATTCTACATATTAGCCAAATTACAGCAAGATATATGCAGCCGTCTTGGAGATACCTTCTACCAAACATCATAAAAACATGGGCATTTAAAATATTAGTAAGAAGTAATATTGTACAATGATTTATATTTGTAGATAGTAAAAGTACCTAAATATTAATTTTCATGTAGAAAAAATTTTTCATTTGAAAAACAACTTGATTAAAAATGACTATAATATTATATTTTCGTATTTATTTAAGTAAGCCATCATTCGTATCTACTTTTAAGTTCGTCTTTAAATTATTTATGCTTATTGTTTTTACAATAAATGTCTTTACTTGAACTTAAACACTTAATGTACACCTAAGTAGTTAATTAAGTTTAAGCAGACTGTATTTGTATGCTTAAGGTTTATAATCTACAGGATGATGTTATTTATTTGGTTAAACATTTTCTTTAAGTATTTTACGACATGTTTACTGACTTTTTGATTTATTGTTAAGTACTTTAGCAATATTGTGGTTAACTTAATATATAATATTTAAGTTGCAAAGTTGTTTTTCTACTTAGTAGCAAAGTAAAGCAAGTAAAGGTTTAAATATCTTCTCTTCTTTAAGTGATCAAATAATTTTACATACAGGTCGTAAAAATTTTATCTATGTTGTAAACAATGATAGGCCTATAAATAATACTGTACGACCTATATAAAAGCCGTTCTCCACATAAAACAACCATTATACCGTCCATTATTGAACAAATGTACCCAAGACCGAGCCCGACCAAATCAATATTAGCCCATTTAGCCTTCCTACACGTGTTATTATGTAGAGTCCATTATATGAAGTGTTACGGAACTTGATACGTGAAGTTGGCCTTATATTAAAAAGAATAACTTAGCATTAATTAGCTCTACGGTCTCTGTCTACCCTTTTTGGTTATAGGCGTGAGGATAACTGTGAAAGTGGAAAAAAATTCGCGTCTGATGAGTGTGCGTCCCGGAGGCTTACTGTTAGTTCTCTTTCCTTTCCAACCCTTTTTCTTATAAGAAAATCATGGGAAGTGGAAGTAGATTTTCCGGTTAAAGAGATGCATGAGAAGGGAAAATATATTCTTTATGTGCTCCTCCGTCGATTAAAGTATATCTATGGGCAACGGTCGCTTCGCTTCTTCAGATTTTAGATGGCCACTCGCTCGTTTGTCAGCTTATAATCGTTTTACTTGTATTAAATAATATAAAAGAAATAGACATTGTAAAAGGTTTTTAGAGACAATTTTATAATTCAAAATTGTACGGTAGTTTTATATTATAATTAAAAACTGTAAATATTAACCGTGAATCCTCAATAACTGTGAATCATAATAACATAGACGGTAGCAACAGTTACGGTGATCAAGTCTGATTGCGATTCAAAAAGTTCTCACGCGGAAGGTCGTCGGAGCAATAGCGTTTCACACGAAGACAGTAAGACTGAATTTTAGACAGTACTGCTATAGGTTATTACATACTTACTGTTAAAGTTGCATATGACTATATCGCTAGTAAAATCAAAATACATGACATAAATTGTAAGTTGCACACATTTATGACTTTGTTTATTACGGCTTATGTCTCGGCGTTGTTGCTCTCTTGTGAAATCAGTATAAGTACGTTTCCAGCTGTTTGTCTGTCGGTCAATTCGTATGCGCTCGTAAAATGTGCAAAAAACTCCACTTGCGTCACCCGCGTCTAGGTCGATGCAGTGTGGTACAAGTGATGAGCGGAGCGGGAATAAGATAATTTAAATTGATACTTAATTTAAAAAAAACGCAACACATTGTAATAGGTCATTTTAAAAAGATTTTTATACTGGTTTGATAAGTCAAAATAATTGAATTATTTTGAAATTCTGATTTAAATTAATTTTTATTACATCTCGATAGATTTATTCATAGATGTTTTATAAAATTGAATTGCATATTCCGCACTCGGGTTCGCAATACGGACGGAAGTAATAAAACTAGAATAGAACTCAATATTCGAGCTTCCTTCTTGAGAAAATAAATATTCCGCTTTCTCGACGCATTGGGAAATAAAAGCAAAATGCTACTTATATTTAAACGTATCGTCGTCTCTGTTGTTTTTAAATATAACGAAAGGGAAGAAAGACAATATGTCTTAATACAAAACGTCGTATTTTTGCATAGTTTTGAAACAAATTAATGGTTAACATTATTATGGAAAGTTATTTGAAAATTAATGGACTTGAAAACATTTTCTTATTAGTATTATTTCCTTGATTTATTTAGTTTGAAGCAATTTACCGTTGAAATAGTACGTTCATATGATACTTTACGTATTAAAATATTTTATAATAAATTTCACTTGTTCCGCTTATTACTTGGATCAAAATGATTCCTAGTATATTGAACACCAAAACATCGAACATCTATATTTTTAGAATAAACAAAATCGTACATAATTTATCGTCATAATATATTACTAGCGGTCGTCCGCGACTCCGTGTCCGAAAAAAAACGTAAGTAGTAGACTATGTGTTCTTCCAGACTAGTTACAGTAGTAGACAGTTCAACAACAATAAATTTCAGCGAGAACCATGCTGCCGTTCTGGAGGTTAATTTAAACAAATTTTCCTTTATCCATCCATCCAAGCAAACATTCGCATTAGTAATAGTAAGAAATTAAGATATTAAAGAAAAGATTAACATTAACTGAAGTTCAATTTTCAGTTAAATAGGTTCAGTTTAAAATTTACTTACCCCAATTTTACTTACCCTTGTCGCCTTAACTTCGTGATAAAGTGTTAGCTTACCTGAAAAGTTAATAAAATAATTTCAGTAATCATAATATTGGAATATCTAGAAACATAGAAAAATACATCTACGACGAAATTAACTAGACGCCCATCTTATCTTATTACGCCCATTCCTTGTTAACATTATTTCTTACTTAAGTTCAACACTAAAAAGTTTACTTAATCATCTCAGAGTGATGTAATTGCGTCTATTTTAACACTCTTTAATGGAAGAAAGTACAGTCTCAAGGACAGTTTAATTGAACAAGAATCTTGCAGCTCATATTTAATTGGCTTCGTTAATCAAAACCTTTATAAAGGCAATTGTACGTATGAAATGTATCGCATTCTCTCAGCTTTGATTAAACGTGTATCTTACGGTTTTATTTCTGTTAACATCGTTTCGAAATGAATAATAAAAAGACAACTAACTGAAAATATGCCGTAGATACCACTGCAGATATATTTTTTTTAAATGACGGAATAGCAGTTGTCCTCGACTTCGTCGATAAAAATCTAGTAATTAATATAGCAATCACATGAAAATTCTTAAATCTATGATATTAAATAAAATATTAAAAACAAATAAATAACTAAAATATATTATTCAAAGGAGTCCCTTTAGGCAAGGTTCCGAAAATACTGGCGGCGTATGTATATATATAGCCTATGTTAAAAGGCATAGTGTGACTTCATAACAGTGAAAAGATTTTTTCAAATCGCTTCAGTAGTTTCGCAGCCTATTTAATGCAAACAAACAAACAATCAAATCTTTCGTAATTATATTATCAGTATAGATTAAACAATGCCACCTTGTTTTTAGATATCTGGTTCGTTCTGGAAGCTGATTAGCTGGAGCAGTCATCCTTTAGGTATAAGGTTACAGGCCGATGATGATAGCCTAGACTTTAAGGTGTGTAGTACTACAAAACACTGTATAAGTTCGGAAATACATGTTTGTCGTTTACTCGTGGTTACGTGGATAAAAATATTAGCAGTAAAAGAACATCTCCCGGCCTTGCGTGCGCAGACAACGCAAACACAGTGATATCACCGCCCGCGCAGTGTACGTTCACGAAAATGTCCATTGAACGATGACATAAAAGATGGCCTTTGCAAAAATTAAACGCTAATTAAAGTCTTTCGACGGTCTTTGGTGGCTTGTCAACGTTTATTTTTAGCGTATAGTTGCGGCAATTAATATCATACCCATTTGATGTTCCAAATAATCCTATTTCATTTCAAAAGATAAAAAAAAATTAAGAACTGACCTCCAACCTTCACACCTCAAGAAGAAGAATCTTAAAACGATTAATTTAAAAAAAAAACATTTAAAAATCTAGCCTTTACGATACAATCAAGTACGTATACAGATATGGTATCTTACTTCTTACTAATATTATAAATGCGCATGTTTAGATGGATGTGTGTTAAAAGATGTCTCCAGAACGACTCAACGGTTCTAGATGAAATTTAACACAAATTAGAACATAGTCTTGAAGAATACATAGTCTACTAATAATTTTTTTTTAAACAGCGCGGACCAAGTCGCGGGCGACACCTAGTATGATAATAAGTCGTTTTTCGATTAGAACATAATTTTATTTCCTTATCCTATTTTCCGTAAGAGCCCCAGGTGGTGTAAGACCTGTTAAATATACGACGCGTTTAATTTGTTCCCCGTCTCATCGCTAATGCTACAATATTTATTGCCATCCCCTTTTCAAATTAAGTTTCCTTAACATTTACATTTTTTAATAAATGTTTATTATTGGAAATAAATTACCTATTTACGTATATAATTTACTTATTAATACCTCGTAATCATAAAAGTTATTCGTAATTATACGTTAAACTAGCTGTCGTCTGCGACATCGTCCGTGCGGAATGAAGAAAAAGCTAAACGACGTGGCCTGTGTGTTCTTCCAGATTATGTCTACATCTGTGCCAAATTTCATCAAGATCCGTTGAGCCGTTCCGGAGATACCTTCAAACAAACATCCATCCATCCAAACATTGGCATTTATAATATTAGTATATTATATTTTATAAAAATTTCAATACAAAAAAAAACTACAGGATGTTTTGTATAAATTATACGTATGTATATTTTACATCTTTCAAATTTACTATAACAAAGACGTTATACAGGGTGTCAGTTTTTACTGTTCGCTAACTCGAAGTTTGAGAGTTGTGTTGCTTAACGTATTGACTGGCAGACATACACAAATTTATTGCATTAGTCAAATAGTTCATTTTGTAGTCGTGTTTAGAAATACTTATAGTTTCTACTAATATAAAAGTCACTTACTAAAGTCCGTACTTAATCGTTGAGTCCCTTATTATCAGACTTTATGACTAAAACTAAACAATACTTTGAGAAACTTCGTCTCCAATATAAAGATTAGAATAATGTATTTCCCTTTCATGTAATCACTTTCTATTCAAGACTACAATATACCAAAGTAACAGAATTATTTGAAATTATTTTTCATGCGTGAAAAAATTTTAAACCAACATAACACAACTGCTTTTAGTTACGTCTATTTACGCATGCTTGATGTTTATGCAGTAAATATCTATTATCGACGATCTTACTAATATTATAAATGCGAATGTTTAGATGGATGTTTGTTTGTAGGTATCTTCAGAACGGCTGAACAGATCTTATAGGATATAGAACATGGAAAGAACTCATAGGGTACTAGTTAAGTTTTTTTTTAATTCCACGCGGACGGAGTCGCGAGCGACAGCTAGTGAGTAACAATTACTAGTGCAGCAAAGCATCTATATTGTTATTTTACTTTATGGCAAATAATGATAAATCTGATCCAGTGGTAAAAGTATTATAGTTCTTAAGCGCCCCCTATCAATGTCAAAAAGAAACAAGATCCTTGTGTCGTTTTGTCTGCCCCAGTATATATTTTCTTTATATTAAATGTCAACGGACAATTTCGTTCCATTTTGATGTTGTCCAGCCGCTAGTCTAATGGGAATACAAACTTTGTAGTGACAGATTCATTCGTCATTCGATTCCCTGGAGCGTCAGTTGACTAGCTTGTTATTTCTTTTAATTATTACAATGCTGTCGTAACAATTTTTGTCACCGTGAAACATTAGTGAAATATTTGTGCAAACATCTATTGATATGCGTCTGAATTTCTTTGAAAGAAAAAATGCTAATAAAATTATTTTTTACGCAATGGCCGTTAACGATTCATAGACAAGTAAATTTATTTAAAAACTACACATCGCAATCGTAGTAAGAATCCCATTTATTTCAAACTTTTTTCGTCAAAAACTACATAGTTTTTCGAGATGTCCTTAAGCTATACACGAATGCTGTCAGTGTGGCGACGGCCACTAGAATGTCATGCAGCCCTAATCCATTTACCGCCTTGAATGGTTTCCTTCGCATCGATAATTCCCAATCGATTCAAATGATCACTTTCTCACAACAATTCATCTCATTTCAAAAGACAAGTAACAATAAAACATTTACTGTTCACATATAATTCCTTATCTAAAAACTTTAGACCAAGATCGGATACAGTGGTACAGACTCCAGCAACAACATCTGTTGTACAAGACAGGCGTCAAGTGAATTTCGCGTGCCTAATTCTAGTCTTCTTTCCCTTCCCATGCTTTCTTATAAGAAATTAATAGGGAGGACACACAGGAAGGGAAAATATTCTCGTCGAATATGTGCGTCTCCATCTCCGTGGATTAAAATTAGGCAACGCATCTACAATTGCGGATAACCATGGGCAGCGGTCGCTTCGTCGTTTCGATGGATTCTGGTGGAGGCTTGCTCGTTAGCCATCATATAATAAGGTCTGATACAATCAACTATTCTTTGGATGACCGGGAACTATAATAAAGGGTGTTTTATTTGCAAGATGACAGTACGATTTAGTTCTTAATTAGTTTAATTATTAGGACTAATATTTTCGTTATAATTTGAATATTTAATAAGTTCTATCCGTATAGGTTTCCAACGATATCATATAACGATTCACTAATTTAGATGAAACCTCACCAAATATGTAATTAAATAAGCCGCACGTCGTAGCTGCCGGCTTACGGCGGATTGGACGGCAGTAAAATTGATATGGCCCACTAATGGATTAAAAACAGACGAAGTGTGCGACTGACTTGAACCAATACTGACTGTTTTCATTTCTTAAAAGCATAGACAGGTAGAGATTGCTATATATTTGGTTGTATAACATCATTTGATATAGTTAATATAGAGCAAGGGTTCTCAAACTTTTTAACAACGGAGCCCTTTTAAAAGGCAAAATATTTGACGGAACCCAAAATTTTAGGTTCTTAATTATGCTAGTATCAAATTAAATCCCTTGGTAAACCAATTCAAGGACTAAAGTATGATATATATATAAAATATTGGAATGTCTGTATGTAATAATAATAAAAAATCATGATGAATTATTAATTTTTCCGTGAGTTTGACGGTATGGTAGCTGATAGACGCGGGCATATTATAGGCTATTTTTTTCTGCGCTGACAAAGTCTCGGGCGACCGTTAGTTAAGAAGTTCTTTGAAGCAACACACTAAAGAGAAAGCTGAATTAGGTCAGTGCCATTTATCTCTGACATAATCAATTAGGATGCATCTGTTTGTCTGTCAATGACGTCACGTCAGTCGAGTGCGCATAGCGCTCTGCGAACTGACGAAGGAAACATAAAATTCAAATTGACATTTTATAACCTGCATCAACCTTGAATACGATTTGACGAATAACAGCTATAAATATTTACGATAATTGTTAGCCTTGATATTAAGATAAATGTTTTTTTTTTCTAATATTAATTTACTATTTTATAAAAATATTAGTTTCCGGCTTAAATAATCTTTAACTTATTTAACGCTTTTAACTTACTCGTAGGTTATTAATTTTTACATTTTACTTCTTATTGTTAAAAAAAATTCTTGACCACACATGGACCTTTAAGAAATCAATAACAATCTTACTAATATTATAAATGCGAAAGTTAAGATGGATGGATGGACGTTTGTTTGAAGGTATCTCCAGAACGGTTGCATGGCTCTAGTTGAAATTTTGCAAAGATGTAGATTACTAATATACTTATTTTAAATTATGAGCGGACGGAGTCACGGGCGACTGCTAGTTTTTTATATACTCAGCGTCAAAAGCAAGTAGTGCACTTCTTAAATATCATTTTCTTTATGTAAATTTAATTATATAAAATTATTATATAGTATTTAAATGAACGTTTAGAATTACATGAACATACGTCCATTATGAATAATAAAAAGCGTATAATTTAAAGAGAAAACAGTTATAGTTGTGGCTCGTTAGCGCCGCGTCACTCTGGTCATTCTGGTTATAATTATACAGCCGCTAGCCAGTCGTTAACAAAACGTTTATAATTGTTCCATTCATATCTGCATTGACCTTAAACCGTTTTAAACTTGACTAAACCATACTCTACTTTAAATATTTACAGTCGCCCGCGACACCGACCGCGTGGTATTAAAAAAAACTTAATTTGTAGCGTATGTGTTCTTCAAGATTGTTCTGCATCTATGCCAAATTTCACCGAGAGCTGTTCAGCCGTTTCGGAGATACGATCGATATAGATCTATCCATCTAAATATTTACGCGGCGGTACGATTATCCCAGCTCGTTTATTAAATTATAAGGAAAGGCGCTATGGGATTGACATGTCCGATAAGGATAAAAATACAAAAAAAAAATATATAAATAGTAAGTAGTAGTAGTAACAAAATTTATAACAATTATTTTAAGAAAGTATTATGGTACGTTGCTTGTAGGATAAAAATTGAATCTAAACAATCGATAACTCAATTGAGAACGCGGCTTATAACGGCTTCGAATAGGCGATGGCACCCAAAGTGTGGGTCGAGTCACCAAATTGCCCCGCGCCTCCCCACTGACTATAAGGAAGCGAGTTCACTTCCGTCGATTGGAGTGAATCATTCACGACTCTACTCCGACCTAGAGCACTATGATCTAGATATTATCTGTTGAATTATAGTCTTTCTAGTAATGTTCATAGAAAGTAATGAAAATATAACTATTATTATAAATGCGCATCTTTAGGTGCATTGATGTTTGTTTGAAGGTATCTCCAAAACGGCTGCATGGATCTTGATGAAATTTGCCATACATATAGAACATAGTATAGAAGGACACATAAGCTACTAATTAGATTTTTAATTCCGTGCGAACGGAATCGCTGGCGACAGCTAGTATGTGAATAAATTTCATAAAATTAAGAATATCCAGAAGTAAATAAAATCATCACAGGTTTAAAATTAGATAAAGATTTTAAAATGATGAAAGCTATTATCCAATTAGCAAAAAAGTAAATGCTTTTATGTCTATTAAATAAATAATAAACAAAATTGCAAACCAAACGTAATTTCCGTCAAACATGCGTGAATAACATCATTGTACCGTGTAATTCTTTCCAAAAGGATAAAAAAACTGATTTATTAGTCGTCTAAGTATGCATTATGGTTTCCATTGTCTTATCCGACACGATATCTGACGGTCCCGGTTGACCTTGCCCTTTTGACCTATGTTACGTAACCTGTTTCATTCGAGCACCCGGCGACGGTTCGGATGTCCGAAATTGGACTTACTTTTATTGGCTTCGTAAGACATTTCTCATTTCAAATACTGATAGAGTTTAGTAATTTTTTTTTTGGTTTCATTGAATTTTGTATAATCCTAGAGACGTTAAATACTTACATGCATTAAAATCACATCGTTAATACTAATTTCTTTTCACTTTGTAAACTTATGTTACTTATTATCTGTCCTAATTGGCTTTAATAATTTATATTAGTTTATAAAAACAATTTTAATCATTTGGCTTTATACTTAGTTGCAGTTTGAATTTGTATAGATTTAAACGTATTAAAAAATGCATCCAGTAAAAAAATCGACATGATATAAAATGGAAAATTTTCGTATCAACACTAATTAAATCTTCCCGAGCCATTGATCTGTAGTTATTTATTACAATTAACGTATCGTGGTAGAATGGAGACGTTTTGATTCCGTAGATAGCTTTGGTATGTGCCGATCTTAATTACGGACAGACGGACACTTTCTTTTTATGGAACGTGTTGTGATGCTGTTTAGTTTGAGACATGTCACACGGCATACAGTAATCACAAGAGACATATTTTATGTAACTGACAAGAATCAAGTGACATAAAATTACACTTTGATATTATAACATGACTGTACTACTTAATTTGGTTACGTGAAATATTGATTTTTTATGACTGCGGTTGTTTTTTTTATTTCATAAGATGGCAAACGAGCGAGCGGCAACCTGAAATCGCAGATATAGTCAGGATTGAACAACATCCAATCCGGAAATAATAACGAAGTAACGGCCCGAGCCGAGGTTCCTGAGGGAGCCCTCGAGCTTAGTTACTCTTAAAACGAGGTTTAGGCTAAGTGCCATCTGCGCTCGGCGACCTCAAGCCCGGTGAAGCTGTAAATGCCTCCTCAAGGCAAACAGTGGCAATCAGTCACAATAAAATAAAAAAAAAGACTGAACAATTCCTCTTGCTTATAGAGGTTTCTCGCTTATCCAGTTCTCGTCTATCCAGGTTTTATTTATTATTGTTTTATGTTACATTATTTGGTTCTATATTTTTGATACCGAAACATTTTGCATATCATGATGTGTTTTTTTTGCAAAAATATTTTATAAATTGCATCATATCATTCGTATTGCGATCATAAATGAAATTATTGCTATTTATTACACCTTTATTAATATAATAGCTGATAAGATTATATTACTTCAAAGATGACATAAAACAATAAAGAAATATACAATAGTAGCCATTTTCATTTGTTTGTTGTCCTAATTTTAAGATAAAGCTATCTAGAACACTAGAAATATCAGAATTGTAATTTTAAACACTATAACAATGATATCTTTAAGATTATATTCCCAGTTTGGTCATCGTATCTCCGGAGTCATCCACATTTAGAGACGTAGCTATTTTGAGCAAGTTCTTGAGAAGTGATACAGTGTTGTTAACTGATCAAACGTGTTATTGAAGCTGATATTAATTACTTTAACTGTTCTATATTTTAATCATTTTAAAAATAAAATTACTTATCTATTTTCAGCCAGTTATAAACATGCTTGGAATTTCCTTTATGGGTTCTTCAAGACGTCAAGACAAGACTTTCTTGTCTTAAAACGTTATTACTATTTCAATAAGCGTAGTTGCTAACAATTAGTACTTTTTATAAGATACGAGCTGTCGGCCGCGACTCCGTTTGTACGGAATTAAAAAAAAACATAGTTGCCTATGTGTTCTTCCAAACTATGTTCTATATGTATGTCAAATTTAATCGAGAATCGTTCAACCGTTCTGGACATACTCTTCAAACAGACATCAATCTAAACATTCGCATTTATAATATTAGTATAATTTAAAATAATCATGTTTTCTGGTAGAGTCTAATATTAACGTGCGATGAAATGGTTGATGTAAATTTAAACTATAAATAAATTAAAAACAATATTTAGGTTTTTTTAAGGTTAGGCTCTAGTAGTCTCACTATGTTACTGTCATTATAAAATATGTTATCGTATAAACTGTTATGTAAAGTGTGTATAGTGTCAAATTGGTTGTATACTGTAGGGATGCTATGCAGTTTTTAAATAAATAAATGTTAGTTATCTAAATGAAACTAGATTACATCTAAGAGTTATTGATAAGACTATGTTGTGAGATCAAGTGAGTAATTGCCAACTGGACATCACAACAGGATCAGGCCATGCGCTCAGGTGATTGCATCGGACGATGTGCGCTTGCGCAGTATCTAGTCATTACAAATATGTGCATAAACAAAATAATTGAATTGTGGATTTTGAATGGGGCAAACAATTGACTGAACTACAAATCTGTATATCTTTATATATATAATTCTTCTGTGAGTGTGTATGTCACTGAACTTTTCTCAAACGACTGGACCGATTTGGATGAATTTTTTTGTGTGTGTTCAAGGGGATCTGGGAATGGTTGAGATTCACAATTTTGTCCGCTGGACAATGTTTTTTTTTATGAATTTTTAATTTATTAAATATATATATATATATATATATTTATATATGGCATTTTGCTGTTTATTATTTTCGCAAAAAATCGAGAACTGCTGAACGGATTTATCTTATCTTGGTCTTGAAATATTCGTGGAGGTCTAGGGAAGGTGTAAAAGAGAAATTCGAATTATTACCGAGAACCAGCCCATTTCTTTTTCCCACATAAAGATTTTCTAAATAAAACGTAGAGTCAATTTGAAATGAAATTGTTATACCGTTGACGTTATTAATTCCGTGCAGACGAAGTCGCGGGTAAAAGCTATAATAGTATCTCTATAAAAATGTCTATGGCAACTGTTTCTTACGTCATTATAAGCATAGCAACATAAAGAGAAAGTATACTTCAGATAAAGGTCGTTGAACGACTTGGACAATTGTACTCTTTATTTTACGTTTGTAAATGCATTTGGAACAATTGAATAGGCGATATATCATTGTGTATACTCCTACATATTTATGCGAATGTTTAGATGGATGTTTGTTAAAAGGTGAAGAAAGGGTGTATGGATCTCTATGAAATTTGTCATAGATGTAACGTAGTCTGGAAGAACACATAGGTTACTAATTAAGTTTTTTTTTGTAATCTCGCGCACACGGTGTCACGAGTTATACCTAGTATCAATAATTATAAAGAGTAAAGATTTGATTGTTTGCATTGAATAGACTCCGAAACTACTGAACCGATTTGAAAATTTCTTTAACTGTTGGGAAACTACAGCTATTCTCAAATGACGTGGTTATTATTATTACAAGATTTTTAATCGCGTACGTAAGCGAATACTAGTTGTATATACAATTGGTTGAAAACCAATTTACTCTCCTTTAAACAGATATGTTAGTGAAAGTTGTATTGAAACTAAACAAGACGATATAAAAACATTCAAATAGACAAGTTGCGTTTATAGCGCGCGCTATATTTTTCAAGTTTTTTTTCCGATAACAATGTTTGTTGCAGACAGCGAGCTACCCTTTCACTTTTCTAATGTAGAAATGAAATCTATTTACGTCTATGCCCTTATGAACGTGTTATAAGCAGTACATAGAAAGTTATGGAACCAAATTATTTGATTATGCTATATTTTACTCATTTATGCAATTTTATTGTATTTAATTTCTTTTGCTGTATTATCATTTTACTACGTATCCTAAATCAATAATTGTCATAATTAAAACGAATCCCTAGTGCCATCGTTTCATCATCAGCTCACTTTACGTTACCACTGAGGTGCTCAGAGCCTACCTTAAGTCCTAGCTTAACCCATAGGTGACACAGAATTCCATGGTATATTTTCCGTGAAAAAATTGTTGCTATTACGAATATTTCCAAATATTATAATATCAAAATCCTAAAATTTGACGTGCGATAGAGTTCCCTATATCCCATAGATTATGAAGGATCACCTAAATTAAAATCGATTCTCCCGTGCTATTGGAGCGTGAAGCCGTAATCTGATATTACATCCTACCCCCTCCCCCCACCCCATCCGGTGTACGACCTTTACGAAGGGCTTCAAAATGTACCCCCATCAGAATTATGTAATTGTAAAATTGTGCCAGAGTTATTACCAAGATTTACAACAATAATACACTTGTTATTTCAAATACAATCATCCTGGAGCCTGCGACTCCGTCCGCGTGAATTTAATAAAAAAAAACTTAATTAGTTACCTATGTGTTCTTCCAAATTATGTTCTACATCTATACCTATCAGCAACATCCATCCAAACATTCGCGTTTAAAATATGAGTAAGATATCTGCAAGATATAGGAAGAAAGAAGTGCTTGCATCAAATCGTTGCATCATGTCGTTTAAAATTATCTGTTCTTATATACGAAAAACGATTATTTGTAGTCGCACATATCTTTAAATGTCACGAGCAAGTAAAATACTGGTTTCTAACTAATAAATGTCTAACGTAAATATTTGCAAAAAAACTATATTTGCAATCAATTGCTCAACGTAATAAAAATGAGGACATTCGGATTCGAAGAATCATCATTACATCGTCAGATTCGAGTACAAATAAAATCATTTGTTTTTGCATTTACCGCACATGGCTTATCAATATTAATATGTCTTAAGATAACATCAGGCGATCCCCTATCATTAGCGCCGTTATAAAAATTACGATATTATTCGCAAATCCAAGGCCAAAGTTGCCTGAATGCAATGTCACCCCCCAAGTTTACAGTAACTCTGAAAATAACCTATAAAACACACATACAGACTTCACGCACACACACATGTTAACGTATCCGAAGTTAACAATAAGTAAAAAATCTGACGCAGATATATTCGTCTCTGCCTTTCTCGTTACGTTTTGTATTTTCATCTCTTTCGCTTTGTGTTTCAGTAGCTAAATTCAGTGACAAAGATTTGTAGTTGTTGCATTAAAAGTTAATCTTCCATCTTACTAATATTATCAACGCGACTGTTAAATTGGAAGGATGTTCGTTTGAAAGTATCTCCAGAACAGCGGCATGGATCTCGCTGAAATTTGTCATAGATGTAGAACATAATCTGGAAGAGCACATACGCTACAATTTTTTTTTAATTCCGCACGAACAATGTCGTGGGACAGTTAGTCTTCAATAAAGATGTTACCATTTGTACCAGCCAGAGTGTCCTTTATTTGAAAAGATAACAAATAAAACCTCTTTCATAAAACATATCTAGATTGTTATGTTTTCTAATATACTGGCTATTTATATCGAAGTATTATACTTTATAAAAATTCCTAGAAAACCTGCTGGCTCAGTAAGGTACACTTGACCGGATATTTGCGATCTATAGTCGCGTAAATAGATTACAAGAACAATCCAATTTATATGTTCTGTACTGTTTTTAATATTACAATGTATGATAAGCACTTAATAAAAATGCATTGCTGTGGGCCCAAGGAGACATCCTTGCGATATCCCAACATTTAAAACTTGCTAACTAACGTGACGCAGAGACCCGAAGTGAGCCTTGTCCTCCGACAACAAGTCTCCACTTTTTCCGATCCCTCGCCGTTGCAACCAAGTCCTAGACATGTGACTCGAAGATATATAATAAGTCTTAATTAAGATTAAACATGACTCGGCATCTCTTTACTATTCGTTTTCCGTAGATCTTATCTCGTAAATAAAGAAATTATTTACCATAGTACACAATCAAATCACACAATGGTATCACAAACAGTTTTAAAAGCGATAAATAAAAAAAAATAAGTTGTTAAATTAATTTGTCAGGATTACTTGGCCTTCAAATATTAAGTAAGCAATTATTCGTGGTTAATTTTACGTAAAAACGTTGAAGTTTTTTATTGGCTCAAATGACACTTCATCAGTAGCCAAAAACTAAACATAAACGATGTACCACGGGTGGTTGATTATATGTATTCCATCTAAACCGTGTAATATGTCGAAACTGTCAATGCATGATTAGTCGAAGCGTTATTCAATTGTTTAAAATTAATAATTTGATTGCCCTTTTAAATAAGGAATGTTAGAACAAATCCATTTTTTTTCAGTACGACTACTATTAGCTTCAGTTGACAATTGTTTTGTTTCATGTTCATTATTAACTAGCTGTCGAACGCGACTCCGTTCGCGCGGAATGAAAAAAAAAACTGTTATATTAGCCTATGTGTTTTCCCAGGCTATGTTCTATATCTATGCCAAATATCATCGCTATCCGTTCAGCCGTTCTGGAGATACCTTCAAAGATCTCATCTATCCATCCAACCATCCAAACATTCGCATTTATAATATCAGTAAGAATATACAAATACGAATGTTTAGATGGATGAATGTTTGTTTGAATGTATCTCCAGAACAGCTGCCTGGATCTTGTTGAAATTTGCTATAAATGTAAAACATAGCCAAGAAGAACACTTAGGCCATTTATTAAGTTTTTTATATTACCGTGCAGACGAAGTCGCTGGTGACAGCTAGTATAATTATAAAAATAACTGACGATCTGAAGATAACAAATGCAATCATGTTTAAGATCCAACATCCATCGATGAGGTATGCGCTTTCGCCTTCCTCTCGTGTTAATAGATTCATTCTGACCGAATACCGTAACAATATAAGAAAATGTTGATAATTCCTAAAATCTATAACTCTAGATTTCGCTTGGAATAAAAAAAATAAGAAGCATCTTCGTCTTAATACTTATTCTAGGTTTAAATATTTCTTTCAGCAGTTGTAAATGGTAACTAACCATATACCCTTCCAAACTTTCCTATTTATTCTTCATAAGACTAGTTATCCAGCCAGGCTTCGTTTAGTAAGTTGGCCAAGCATCTCAATGCTTTTGTCTCTTTGTAGTGTCGGCTTAGTATGTTCTCTTGAATATTTCTCTATTAGCGATCCTTCTGAATTCACTTTCGTATCATTTAGGTACTTCTTCTTTTTACTAAATCTGTATACTTTCAGAAAAATAATATAGCTATAAGTTTTCTCAGAAAATGCTAATATTTCAATCTCATTTCCAAACAGAATCTGAAGTAATTTGTAATTCCAATGTTCCGAGAAATGTTTCAGAAATGGATTGTTTATTCAGAAATATAAATTACTTTTCTACGAAGATTCAAATGAAGGTAAAAATGATCTAACGCTTCTAAAGAGCATGGTGATGTACTCAAATCTATCTACAAAGAAATCCATACTAAGTTTTTATTTTTAGTTCTCTTTTCTATATTCTCATTGCGAATTATCTCATCTCTTAAGCAACATAGCTCTAGTTGCTTTGTCACCTTTATAATTAGTTAGAAAACATCGTGTGCTGTTGTGTGCAAATTCACACCTATTATATGCGATTCCTTCGTCTCTATTACGTAATCAGAATTAACAACATCGTGAATCATTGAAACTAGTACGTGATAGATAATCAAGCGATCGTTCGATTTATCGATGATAATTTTTTTCTGACATGTTTTCGGTAGCATTTTTTATGTATTAACTTAAATTCTGTGTTATTGGAAATTACTATGTTGTCATTATCGATGGAGCAATTTCCAGTATTTCCTTCTCTTGTGCCATCCTCTTTACTTCTTGATACTACACAACGACCATCTTTTGTTCTGTTCCATTTACTTATGTTCTTTGTCTTCCTTTGTTTTCTCTTCCAATGTGGTTTAGATGAATTTCAGAAATGTCTGACTTTTATTTGGTTAAGTGTAAGAGTCCCAATCGTTACGTTGATAAAGGTATTTTGTAATAATGTAAGTTAATTTTGCTAGTCTTAGCCCTGCAATTAATTGAACCGGGAATTATACTTAGTTCAATATTTTTTACTAAATTACTGTATAACCGAAATATTTTAGTGTCAATTAATTTAAAATTGTCACAAAGCCAATTTCCGTTTTAAATTTTAATATTCGAATGACCTTTTATAAAATAGAAGTATGTTTAAAATCGCTATTGTAATGAATGCAGTTCATACGTAAATCTTCGAAAAAAAATGTCCCACGAACTAAAAAAAAATTATCCGCAGTCGTTTTAAATAATTTTAGTAAAATCTATTACATTTTTGCATAATGCATTCATCTTTGTATTATTCTGTTTGATTTTTAAGTTCTTTGCAACGCATCGAGATATTTTTAACTGCAGTTAAAACCGAGACATGCGCTAGCGCGTCCTGTTTTGACACTAAAAACAAGATGGCGTCCTTGAATACGAAAAACGGTTGCTTCACTGCGAATGTTTACTGTTATTTTATTGATCCCCGAATAAACTGACGAAAGTTTTTGCAATGTTTACGATTTTATTTAGTTAATTAACATTTTTAATGTCTCACAGTTCTATAGGAGATTTTTATAATAATAATATAGGTAAATAGGTTATATGGTAGACTGGGTGTTGCCATTTCAAATAATTGCAAAGAGTATTGTATTTAATGTTTCTAGGTCAACTTTGTTTTTAATTTTAATAACAATAGAGTAAATAGTGTATTATTTTATTTTTTATTCTTTTATTAAGGTGAGTAAAACAAAAAAGGTTTGTATATCGGAAACAATCCTTAAAATATTAAGGAATTTTTAAATATTTCTTTTACTTATAGTAATTTACAGTCAAAATAATAAAATTGATTTTATCACTAAAAAAGGAATTAAATTATTCATATTACTAAATTACTACTTTGTTTGATGTATTTTTTTTAAATATTACTCTGTTTCATTAAAAGTTTGAAAAGTGTAAGTCGAAAATCCTTTGACATTGTGTTGTCCTCTAAAGTTTGCTTTCCTTAAATATCCTTTGCCATCAGTTTTATGCATTACGTGTGAGCAAATATGTATTTTTATCTTGCATAACCAAACAACTAGCGTTGTAAAAAACGAGCCGGCATTTTTATGTGTTGATTCATTACACACATTAAACAGTTGTGATGCGTTGTGTATCATCTCGCAGCCTTGACCTCAACTTTGCAAAAAATATTTGTTTATTTTGATTAATATATTATCGAATACTTTCGTTTTTTAAACTGTCCACTTATTAGGAGGTTATTCTTTATTCAAATCAAGTATATTACCGTTCGACTAGAGACATATTTGTAGTTGGGATACGTGACATCGACCTGAGGGGCAATGCGACGGCGTACGGTGGAGTTTTATTTGTCGCATTGCCGACGGCTCCGGCGGCACGGGCAGCGTTCTGATTGCACTGCCTGATAGGAGATGGCACGACCGGGGAGTGTGACGTCATCTGACGCATTATGATCGATGCTCACATTTGACAACACACCCTTCTTTGCTCGTCATCAAAATAATTGTGCGAACACAAATATATTGATTGGAAAAATTAGAAAAACAATTAAATATAGTGTCTTTTTGCATGTCATTGTTCCAATTCGATAATTTTGGCAATAGTATTTCCATTTCAGGGGCTCGCTCGTGCGCGGAGTAATAAAAAAGGTTCATACAATTATTCAATCAATTCAACATGCCGGTCGGCCTCAGAAAAAAACTGAGCACCACGTCACGGATGACGTAACGAGAAACACACCACGCCGCCGGCGATCAGTACAGAAGGCACTTTGATATTTAATGTTGTGATCATTTCACCGAGCTCTAAACTACACTACGACACAAACAAATTGACAAGTAAACGATCGAGATAATAACTATTTTGTAGGAAGATTAAAACAACAATCGCAACAAACTTTCCCACGTTAGAATCACAATCACCGCGGAGAAAGTGTGTTGTGACGGCGAGCTCGGGAGCAGTGCGGCGCGCCGGCGACGGAGTGTGCCCATCTGACAGGTGTCAGCCGGCGTGCAGCGGCCGGCGCCTTACCTTTGACGAGGCGCTGCAGAATAATCTCCTTGTGCTCATGCGTGTGCGGCTCGCCGATGACGGCCAGCAGGTAGCATCCCGTAAGAGGACTCGGCGGGGGCGCGGAGGCCGACACCTCAGTCCCGAGGGACAAGGACCGGTCCTCGTCGTGGTCCATCGCCGAGCACGGCGCCGGCGCGACTGCCGACGTTTCGCCCAGGGGTAGCGCTCACACGACCGCTCCGGACGAACACTCCGCTCGGAATGGTTTCAGAGACGACGGGGCCGGCGGGTGCGCGCGCCGCGCCGCATCGACCGGCCGCGCTGCGCGGCACGCAGACGCGCAGGCGTCGCCCGCCGCCCCCGCCCGAGCCCCTAGCCCGGTCCGAGCCTCCCTGCTTTTCAGCCCCGAAGACTCCCCTATTTGCGGAACAGTGACGGAAGGTAGTCGGGGCGTATACGGCGACGAATGTCGGGCGCGCGGCGCACACGTGATCTGCATTGCGTCTAAACAACCCGGCTGGCCGACTCGCCTCGCCTCGCCTCGTGCTCCGCTCAGCTGGTGGCCGGCGATCAATACTGATCCTGACGCCGACGGTCAGTCGCCGTCACCTGCACACCAAAATAATACCACCGACGACGGTCACAGTCCACACTCTAAACAATATGATGAAACGACCGAGATTAAGACATAACAAACAGATAGGACAACATTAAAATAGAAACATATCATAAGCTATAATTCAGATTAATATTCCCTACACAATTATAAATAATACATTTTTGTCAATACAAGATCATTGTAGTCAAAGAATTTTTTAAATTATAATCCAAGAAACAAAGTAGGATCGAGCCCTCAGGACTGGGCACTATTGATTAAAGTTGAAACACGACGAAACGCGAAACATTGCAAAAATCCATCAGCGGCGCTAATGGCCGCGCGAATTTTGCATTCCGCGAAGTCCGTTCCGGCCAAGCGAACCAACCGCAGTCTGGCGCTGCTTATATTTTTTACCGTTGTATTATTTTTCGCTTCAATTTAAGTTACGATAGTCAAGACAAAATTAACTGTATACAAAACATGTATAATTTGTTATGATTAAAGAGTGTCCAGTGCCTTAGGGGTTAAGCACTTGACTTGTAATCTGCAGCTCCTAGGGTTCGAATCCCGCCATGTACCATGATTTACATATGTACATTTATCCGACATTCTTACGATGAAGGAAAACACCGTAAATGCATGACCCTTACGTACCTGTGAAGAAATTCAAAGATGTGTGAAGTCAATCCGCACTGGACCAGTGTGGTTGACTATGACTTAGGGTAAGCTCCGAGCCCCTCAGTAAGGACGTATAGTGAGCTGATGATTATGATTTCTTGCAATAATCTGCCAAACATATAATAGATGTGAACGAAACGTAAATTACTAGATAAACTAAAAACATGGAGTATTTTTTTTTGTTATTTCATACATTTCATTATCATCAGCTCACTATACGTCCCCACCGAGGGGCTCGGATCCTACCCTAATTTATTGGTGATTAGGCCACAGTCAACCATGCTGGCTCAGTGCGGGTTGACTTCACAGATATCTTTGAATTTATTCGCAGATATGTGCAGGTTGCATCACGATGTTTTCCTTCACCTTAAGAACGTCGGATAAATGAACATGTGTAAATCATGGTACATGACGGGATTCGAACCCAGGACCTGCAGATTACAAGTCAAGTGCTTTAACCACTGACCCACCGACGCTCTATATTATATAATAAATATATTTTTGTACATTTAGTTGAAGTGAAATTGCCATTTATGAAGGACAAAAAAGTGTTCGTTTTAATAATTACAACAATCTACATAAAGAGCAAGGCATAAATATCACGCAAATTGTTAGGTAACGCGACGTCTAGACGTGATGTTTCATTATTTTTAATCAAAATCGATACTTTTGTGCGACAGATTAAAAACGGCTCGGCTATTGACAGCTGTCAGTTTTCGGCGGGAGGGACTTTTGTTTCGGATTTATGAAAGATTTTTTTTTTAATTGAAACGCTTCGCTCGGAATTTTTGCGACTATAAAATATTGGTTGTTTAATTTATTAAGATAAAGAAGAGTAAAAAAAAAGAGAGACATCGGCTCTATATCAACGTTGGTTATGATATTATGTCTAGGATAACTGCCTTTTGTATCGGACCCTTAATCCAACTGTAGAGCTTCTTGAGATGTTGATCGAAGCTCTTCGCTATCGGTCTATTCAGCAATACGACTATCGGCATAATAGTAGTCGATCTTGGTATTATTATTACTTTAACTTTACAGAGTAAAAATAATTTTAGTTGTGGTAACACTTAAACTCTACATTGAAGTAATAAAAACAGGTCGTAAATCTGAGTATCGGTCACAAAACTACAGTAAATGATCAAAGTTGGTGAATTAAAATCCCCTACAAACTCTACCGACCGCAATAAGGGTAGATGTGACGCATAGTGTTACAGCTAACTACCCTATAAGGCTTTACCATGTAGCCATGACTATAAAGTATTGCAGGATATTCCATTGTCCTAAATTTCAATTGTTACTTACTTACTATCAATTACGTCAGCGCAAAATTAAAGTAACCTAGCCTAAGATATGCCCGCGTCTATCAGCAATTTTCCCGTCAAAGTCCCGTCAAAATCGGACCAGCCGTTCTGAAGATTACCTGGAACAAACACAGCTTTGCTGTCACCCAGACGAAAACTTTAAAAAATGGTTTTTCGTTATTAGCTTCGCAAATTTTTATCGTACACAATTTTTACGCCAAAAATTTTACCATTGCAACTCCTCTACAAAAGATAATCAGTTAGCTAGTTGTTGTTTACTTATTCGGCGAAAAATTATGGCCACCCTACACCAGTAGAGCACGACCCTTAACCAAAGGGCGAGGGCACGGTACGTAAGCAAGCCTGTCTGTCTTATTTAGTTGTCACCACGTGGTTACTTAGTCACCAGATTAATTCATAAGAGGACTGCAAATGAACAGAGGTGTGTAGTGAATAGTCAGTTTTCAATTTTGAAGTTTTTTTTTTACTTTTAATAAAAATTCTAAAACTTTTGATGGAAACACAAGAGTTTATATAATTATACAAATGATTTTTTTATGAACATGACTTTTAAATACTGTAAAAAATACTAATAGCTATATTAATATTATAAAAAGAAAATAAGTTTGTTTGTATTGAAAATGCTGCGAAATTACTGAACCGATTTGCAAAATTCTTACACTATTGGGAAGCTACACTACCCCTGGGTGACATAAGCTATATTTATTACTAGTTTTTTAGTCCACGAGAAAATCGTTGGCAACTGATATAGATTACTAAAGACATTTATTCTCTACAAATTACTTTTATAGCCATCATTGCGCAATTACAACTTAAATATGTATATTTTCCTTATTTCTTAAGAAATATGATTTCATCTGTGATTCAAAATAAGTCATACAGAACCTTGACATCATTATGATATCTCTGACTTTTTTGCAGTTTATCTGTGATAAGGCACGCGCTGCAGTGTTACATGATAGCTAATCTATGGTGACGTAATGCAACCAAATATTCACCGGTTTTAGGAAAGAATTGTCATTGCTATCCTTTTTAAATTTTCTTTTTTATAAGTAACTGAGTTTTCTTTGCCGAAATATATGCATAAAAACATGGTTATTCGATTGCTAACAGCGTTTTCGAGCGTATGTAAGTTTTTATATGTATGTAAATTCCTTTGTGATGGCCTAGACATTAAATACCTGGACAGATTTTGACGAGGTAGTTTTCATTAGATTCGTATAAGCCCCCGCACACGAGAGTTAGTCGGCCGGCAGTTTGATTGTGCTCTTAATCAGTATAAGCATGTAATCGATGTAATTTGCGCACATACATACGTTTTTTTATATAATAATGTGGCAAACGAGCGAGCGGCCACCTGAAATCGCAGAAATAGCGAAGTGACCGTTGCCCATAGACATACGCAATTGCATATGCGTTGCCTACCTTTAATCGACGGAGGAGAGGATGCAGAGAAAGAAAACATTTCCATGCATCCTCTCATCCGGAAAATCCACTTTCACTTCCCATCCTCTCCTTATAAGGAAAAGGGTAAGAAGGGAAAGAGGACTAAATTAGGCCTCCGTACGTGCTCATATCCGGCGATTAAGTCTAGTGTGTAGGGGCTCGAACATTCACATAAAACACAATAAAACGAACAGTGGGCCTAGCATGAATATTTGTGACCATCGCCATCGTATCATCGTGGTCAAAATTTCTATTAAAAATTGTGCAGCGCCCTCTATCGGATGTAAAGAACACCAAATATCTCATACTATTATAATTTTTGACATAAATTACGATGACGATACAAAAACGATTGTCGCAAATATTCATGCTAAGTCAACTGAACCTGAGAGTACGATGGAGCTGGACCCAAAAGATCTAGCTAGGCATTGGAGGGTGGCGATTGTGTTCCGTACGGAGATCCCGCCTCCCCCCTTGTTAGCGCCGGTGGCGACCACCGTGGGGTTGTAGTCGGTGCAAGCCCGACATAACCACCTTTGTCCCCGCAAGGATGGTATGCGAAAGGCATTTCCCCACGATAAAAAAAAGGTCCACTGAACCATATTTCTATCTCAGTATCAACAATATTAAAATCACTAAATGAAAACATAATATTAATTAAGCTCAAATAAGAGTTCGCGGCGCGATATTAATTTAAAATACATTCGATGAAATTAATGTACCGCAATAACTCTATAGCAAACAATATTAATATAACTACAGAATAAAATGTTTGCATCTTGATTTATGTAATAAATAATCACCATTCTACGTTCTTCACCATCACCTCACTTTACATCCCCATAGAGGGACTCGAAGCCTACCCTAAGTCAGTGACTACGCCATAATCAACCACGTAGGCCCAGTGCTGGTTGACTTTACAGATATGTACAGGTTACATCACGATATTATCCTTCACTGTAAGATCGTCGGATAAATGTACACATGTAAATCGAACATCGAAAAAACTACATTTGTACATGGTGAATCGAACTGAGGACCTGCAGATTACACGTCAAATACTTAACCCCTGAGCCACGGACGCTCTACTTTCTTAACACACAATATCTTTGGAACTATGTTTATCAATATATTAATGAATTGTTATCAAAATCATTTAACAAAAACTTCTATAACTCTATATTTCATACATATAAAAGACAGAAATCTGACATCAAATCTATGTAGATTTGAAGAACTAACTAAAACTCTACTCAATAATGCGGTATGTGCATTATAAAAACCGGAAAAGCTATAAAAATATAACAAATTGTTAATGTTAGTTCACTTGGCAGGCTTCCAATAAGATTCATGTCTGACTGCATACAAGACGCGCCCGGCTGGCCTATTGAAAGATTTCTATTGGCTATTGAAGGCTTTTGAACAGCCATTTTAAATGCAATTCTTTGATGACGTTCTAGAAAAAAGTTTTCACTAGACGAGAAAACGACGGAGAATCGTATCTTACTAATATTATAAATGCAAATGTTTAGATGAATTGATGGATGTTTGTTTGAAGGTATCTCCAGAACGGTTCAACTAATCTTGATGGAATTCGGCATACATATAGAACATAGTCAAGAAAAACACATAGGGTTCTAATTATGTTTTTTTATTCCGCGCAGACAGAGTCGCAGACAAACGCTAGTCCATACATATTAATAAAATTGGAGTGTCTTTTTGTAATGTCCAGAAAAAAAAACACAATTCGAACATATGATGTTTTTGTGAAGGCGATAACGAAAAATCAATTTTTAAACTGTTTGTATGTCTGTCCGCAAAGCCACATTTGTTCCAGGTAACTATGGAACGGCTGAATCGACGGGATTTGGACTAAAAGGTAGATGCACGCGGGCATATTATTTTGCGGCTATTTTTTACGTGTCGCATGGAAATGGCGGGCGACTCCTAGTCTTACATATCAGTTTTTTTTTTAATTATTTCTTACTCGTAACCTACTTTTGCCTATGTTATAAGTTAGATGAATTTAGAAATAAATTACTACTAAAAGAACTTATATAACTAGAAAACCTTTACAAAATTCCCTTGCGTATGTAAACTCAATATGTATCGACCTTTAGCATTAATAATGTACAAACGAGCCTCGCCGTGTACCTAAATACGATAGCCGAAAATAATTACGTTACCAATTGTATAAACGTCACTGTAAATTACACTTAATCCATATATAAATAAGTTTATTATGTATATTAAAAGAAACCATAACCTAACCTTAATTCATCAGCTCACTATCAGTCCCCACTGAGGGACGCTGGCCCAGTGCGGGTTGACTTGACACATATATTTGAATTTCTTCTCAGATATGTGCAGCATCACGATGTTTTTGATTAAGAAACAAAAATCCCCAATGACAGAGATTCTAGATAGCGCCATCTATTGGATGGTTACTTAAACAATGATTTTTAAATTCATAATTTGAACTTAATAAACAGTGATTTTAATAAAAATAATTTATTATTTTAGAATATACTAGAACATTAAGAAACGTTTTAACCAGTGAGATTCGAACTATTTTTTTTACTTATTTAGGATTTTACTTCCTACGACCATAAGATATGTTTTATACAAATGTCATATATCCTATGACACTCCGGGGAAGAATGCGAATCGTATGACACGTCACTCGTCAAAATCAGTTTAGTAGTTTATGCGTTATGCCGTCACAAAGAAATTTACATACATAAAAACAAACTGACATACGCCTTAGTAACAGTACCCTCTTTTATCAGTCGGGTAAAAAACACAAATATTTTTGGTAATAAAAGTGATATTTTAGTCGTTATCCAAAAAGCCTGACAAAATGTATGGTTATCATTTCAGACATTTTGGTAAGTGTCCTGTCGACATTCTATATTAATTACATATTTTTCCGTGACCTTATTTCTTGTTAGAGTGAAAATACCATTAGTATGAATTATAACAACTTCTCCGCATATTTTTGGCAGTGTGAAGTTGGCAATATTAACAACGCAGTACTCCATAACAAGAGGAAATAACTGAATGCATTCTATCTCTCTCACACATATTGTGTATATGTATATTCATCTCGCTCACCCTACAGAGAATTGCGGAAAACATTACAGCTAACTTCACAGTTACAAATACACGCGAAAATTATTTTAGCAAGTAAATTACATCTGACAGAGTAAAAGATTGTCTTAGTATACGTTAAAGTAAAAATATTACGTTATATAAGAATTATTATGTAATATATTGAGAGTATAATTAAAGTGAACATTGCCAAAAACACTAAGTGCTAGGTTACCAGCACTAAAAAGGTTACATTTCCACAAGTCATGTAGCTAAGGTGAAGAACAATTTGACAATTATATTAAAATTCTATTTTATTGCTATCATCTTGTAAAATGTAGGAGATGAATGAATCTTTACTAGTATAATCTATAGTTTTTACTAATATTACAAGCGCGAACGTTTAGATAGATGGATGTTTGTTTGAAGGTATCTTCAGAACAACTAAACGGATTATAATGAAATTTGGCAAAGATGTAGACCATACGGAGGAACACATAGGCTACTTATTAAGATTTTTTTTTAATTCCGCGTCAGTATAATATAGACGGAATATCTGTTCTATTATTTATCCGTGTGTTTGTTTGCGTTGAACATGCTCCGAAACTATTGAAACGATTTGAAAAAATCTTACACTGTTGGAAATATTTTCTTTCTGTGCATCCTCTCCTCCGTCGATGAAAGGTTGGCAACGCATATGCAATTGCGTATGTCTATGGGCAACAGTCACTTCGCTATTTCAGCGATTACAGGTGGCCGGTCGCTCGTTTGCCGCCTTATGATATTAAAAAAAAGGCAAATTATCCCCGGGTGACATAGACTATATTTATATATATACTAAATTTATTTTAAAATTCCGAAGTCACAGTCAACTGTTATGTATAGAGGTAGTGTCAAGAAAGTCAATGTTTAATTATTATATAACATTTTTTCAAAATATGTTCATTGAATCGAAAACATTGAAATGATACGATAACTAAAGGAATCATTTTAACACCTGCTAGATGGATCGGAATGAGTCCTCTTGAAAACTATGTCTAGACATCGTAAAATCTAACTTTTGCAAATACATTAATTTTAACTGCCTTTAAAGCTTTAAACTAATGAACTAAATACAACTCAGAGTTATTAAAAAGCTACTATAGATTTCCCATACCAACTGTACTTACAGACGTTAAGTGGTATAAGTGTGAGTAGTGTCCTTGAAAATCATCGATGTTTAGTAATCATTAAACGACCCTAAGTTTTACACTGAGTGAAGTAAAACTTTCCTTACAGGTAGAGTTATAGAAGAGCAAAACCCGGACTGACTTAGACCATAATGAACACACTAGCGCCATCTATTTGGTGCAATTAAATGAAAAAAAACTCTAATATTTAAGGGTTTCTTTTTTTAAAAACTAAATGAGATCCAAATTAGTTTTTTACTAATTCAGCATTTTATTCCCTACGTCCACATTTTTGTGCCGCTGTAATATGGCCTTTCAGACTCTGGGGATTCATCGAACGACAACTTATCGAAATTTGTTCGGTCGTAGTCTTTTAGGCTCTAGGCCGTTGCAAAGACACCCACATACATAAAAACAAACATACATACGCGAAAAACATTACCCTATCATCAGTTAGGTAATAATAAAAACCAATGCCGCAATATTTTTTTCGAACAAATAAAAACTATGAAAAATGTCAGGCCATCGGCTATGCAAATGTTTATTTAAAATTCAACCATAGCTCGCAGCGATCGTGCCGACACTGAGCGAGAGCTTTCGCGTTTGATCGAAAAACTCATTCCAACTTTAAGTTAACAGCTTCTTTGGTATTGTAAGTTGACTTGTGTTATTTTCTAATTTTGTAAATGTTCTCGCTTAAGAATTTTTCTTCACAGTATATTCCTAGTACTGGAGGTTTCAGTCTTCTTTCCTTTCCCATCCTCTTTCTTATAAGGGAAGGGAGGGAAGTGGAAGTGGACTTTCTGGATAAGTGGATGCATGGGAAGGGAAAATATTCTCTTTCTGTGCATCCTTCCTCCATCGATTAAATGTAGGCAATGCATCTATGGGCAAGATTCAGGTAGCCGCTCGTTTGCCACCTTATAATATACTAGCCGGTCCGCACGCAACTCCGTGAGCGCGGAAATTAACAATCTTAATTAATACCTGTGTATTCGTCCAGACTATGTTCTACATCTATCCAAACATTCACATTTATAATATTAGTACTATTTAGAAAAACAATTTAGTATTTTTCAACAAAATCTTGAAGATGGAACTATATTGTATGGAAGAGTATTAGTTGTCAAAAAAGGTAAAAGAGTAACGCCTCGTATCTCTCGAGTTAATGATGTGACGTGTGAACAACAACAGAGAGTTGCCACTTCAATGTACAAGATGTCAAGTTGACGATAATGAGACCAAAGAGATTGAACAACGGGCCCTAAAAGTTCACTATTTTGGAGTACATTATAAAATATAAATCGTTTATTTCAAATTCTATCTATTGCATCGTTAATTAGTAACTAAAGGAGCTCCTTAGTATAGATTTTTCACGCTAAGCAATAAAGACCACTTAGTAAAATAAGTAAAAATAAAATTTATATTTTTTATACTCGTTAAAATATATTTTGACGTTACGTAATAAATATTAACGGCCGCAAAAGGGTTAATATTAAGAGAAATTGAGTTATAATATTAGACCCCGATATTTCGACCCTTGATTACACAGTCAGTATTCTATATAAATTTGTATGTTATTAAAAAGCTAGCGGTTGACCAATCAAGTGGTGAAGTCAACCAACCCGCACTGGGCCAGCGTGGTTGACTATGGTAGGCTCCGAACCCCTCAGTGGGGACTTGTAGTGAGCTGATAATTGACCACAATTCCACCTGATAATAAGTGATGATGTGGTCGTAAGATGGCGAGATTATTTATCCTTTATGGTGTGTATTGTAGTTCGCAAATCGCAGAGACTTTTGAGGTTATGTAAGATCATCACGCGAACCGCGGGCCGTCGCAGTGCGACATCGATCGATACGAGGCAAGCGGTTCGCACGCTCTCCAATGCCGGCTGAGTACGAGTTATACCCAGCCACGCTTCCTGGAAACAATCAGACAATCAACCAACTACATTGCATCGACAATGTTACACAACAAAACTATGGAGTCGGCTAAAAAACTTCATTTGCATACTATTTAACTAAATGTTCTTTTTGTAGTATTATATAAATTTAGCTCGCAGTTATTGCAATTTTGTTTTAATTCGTTCAATTTTAGTTGTATGATATGGATTAGGATATTTAAAATGTGGTAATTAAGGTATTTTGGAGCGATCACGTTTAGAGTAAGATAATAAGAGATCCTACACAAAGAAATTACGTAATAATTGAGAGAAAAAAAATATTTTTTTAAAAAATAAACTTATTTTACCTTAATAATAATTATCTTCATTAACACAATTTTAATTTAGCGCCTCTTAATTAAGCTCAGGGGAAATTTCGTGGCCTATATCATAATTACCCGCGAGTAAAATTCTCTTGAATCTAACGACGCTTTACTTTTGTAAGCTGCCTTTAGACGGCGCCAGTGGGCGGTGGTGTGGTGTAAGACATAAGAGACTTAAACACTATATAATTATAATTAAACTAGCTATTGCCCGCGACTCAGTGCGCGCGGAACTAAAAAAAAATCTTAATTAGTAGCCTTCCAGGCCATGTTCTACATCTATGCCAAAGTTCAGCGTGGTCCATGCAGCCGTTCTGGAAATACTTTCTCACAAACATTTATCCATCCGTACATACATTCAAACATTCGCATTTATAATATAAAATATATTTAAATTAAAAGAAATTTATAAATGGACTATATTTTGTTTCAGTCTCTTGGATTAAATGTATAAAATAAGCTGTCATTAGTACTACATGCATATATCCTTTTTTTAAAATAGAAAATACAACTTAAAAATAATAAAAATATAACTAGACTGCAGTATCATCAACAAAATACCGAGTTAAGTTATCTTTCCCTTAATAGAAATAAAAGCATTAACTTTGTAGTTAAAGTAGTAAAAATTTCAAAAGCAAATAAAAAAACTATATCAGAATACGCTTTCGCTTATAACATGAGCGGTAACAATCGCCCTGAGGCGTGTTTCGCACTCAAGCGAGCCCCGCGGGCGGCGGCGCGGCTGTACGCAGCGGTTGACTTATTGCATTAAACTTGAATAAATCTCACGTAAGTACACCTTTCCTGTTCATACATTCCATGACACACTTTAGCTGGGAATGTCAAATTCCCTTTGACAGATACAATAAGATATGACAGATTGTATTTTTGGGAATTACGTGGCAGCACGCAAAAGGTACCTTTGCCTATACCTTTTTTTATAACAAAAGAGGGCAAACGAGCGGCGCTTCACCCACGTGTTCATGCGTTGCCGGCCTTTGAGATGGTGATACGCTCGCTTCTTAAAGGACCCTAAGTCGTAGCAGTTTGGAAATACCGCCGAGGACAGACCATTCCTCAACGCTGCTGTGCGAGGCAGGAAGTTTCTCGCAAACCGTACGGTTGTGGATTTCCAGCCATCGAGATGGTGTGGATTGAACCTTTTAAAAGTAATTCAGCTTTATTGTTCATAGCTGTCGCCCGCAAATCCGTCCGCACGAAATTATTATAATAAATAATAATTAGTAGCCTATGTTTATTTCGAGATTGTGTTCTAAATCTATGCCAAATTTCATCGTGATACGTTAAGCAGTTACGAAGATAGCTTCAAACATCCATCCATCCATCTAAACATTCGCATTTACGATATTAGGAAGATTTGGGAATATCTTAGACTGACATTATGTCTTACATTCCTATACACCTTTACATTCAGGCTGTATGTTTAAACTAAGCATGTAAAACACTTTTTAGTTACTAACAAATATATAAAAATCCTAACATTTCTAGTTAAATCTCTATTCTAACAAAAAAAACGCCACAGTTCGCGAACAGGCGCTTAAATTGTCGTGTAACGAGTTTTACTGTCTAACTTTATTTCTTGATTATTCAGCCAGTAACAATAAAATTTATTTTTCTGTCAAAAAAGTTCTTAAAGACAAAGTTATCTGTACATAAAGTAAATAAACAAAGATTTAGGTTCACATTTTTAAGACTATGCTTTAGTTGTATTTTTTCTACGTTACAAATAAATAAACAACTTTATTTCGTCGTTTAAGAACGAAACGCAATTGGAATTTCAATTTCTGGTTTCCATTAGTGTTTAATTTGGTTGACCTTTTCATAATGTGATTTTACATCCCTCATTACTCTGCGTAATACACGAAATGCTGAGTTTTTTAGGTTATAAAAAATTAATATTCGTGTTATAGTTTTATTTTAGTTAACTACGATATTAGGTTAAAATCTTATCTTCTAATATTTTAAGTGCGAATGTTCAGATGGATGGATTCATACAGAAGACAGGCGTGAAGTGGAAGCAATTACGCGTTTCGCCTGATGAGTGTGCGTCCCGGAGGCCTTATTTAGTCCTCTTTCCCTATCTACCCTTTTTTTATAAGGAAAGGATGGGAAGTGGAAGTGGACTTTCACATCAGATCTCGATTAAATTTGGCATAGAAATAGAACATAGTCTGAAAGAACACATAGGCTACTTTTTAATATTTTTTTTCATTACTCGTGGACGCAATCGCTTTCGACAGGTAGTATATATATATAAAAATTTCGTGTCACGATGTTCGCGATTAACTTAGAAACTATTGAAGCAATTCTTATCAAATTCTGTAGTTATCTGTAATTTGGTTTAACATGGGAGATAGGGTACTTTTTATCTTAATTATTGATATTGTTTCTAATTACGTGAACATTGTCCTAGGCGATAGCTAGTGTAGTTTAAATAAAAAAATAACTTTCTTAAATAAACGTTAATATATCTTATTAAAATATTTGTTCTAAAATATTTCATGTATCCACGAAAAGGTAAAAATAAAGTACATTTCAAATGTAAATTGCACAACACCACGCCGCCTGCATTGCGCTCAATATATTTACTTTTTGCACTGCAAATAAATTCAACAGAAATGTGGTCAAAGTCATCATGACATTTACCTAACACTTTGCTATCATGATGGTACGAGAATAATCACCAAATGGCAATAAACCCTTTTTGTAATCAATTTTACCTTTTATATGGTAATGTAGTTTAGAATAATCCACGTCTTAATTAAAAAATTATTTACAAAAATAAAATGATTTTAGGCCAATTATGAAACTTTTCAAACGATTGTGTTCTTGCTTTGAAATTATCTTGTTAAATGTGGACTTCTATAGCGTATTATAACATGTGTTCATCTCTATCTTTTTCAAATAGAATAAGAGGGACGACGATATGTTACTATTTAATTGTTTCGCATAAAACCTAATCAAAGTAAATAACAGTCAACATATAACGTGAGTATATAAGCTAATATATCGACTTTATCTAATGAAACATTTAATAAACCAACAACACGAATTACAATTCTTTCATGTTTTACATTAGCGTCGGGAAAAGATTTTTTTCTTCATGAATTAAACATGAGCTTGAAAGCTCGTTATGTCAAAGAGCTTTAAAGAGGTCTTAAGTATAAGTTTGTTATTATAATTTTAATTAATTCATGAGGTATAATAATAAAATTGCAAAACGCAAAATTCTGACTAAAGTTACATAATGTAGCGGAATAGTTACAATTTATATTAATAACTAGCTTACGCCTGCGACTCCGTACGCGCGGAATAAAAAAAAACTTAATTAGTAGCCTATATATTCTTCCAGACTATGTTCTACATCTATGCCTTCTGCGAGATCTATGCAACAGTTTTTTTTTGTTTATAACAGAAGGGGGCAAACGAGTAGCGGAAACACGGAGGTGTTCAACCACGCCCATGTACATCAGCAATACCAGAGGAACCGCAGATGCGATGCCGGTCTTTGAGTTCTGAAGATACCTTCTAACAAACATGTCCATGTAAACATTCGTAAGATAAGATTTAATAATAAGTAATAATTTTTTTACGTTGAATTTAAACTATGTATTACATAGTTTTATATTATAACAACCCTTGTGACTATGTAATAATATTTGATGCCATTATTCCCCGCATATCTTATTGCTCATGTTATTTACTCGCCGTGTATCACGTTAAACATTAGATGTAATTAGACGTCGGAGGCGCGAACATCACTTCTGTAATTACACATGTTGCAATTTGATCATACCCTAGGGTATATGTATACACTAGCTGACGCCCGCGACTACGTGCGCGCGAAATTAAAAAAAAACATTATTAGTAGCCTATGTTCTTCCAGGCTATGTTTAGTGTATGCCAAATTTCACCGTAATCTGTTCAGCCGTTCTAGAGATACTTTCAAACAAACATCCATCCATCTAAACCAGTGGTTCCCAAAATTATTTTGTCTACTGCCCAATTTGAAAATAAATATATAGCAGCGCCCACAAGTATTAAAAATCCACCCAAAAAAGAACTGTAATTAATTAATAAATACATTCAAAGTACATGTAAAGTTCTCAACTTGATTAGTTTATTATTAGCATGATATCTAGCCTGCGGCTTTCATACGACACGTGAGAATAGACACGTGCCTGTTGCCCCAGAGGCTTAGTACATAGTTACTAGTTTCGTAAACATATACTAAACTAAAGCTTGTCACTACTTTAACTCTGTCTGTCTTGACAAGGGTTCTATAATACATATTCCAACAATTGTAAGGTAATGTAATCCTAAAGTTGTATTAAAAAATTACATTATAAACTTACTGCAAAAGCTTCACTTTTTAATATTTTTAAGTAAATTTATGAACTCAGACAAATGGTAACTTAACAGATAAAATCTAATTTTGGTGAAAGCAGTAAAAAGTCGTAAAAGTTAATTCCAATAGGTAATTAGACTTTCTTTAAGAATGAGTAAGGTTTTTTCAATATATATATAAACAAAAATAAATGGAACATTTAATGAGGAGCGTCGGTGGCTCAGGGGACTTGCAATCCGCAGGTCCTGGGTTCGAATGTGTCTTTCGGTTTCCGATTTACATATGTATATTTATTCGACGTTCTTACGATGAAGAAAAACATTGTGATAGAACCTGCAGATGTCTGAGACGAAATTCAATGATATGTGTGAAGTCAACCCGCACTGGGCCAGCGTGGTTGACTATGGCCTAATCACCCTTAACTTAGGGTAGGCTCCGAGCCCCTCAGTGGCGACTTATAGTGAGCTGATGATATCATAAAATTTTAACCAAAAAGTATTTTAACAAAGTAAAACATAGTTTAAGAATTTAAGATAGTAATTTAATTGAAAATCTTCTTTAATAAAACAAGAGAGAAAAAACACAGCAGAATTTCACAGCGAAGAGGAAAATGAAAATTAAATTAGATTCACTTACGAGCGCGGCTTAAAATGGTTACATTTTAAAAATCAAGCGAACATTAAAAACTTCTTTTATTTCTTCTTACTTTTTTCATCACACAAAGTATTCGATTAAAAATTAACTGTGGTCAATGTATACTATCAAAACATGCTATGTACGAATGTACATATGTTCTTGAATAAGAATAGACAAGTAAATATAAGTAGAAATGTTATTCTTACTTATATTATAAATGCGAATGTTTTGGTGGATGGATGGATGTTTGTTTGAAGATATCTCCGGAACGGCTCAATGGACTTTAATGAAATTTGGCACACATGTATAACATAATCTCTATGCGTTATAGGCTACTTATTATGTTCTTATTTAATTCCGGGTGAACGGATTCGCAGGCGACAGCTACTAAAAGAATATTATGTAAAATATTTCTCTATATCCTCTTGACAATTTCAAAAAAGACAATTTCTTTTTCCGTTGACCGTTGATAAAAATAATTCTACCCTCCATTATAGTGGACTAAGATCAATGTAGTGAAACGTATCAGTTTACGGCCGGTCACCACAGAGGGAACATAGAAAATTATCAGCCGGACATTGATAAATCTCTGTGATAAGTCTCACTGACATCCGCCTCCACACCTCGATACTGACGCAATAAATCAATTGATCCCTACGACTTATGTTTAGCAAGTTGTGTAGCTCAGCTACGCCGTAGCAATCTTCTCTCTGTTCTTATCTCACTATGTGAATCCACCATTTTTAAGTCCTCTAGATATCTGATGTTTCAATCTCTTTATGTAAACTTTTAAATAATCCATCCATCTCTTCCTAAACTTACTCCTACGGTGAAGAAATCGTAGTAACAAAATGACCGGGCTACTACGATTTACGATGAGACTAGATTTGTCAGAAAATATCTTGAAAATATTTTCTCTATTGAAAATCTTTGCGGTCAAATCATTAAAATCTATATAATTTATACCGATCCGCAATAACCACTGGCCCTTGCTCTTTTCTATTGGAAATTCTACAACAATAGCGGACAGAACAATAGAAATATTAAAATTAATTTCTTCATGCGCTTAAAAGCAATTAGTATAAAGTACTTTAGAATAATAGATTAAGATTATTTAAAAAATATGTTTTACTAACTGTTGTCCGCGACTCCGTCTTAATAAGTAGCCTATGTATTCTTTCAGACTTTGTTCTACATCCATGCCAAATTTCAGCAGGATCCGTTTAACCGTTCTGGAGATACCTTCAAACAAACATCCAACCATCCATCCAAACATTCGCATTTAGAACATTAGTAATATTAGGAAGAAAATCCGAAAATGTGCCATTGGCGCAACACTAGCCTTACTAAGATGTTGACGTTTGTGGCCCCTCACTATTCATTCTGACAATGGACTTTGTAACGAAAGCACGTCATTGGCGACATAGGATTTTAACTAATAATGTCTAAAAGTAATAGATTACTTCAGTATAAATTATTGTTATAAATTATGGCTGATAATAATGTAGGAATAAAGAAACTTGTGGAGTACAAGAAATATATTAATCTTTATATAATTAAAGATAAAACATCTTATTAACTGTCTACCATTGTTTGTATACTAAGCGACAGTTAAATGGTTACGAAGAAAAGTTTTCTTTGTTCTGTAAATAACAACAGCTAGGGCACTGTTTAATCTTTAACTAGGCGACCTGCTGCTGGGAGCTAAGCCTTGACCTAGGAGATGATATAAAAAAATCTAGGTTTTGTTTAGGCCTTATAGTTTAAACATGCGGTCATGGACACCACCGAGAGTTTAATTTATATTCCATTGATTATTTCATTATTGGTATTTGTGATGATTTGTAATTAAAAAAAAGATAAATTCATGAGATAAAAACTATCCCCTATCTCCCAAATGTGACCAAATCAGTTCAGTAGTTTCGGAGGGTATCCCGAACATCATGACACGAAAATCCAATCATATTACGAAAGGATACATCGATAGGATAGGAAAGGTATACACGTTTATAAAACCTTAGTCGTATACAAGTTTCTATAGCTTTGTATATGTATACATTTATGCAGCTGACTGTACATCAAAGGTTCGCTTAAATATCCAGGTACAATGGTAGCGGTAACAAAGTTATGCTGCTCGTAGCAAGCGATGCTACGACATGCGCTACGTGTGCTACGTGACATATTTACGTAATGAGCATCCCTTAGCATATTATACGATGCACTATTACTGATATTTTAAATTACCTATTAACACACTAACCGCTGGTTTCTGAAACCCTTTAAAACATAATATTAACTCTGTCATTATGTTTGACAAAACAGAGATAACAATATGTTTTAAATCGAGATTTCGCACTCACAAACCCACAGTAAAATCTTTTAAAATTAGAATAATGTTTAAAACAGTTCATTCCCATTTATAAAATATAAAATATAATTTCGAAGTGTACAAGAAGTCGAGAACAATGGTATAGAATATAAAAATAAAACCTTCATTAAAAGTAGAAGAATTGAAATAGAAATTGTAGGCGACAATAGAGCCGTCTTGTGGAAAACGAAGGACAATAAATAAAAGCGAGGAACGGATCAGATAGCCTGCGATAGGAGAGAGGGAGCGCGCTACAAATCGCCTCATCTTCGCACCGATCGATACACATCTAAAAACAAATGGCCATCTGTATATCGATGTATAAATTAACTACCTATCCACAACTCCATCCGCACGGAATTATAATACATGGAATAATAATTACAAACAAATATATATTTTTTTTATAATGAAGGGAGCAAACGAGCAGCGAGAACATCGAGGTGTTCAACGACCACATGAACATCAGCAGGCATACTCGTATAATGATTATCCCATGTGATCTTCTATGTTCTATATGTATGCCAAATTTCATGGAGATCCATTCAGATGTTCTGGAGATACCTTCAAACAAACATCCATCCATACATTCGCATTTTTTATATTAGTATATTGAACAGACCAATATTATTTCTTCTGGTTTTCAATATAGTTACAGAGACTTAACAATAATTACTAGTGTAATTAGGTGTGTATTTTTCATTTATTAAAAATAACAGTATTTCTATTATAAAACATTTATTATTATTATATTTAGTAAAATTGGCGTCTGTTCAACACAACACGCTCTCCGGCCCGAAAATCCCGGTCCCTACCGGACCATCCCAGTCATCCCCGGAGTTCCATAAAGCAATTATGTACGCGGCGCGCAAATATTTATACGGCGCCCCCTGTCTGCTGAAATCAATGTTATAATAGCTTTATTTTCAAAATTAATATTGTGTGTATGTCACCTATAGATTGTAAATATAGTTACTATAGGAATAGACAATTTATAAACTGTCCACAATTATTTACTTGAAAATTACTATTTATGTATATAGTCGACACACTCTTTGTGCTCTAACCATTTTAGCTTATTCGCAGTATTTTTAATTAAAATTTTTAATCCATTTGGTTTAAAACAGATCTAAAAATCGCATCCAAATTAACGATCCATTGTTGAGGACGACAGAATATTTTTAAATGTCATTATTCGACAAATTAGGTCGAAGTGAAATCATTAAATTGATGTTATTTTATTAATTATATCTATTTTATTAGTACAGCAATCAAAACAGACTTCCGGTATATTTTATTAACTGTATGTGGGCAATTTTGTTAACAATTTGCAATCCTTTTTGGCGGCGTGCCAAGCCGCAGTGCTCTACTTTTAAGTAATACATATCAAACAATTTAATAAACCTAAGAATTCTTTTTTTTTTATTAAAAATATTAGCAGAGTTTTTTGTAAATTTACTAATATTTCTTTTACCATTCCAACTAAGCTCTGGGCTTGTGCTAGGACATGGTTTACGACAATAGTCGAATGGCGGGATTCGAACCCCCGACCTCGTGATCGGAAATCCGTACCCTTAACCATTAGGCTATTGACGCTTAAATTCACCGCATTCGATTAAATATTACTAAAATCATGTATTTAAATAGATACAGAAAGTAAATCTTCATCGTCAACCTGTTTTTTTCCAGAGAGGAATGCATTATGCATACTCCGCGCCCCGGGGGGTAAGCGGTAGTTATGTGGGATTCTCCTCCATAGCGGAGGCATACCCACTAAACCCCTCTGTTCCTCCAAAGCATCGGGACGGGGCCACGGGCACGCTTTCGCTCTCGTCGATTTCATCATCAACCTGCCCTGTCACCTGTATTTGCCGAAACAGCTAAGAGTCCGCTTACCATTGTCTTTCATTATTACAGACGCGTCTACCTTTAATCTAGAAAGGAATTGACGCACAGAAAGAGTTATTTTCCCTTTACATGAGTCGCCTTTTCTTTCAAATCCACATTCCACATACGTAAAGCTATTGATAGCGTAGTGAACCTTGGCTACAAATTATTACGTAGTGACTGCTACGCCACTAGCGTAGTAAATGAGTCGCGCTATGTCATTTCTTACATAAAGAAATGCTACGAAAGACAAAACTTACTACAAAACTATAAGTTTCTAATTAAAAGTTATGTTTTAATTGTAATATTTCCAGCAATTTTCATGTGTTGATTAAATAAATTACTATAAATACCTATTGAAAAGCACTTATATTTTAAATGCTAAAGGTAAAATAAACTTTGCTGTTTCTCGCTTCAAGTTGTAAATACTTGAAGGCTTTAAATTTACATTTCAACGTAGAGTGGTTTTAGACAAAGGTAACGAAACTTTATTATTAATTCAATGTCGTTATAAACGAGTAAAATTTCCAATAATTTACTATGTTTTAAACAACCCTACTACTTTACAATTTATAATAAACTATGTTGTCGCCCATGATTCCGTCTGCATTAAATAAAAAAAAACTTAATTAGTATCCTATGTTTTTTTCCAGACTATGTTCTACATCTGTGCCAAATTTTATTGAAATCCGATGAAACGTTCTGGATATAACTTCTAACACACATCCATACATTCATGTGAAGTTTCGCATTTATAATATTAGTATGATTTTATTTCCCAACTTAGTTGCAGCAAAATTTTACAAACCACATATACAGTACTCTCTAATTCCATAATAACTTATAAACTATCTAATAAATTTGATAAATTGAATTTACAATTAATATTCAGACAGCTGGGATGGTGATTATGAACAACAATGACGCAATATGTCACATGTCACACACATGATGTCAGCAGGGTTTGAGGCGCGGCGGGTGGGGAGACGTGCTAAACATATCTCCAATCAGAAGATACCAAGACAAAATATAAATTGGAATTTACTACCCACTCGGATAATGGTCAGTTGAAGAATAGCCTATTGATGAGTTGATATGAAAAAATAAACTCTTATAAAGACGAAATCATTATTAAGAAACAAATTAATAACGACGATGACGCAGTTATTTATAAATGGATTGGCTGTAAGACGGAGTATTTCGTGCTTATTTGATTATCGCCATTTTGGCGATGAAGATAAGGGCTTGTAGTAGTGGAGAGAATTCAAACTAATAAAAGAGAATTAACTTTTAACAATATCAATTGACGCGTTCAATTCGTAACGAAGCAAATGTAATTTCAAAACAAATTACCTATCGTGACTAAATGGCAGTTTCTACCCTATTATCCTTAGTGTTATATTTTTAACTAAACTATTTCTGTAATTCGGGTAAGTCCTTTTAATTAAGAGATTGTACTCGACCTGATCCTTAAAACAAAAAGGTATAATTGTTTTAATTAATTGTTTTGTTGGTTGCTTGTATACTTGTAGTTGTAATTAGTTCCTAAGTTAAATTTTATGGCACTCACATGCTCAAAAGTACGAAAGTCCCTAAAAAAATAAAGGGAAAAAAAATTAGTAGGTTTTTTTTACGATGGACGAAATTGGGGGAAACTATTAGTTAAATTATTTTAATAACTCTTTCTTACTAATTATAATATTATCTTAAGAAGATATACTAAGCATTTTCTCTTAATTACTGTATTCTAGTCTTAGTACACAAATTCTCTCTATGATATTTTATTAAATGGAATTCGTTTCACTAACGATGTCTCTTCCAGACATCAGATGTCTCTTCCAGTCGTAATTGGCGAGTAATTGCGAACGTTCGCGCGGATCTGCGACACTTCAGCGGCAACGCTAATTACCTGGATGTGTCAACTGACAGCAATTTGTGTTCGCTAGATTTACAACCTTTAATTACATTACACAGTGGAAGTTAGATATCTCAAGTATTTCATCTTACTAATATTATAAATGCGAATGTTTCGATGCATAGATGGTTGTCTGTTTGAAGATATCTCCAGTACGGCTGCATGGATCAAACTGAAATTTGGCATAGATTGAAGAACACATATGGTTCTAGCGCGGACAGAGTCGCGGGCGACAGCTAGTAACACTTAAATACTAAATTATAAGTTCTATTTTTATGTAGCAAATATGAGTGGACATCTCAAGGACGTTAGAGTTATATTATCTTATAACAAGGTTCTATTCTACGTCGTAGCATTACAATGAGATGGAATAATACCGCGGTACTACAATGTAGCTCACAATGTCGCTACGAACACGCTACGTGACGCGAACGTAGCAGACAGTCTGTAGGTCGCTGTAATCCTCAAGACATTACTTTGTTTGTTATTCACGTATTACAATTAAAGTATTTTTGAAATGTTTTTAAATAAGGTTTTTAGTTAAAAATGTTTGGGTTAGACTAAGTAAGATGTTCTGAATTTAGCCGGGTTAATATTTAATAAGTGTCATAAAATTATATTCATCTGTCAAAAAACACGTACGTTATTTATAAAAAAAATATAAACAGACACTGAGCTAAGAATAAAAAGTTATTAAAGAAGACAATTTCAAATAATATAATTTAATAATTAACCATAGACAATGATTATTAACAATCTTAGTTCTAGGAAACTAAATAATTAAAATATAATCTTACTAAATAACTAACCACAACAAAACAAATGAATTAATTAATAATATATTAAATAAACTATATACTAAAACTAAATCAAACTAAAAATAAAACTAAATAAAAGAAAATTTTGTAAATTTGTAATTAACACGTAATTACCATACGTTAAATTTTAATAGAGATTTAAACTGAAATATATATTCATGTGACATAACACAGTTTGTTGGTCATCAATATTCATCACGTCGGCGCAATATCATTTAAATTGAAATCAGAAATTCCATGAAAAATAAAATATCTTTTGTTACATCGGATATGAATGTAATTTGGACAACAACAGAAAATATTTCTAGCTATTTTCGTATCTTAATAATATTTATTCAATTACAAAAGAGTCTTAAGTCTATATAAAATATTAAAAACAAATAATTAACTAAAATATACTATTAAAAGGAGTCCCTTTAGTCAAAGTTCCGAAGATACTGGCAGCGTTCCCCCTTTGAATAGCTATACTAATTCTTTGTCCGAGGTAGCTGCCAGCTCTTCGAATGTAAAACATTGCCTGGAAGAAGAACACATATGCTACTAATAATTTACGGAGTCGCGGGCGACAGCTAGTGTTACAAAAGAAATCAGTGAAATACTAACTGTCGCCCACGGCTCTGCCCGCCCGTAATTAAAAAAAATAGTAACCTATGTATTCTTCCAGACTATTTTTTAACTTCCAAGCCAAATTTCACCGAGATCCATGCAGTCGTTCTGGATATCAAACATCCATCCATCCATCCAAACATTCGTATTTATAACATTAATAAGATTAGTAACTCTACATTCAGCAAATTCATCGTACATGTGTTAGATTTAATTGTTCCTTCCCTCGTAACTCATCAAGTAATTATTCTGCATAAGTTTAAACGTCATTAAGGATTTACATTAAATCTCCGTGCGTGGCGCTGTCGTCGCAAACTCTACTAATTAGCTGGAACAGACTACACAGAGATGTAGATATAATCTTAACATTGAACTTTACTTGGTGTAGGACAATTTACATTTGACTTAGTATTAAGATGAAGTGAAATAAGGTAACTAAAAAGCGCCAGAGGCTCAGTTTTCTTATACGGAAAGGATAGAAAGTTTTTTACGTAATATCACATACGTCGTTATACTACTTAATGTACCTATAAAAGTGTGGTCAATAAATATAACACACAGTATAAATCGTAGTAATAAATATTGTAAAAACGAGAAAGGTTTTTGTGAACTTTCAGTGCAGATCAGAGCTATGTTCAAACATTTATTTAACGATAGTGACGCTTGGCGGCGCGCCAGTCGCGGGAGATCCCCGAGCCGAGCAGGATGACAGCCGTACTACAATTTTACTTTATTTTGCAACAAACTATAACATTGTAACGAATCAAAAACTAAAAAAAGAATACATAATAACCGTAATTTATAACTATATAAAAATCAATGTAAAATCTTCGTTAATAATATGTGTTTCGATAGGGAAAACAAATTACGGATATCCTTCGCCGTTCCTTTTCCATTTAACCCCCTTGACCTTGATCCTTAACCGTGACATTCATGTTGGTTGTGGCGACCTTCTAGAATCTTTTGTAATATAACAGCTTACATCTCGTAGAGCATCGTTGTCCTTCAGATGACCTTGTATCAACTTTATGTTTTTCGTAGCTTTTTCTATTGTTCGTGTTTCTGTTTAAAAAAAAAAAGATTTTTACAATTTTTTACATCTTTTGTTGAATTTAACATTTAGTATGAATGATTTTATGAACAATATTTTTAAGGAAAGTATCAAAAGTGCTGAAGTACTCTTTATTTAACCCAAATGTAAATCGTAATACCGTGAATCGAAAACTTAATACCGCTTTATAAAACGAAAAAGCATTGGAAAAGTTTTTCGCGAACAAGAAATTAAATGCCTATTCTTCGAGTGCTTGCAAATTGTGAAAACTTTTAAAAGGTATTTTTACTCCTTTTACTCTGGTCTCGATGGAATGTAAAAAAAGTTAAAACTCACTTAATTATGCTTTGTTAATTTAATATAAGTCTTAAGAATAAGCGGGTTATTTTATCTTGTTATAATTAATTGAAACACAAATTAATCGTCATTTAAATTATTTGCACTGTTTTCTTGAATTTAAACTCATATTCTGAAATCCTGTATATTTTACTAATAAATGCGGATGTTTGTTTGAAAGTATCTCCAGAATAAAACATAATCTGGAAGAACACATAAGCTACTAATATTTTTTTTATCTCGAGGGGTTGGAGTCGCGGGCGATAACTAGTTTTATATAAATCCTGTAGAAATAAATTACAAAAGTAATACAGATTAAAAATGTTCGTGAATTTGTTTTTAAAAAAAAATGTGTTTTACTTTTAAAAACAACATTAAAATTATTTCCTTGGCGCTAGGTATGAACAATTATCGTATTAGAACTAGGACACTGCGGCGGTGTACCTGGCATTCTGCCAGACAGGATTTTACGTTGTTTATTTTATTTAAACATACATTGACTGACATGTTCGAAGGTATTTTGATTATATAAATTTTAAGATTTGATAATAAGTAATGTATGCTCAACAAAGCGATAAAGTTTTGGATAGGATTTTAAACAACGAATTTAATTATCATTATTATTTTGTATTTAAACTAACTTTAAAATTAAGTTTTTTTTATGAAATAAGGAGGCAAACGAGCAGCGGGAACACCGAAGTGTATATCGCCCATGGACATCTGCAAGACCAGACCGCATAAGCGTTGCCGGCCTTTGAAATGGTACGCTTATTGAACCCAAAGTTGTAATTAAAATCTTCCAAAATATACATTGATTAGTTAACAATCATACTATCAATATGAGAATTGTTTAATGTTGAATTTTTTACATTCACTTAGCGAATATTAAGTATTAAATCTACCCTAAGGTAATATAAATAAAACATGATATATGTAAAAATTACATCTATATATATATATATACGAGTATACATATAAAAGAAAGTCGTGTTAGTTACACTATTTATAACTCAAGAATGGCTTTACTGATATGCCTGAAAATTGGTAAGGAGGTAGCTTAGAGCATGGACACGGACATAGGATACTATTTATTCATTTTTTTTTTCAAATTTATACCTTGAAGAGCTGCTTTTTTTAACTTACTAATATTATAAATGCGAATGTTTAGATGGATGTGATGTGGATGGATGGATAGGGGGGCTACACTAATTAAGTTTATATATCCACGCGGACGGAGTCGCGGGCGACAGCTAGAAACATATAAAAAGTTCAATTTGTAAGTAGAACAAGTAGAGATCACTTCAACATAAGGTCAATGTTCAGACGCGCTTCAGAACGTATACGTACAATACGATACCAAGTTTGTAGTACCATAGAGCTGAGGAGTTGACGCAGTAGCTTACGTAAAACTCTGGCTTATCTCCAATACAGAATACAACTTTGTATCAATTTGTTCAATAAATAACCTTTGTAGAATTTCAAGCCGAACTTAAATTTGGTAAAATTTTAACTATACTATTACGTGAACACTTTATTATATAGCTGTCGGCCGCGATTCCTTCCGCGCGCAATTAAAAACCAAGCGACCGCAGACCAGAGTATTTGATATAAATTCCAGCTTGATACATTCGCGCGTTTTTGAGAAAAAGGATCTTGGCAGACAGACGAACGGACAACAAAGTAATCCTATAAGGGTTCCGTTTTTTTCCTATGAGTTACTGAACCCTAAAAACATAATTAGTAGACTATGTATTTGTAAAGCAGTCTCAAAAAGTCTCCCACTCACTGGAGATGTATCGAATAGTCACAATGAAACATTGGTTGTATCTTGGTGCGAGTCAACTTTATTGAAATGCGATCGGCAAGTCGATAAACATACCAAATAAATCTATATCGTGATCTAGTAATATGTTCCGCCATCTATTGATATAATATTTTGAACTAAATTGACATAGCATTTGACAGTATTCTTCCAGACTATGTTCTAAATATGTGCAAAATTCCATCAAGATCCTTTGAGCCGTTCCGGAGATACTTTCAAACATCTTGATGAAATCAGCCAGCATCTGTTGTAAATCTATTAAAAATAAATAACATAAAATGGCAACACAGGGATTAAGCATAATATTATAAAATATTACGCTTCGATGGTCATACAAAGTTCAGGCTTACCGTCAACATAAAAAAGTTTAACAGTAAATTCAAACCACTGTATTATTCCTTTTAAATAAACTGTGTTCTACAAAAAGATTTACTTTTTATATCTGTACTAATCTTAAATATATCCTCATATATCTATATTCAATCTCAAAACAATAGATATTGGGGAATCCAGGTCGTCTGCGGACGAAATGCCGCATACCTGTGGATACTCTGTGCGAGTTCAATGAACTGTTGTTATGCAGCCAAAATTATTATGTTTGCATCTGTATATTAAATATATATTATATATATTTATAGCATTTACTACTTACAAAGATTATATGTAATTTGATTAATTCAATTTGAATTAAAATACAATTAAAAATTATATTCTTTCAAAGCAAATCAATATGAAGTTAAATATAATTACATTCTTGCCTAACGAAATTAGACGAAACTTAATTAGTAAGCCACAATAATGTTAATTTAATCAACACTTATTACACCTATTAATTTAACTCGTAATAAGCGGAGAAATAAAGAGAACCAAACAATATGGTCTGGCAACTCGTCTGACGCGAGAGTCGAGCACAGTCGGTCATCGTGTTTGCAGTATTATTACGCTTTATGAGAACGTTGGGTTGCACGTTTTGTTTTATCCATAATATACCAATCCGAGACGACGAAATAAGAGAGGGCTGTAGAAATATGGTACTGGTTTTTTTGCGATTTAACTCTAAAACTAAGACAGTACTTTTTCTAATAATCTTGCCCTCTATTTCTCTAACTCTATCGCTCTCTCTTTCACTCTCTCTCTCTCGCTCTCTGTTTCTCATTCGCGCTCTGTATCTATCTCGCTCTTAATATCTGACTTAAATATTATTCAACTATATTAACTCTATGGAACTCTAGAAATTTTAAATTTAGCATTTACAATCTATAGTTTTATTAAGTTGAACTGAAAGCTTCCATATTTGTCTAGATTGTAGTTGGAATTGAGCCAGATTTTTATGTCAGCTGAGTATTATCGCTCGCCGGAGCTACATTTCAAGCTTGTCTATGTTGTAAAGTTGCTGTCATCTCTTGTTAAGTTTTTATAACAAGAAATCGTTTGCACGTTTTCCTATTTTTATTGCAAAAGATTATTACTATTCCTTTATTCCCAAACCGAATACTTGCATGCGTATTTTGTATTACCAGGAGTTGTAGATATACATTTTTGCTATTATACTTCTAAAGGCGCAACAATAAAAAAAAAATTATAACCTAAAAGGTCCAAACTGCAGACTACAAAGCAATAATGTCTCAAATATAAGTTCTAAACATTTTCACTTGTACTTGGCATCATTTTAATAGTAGTAAAAAAGGTATATAACGTTTAAAGTGTTTTTAAAGTTTCTTAATTAACAAAACAAATCTTTTAAACCGCAAATGTATTTACAAAGCTTTCATCCCGTAATTTTAAGATAAAGAAATAACTAAATTCGTTCAAGGTCCATTATTATGAAGATTCAAGTTCTTGTTACATTGCTGTTAAGTACCCGCAGCGAGAAAAACTTTTACATTTACGAATTAACGATTCTCCACAAATAATTCGTTACAAAGATTTCCTAAGCAAAAGTTTGATTGTCTCTTAACATATTTTATTATGTTTTTAAAAATGTCGCTATTGAAGAAAATTCTCGATCGTCACTTAAGTAGTTAATTTAGAATAAAACAAATGAACATTAGTCTAAGTCATCTGTTTTATTGAAGGCAAGGTCTCTCAAACTCAAACGTTACGTTAAATAACCACTAAGGGATTACAACTCTGAGTCCAACAGTAATTTATTTATAAAACCAGACTGTTTAATAAATTCACATTATTACCAATACAATTGTAATATATTTTGTAGCTAGCTGTCGCCGGCGACTCCGTCTGCGCGGAATTGGAAAAATGATTAGTAGCCTATGTGTTGTTCCAGATTATGTTCTACATCTATGGCAAAAATTCAGCGATATCCATCCATCTGTTCTGGAGATACCTTCGTACATACATCCATCCAAACATTCGCATTTATAATATTAGTAAGATTTAAAACTGAAATAAAAGTCTACTGGAAATGTTACATATCAATGTTGGACTTTAATCAATTTCATTTACATAATGCAATTTTAAATCTGATGTTGATGATTGTGAATTAATTAACGAACACATCGAGGCCGGACACGATGGAATAAAACCCCATTAATCCTTTACATTCGACCAGCACACGCTAATAAACAATAATAGACTTTAACTTTATAACTTAAAGTCGTTTTTTCAATGCTGATAACAAATATATTAAAAGTATTTACAATAAAACAAAATAGGTATAATTTTGCGCCAAATAGAAATACATAATAACTACATAAGCTACGAGTTTAAGGCTACAATAGTTTAAAATAGCGTAGCGTGTAGAATCTAATGCTACGCTATACACGTCCGTAGCATTTAACTTGTAGGTAAGTTACTAAGCAAAGTGATTACATGAATAAAATATTTTTTCATCATTGTAGGTTTACAATCTAAACTAGCTGACGCCCGCGACTCCGTCCGCGCGGAATTAAAAAACAATTATTGGTCGCAGCGTAATTTTATATAGCCTTCCTCTATAAATGGACTATCCAACAAAAAAAGAATTTTTCAAATCGGAACAGTAGTTCCTGAGATTAGCGCGTTTAAACAAACAAACAAACAAACTCTTCCCCTTTATAATATTAGTATAGATTTACAAAAATAAGCTAAGCTCGTGTCATATTCAAGACTTTATCTTGAACTTGTCCCTACGAAGAGTTGTTACAGTATGCACTACTCCCCCATACATCTCTTTCACTCCCTTCTTACGCATATCGTCTTTACATAATCCATCCATACGTTGTCGTCGTCACATTGCCTAAATTAAAAGCCTTCTAATTACTATTATTTTGCAAAATACTAAGATTTCAAGGTCACGTGATACTGTAGAAATATTTTACAAATGTATAAAAGCATTATTTTACAAATGTGTTGTGAATTTATTTAACCTCAATAAGTTTTATGCTTTCAGCAGAGATATATGATTGCCTGGTGCAATTTATATTTTAAAAATAATGCCAAAGTTCACGGTAACCGCCTCTGCTTGTTTTGCAAATGGACTGAGTGATGTGGGCCATGAAAACAAATGATTTATTTTTTGATGAATATAATTTTAATTTTAATTAATTTTAATATTTACTTATCTGTTCCTAGTAGTAATCTTTTTAATCTTAAAAATACAAAATAGCTTTTAGATCCAGTTTTTATCAACATTTTTATTTGAAGACGATTTTTCTATGAAGTGACACTGTCCTAATAGTGTACTTAATTGTGGGTGGTCTCATTAAGTTAATTTTAAATCGTTTGCCTCTTTTAAATCAAATCTTGAAGATATACCCCGGCTCAAAGTACCTTTACCTTTTAAGTAATAAAGATGTGTTAAGAAAAAGAAAAACTAGATGGCGCTTTCTGTCCTATTTCAGCTATGATTATTTTCTTTATATAGTTAATGGCCACAACGCGTCTATATGAAATAGTGTCGAATCACGCGACCGCGCAATAAGCGACGCGACCCGTTTCCACGCTGCGTCGCCTGACGTACAATTTGGTCGTTGATACTCGCCTTTGTGATCTCTGATATATTTCAAAGCAAATTTTGTGTTAATTATAAAATTTTAGTTTAATATGAAAATTTACATATTGTACACTGATTTTCACATAGAGTTTTGTTTTGTATTTTTGATGCGACACAGAGTGGAACTGTAATGCAACTTCAACCACATTTATAACAAAATCTAGCGGTCGCCCGCGACTCTGTCCGCGCAGGATTAAAAATAGATGTTGGCCGATTCTCAGACCTACTGAATATGCTCACAAAATTTCATGAGAATCGGTCAAGCCGTTTCGTAGGAGTATGGGAGCGAAAATTGTGACACGAGAATTTTATATATAAGATAACGAAAGAGTGAACTTTAATTATTAATATATCTCCTGCAAAATCGAGATATATGAAGAAACAACTTAAATACTTTAAGCAACTGTTTAGTATTTATATTACTCCATTATTCTGACATTTGTGTCCACATTGTCGTCCTTTACATTATCTAAGATAAAACAGAGACGGCATCATCATCAGCTCACTATATGTCTCCATAGAGCGGCTCGGAGCCTACCTTAATCAGAGGTGACGAGGCCACAGTAAACCACGCTGGCCCAGTGTGGACTGACTTCACACAAATCTTTAAAAGTCGCACATATGTGCAGCATCACGATGTTTTCCTTCGCCGTAAGAACATCGTGGCGGAATTCAAACCAAGTCAAGTGCACCGATTTGTGAAAACAGAGACAATATATTGTATTAATACAAGTGTTAGGGCAGGGGAAATCTACTGTTAAATACATTCAGGTAGTATCAAAATTGCATCAGTACTAACTCCGCAATATAGGATAATCCGCTCCGTCGTTGTCCAGTCACGCGTCGGCTTGCCGCGCACTCGCGCTGTAATTGATTCCAGAGACAAACTAAAACACAGCGACACAATATAAACATTTGTTTAGAATGTAAATTAATTTATTTTCAACAAGCGTTTTGCCCGGGATTCCGTCCTAATTAAAAAAAAAGTTTTATTAATAGCCTATGTGTCCTTCAAGGCTATTCTTTATCGATGCCTTTCTGCGAGATCCACGAAACCGTTCTGGAGATACCTTCTAACAAACATCCATCCATCAAAACATTCACATTTATATAATAATATTAGTAAAATAAGTGGTTTGTTGGAAGGTATCTCCGGAACTCCGGATGAAATTTGGCAAAGATGTAGAACACAGTCTGAAATAACACATAGACTTATTTTTTTTTCTTCCACACGGACGAAATCGCAGGCAACAGCTAGTATAATATATTAAAAAACTGAACACTGAGAAGTCTACCACGAATATTTGCGATATGCATTTTAGTAATATATTGACATAACATTGAAACATTTTTATGAGATTTGCCGTTGTACTTTCCGTCCGATAGAGGCGCTGTATAAATCTAATATGTATAAATTTTATCGATGATGTTACGAGTAAATCTCACAAATTTTCATGCTAGGCCCTCTAACAGACCAAAGTTCAATAACCTGTCACACTGGAAATCGCTCAGTGATACTAACTACACTAAGGATACTCCTATATGATCACCAAAACTCTCTGAGTACGTTATTTCCAACAAGATATAAAAAGGAATAAAAACCGTACAAGTACCGAGTCATACAAAATCGTGTTACACGACTGTTTTATAATCAGATTATCGGGACTGTGAAATCGTACGGAATGAGCTTGTATGGAGTTCACTTACTCTGTGTCATAGGCCACGAGCATACATCCTCGTATGAATAAATACTTCTACATAGTTATTGTGCATCGGTGGCTCTGAGGTTAAGAACTTGATTTGTAATCTGCAGCTCCTGAGTTCGAATCACGTCATGTACCAATGTGTTTTCCCATTTTCGATAAACAAATGTACATTTATCCGATCTTCTTAGGGTGAAGAAAAACATCGTGATGCAGAAATTCTAAGTTATGTGTGAAGACATCCGTACTGTGTCAGCGTGGTTGTCTATGGCCTAGTAACTGACTTAGGGTAGGCTTGGAAACCCTTAATGTGGACTTATTGTTAGCAGTTATGACATGACATACAACTTTAGTTGTACTATTAAGCAAGCAAATCTCAAAATGAAGTTACAATTGTTTAAATTCTTTATTTGATGGTAAACATAAGGTATGAACGTTTATTTTATATTTTTAAAGAATTTAAATAGTTAAGCTTTCTTTAAATAATCGAAAAATATGAAAAAAAAATAATTACACTAAAATCAAATATCCAAAACGTACAAATCGCCATTTATTCTTCTTAAACAAACTCTACAAATCTTATATAAATTAATTAAGCTGAAACGAAGCTAAATCTGAGAATTCCAGACTAGAATTAACTAGATCTAGATTGAGCGATGCGGTACATAACATATCCGGGTCAGAAGTTTCAACCGTATCCCCCGCGGCAATTCCGAGGCTTTCGTTAAACTAATTATGTTCTCAACATACTAAGAATTCAAGGACGAAAACTATGCGAAGTTGAGTTAAATCTCGATAGAAATGTTAATTAACTGTGAAGGAAAGAAGCAGAAACTATACTTGCCTTTATCGAACAAACTGCCCCCGGAATTCGGCAAAATAGCGAAGCTATCGTTGCCCATAGACATCTGCATGCGAAAGCGTGGCCTACCTTTAATCGTCATAGAAGAGGACGCATAGAAAGAGGATATTTCCTCTTCTTATGCGTCCTCTCCTGTGCTAAAACCACATTTTCCAACCTTTGATTAAAGAAAACGGTGGGTAGGGAAAGAGAACTGAAATTAGGCTTCTAATTCACAATACATGTTGTGGAATTCCGCCGGTCGGCCTATTCGTGCAAAGGATGTTTTTGCTGACTTTACGTTGTTCCTTTTATAAGTAAAGTTTTTGAAACTTGTATAAATTCTTTATAGCAATATTTTAAAAAGGTGCTCTTTATAAAAAGTGCAATGTTACAAATACTAGAAGGTTGGCAGGAACACTGCAAGAGTCGATGCGATTCGGAGACAATGAGGCGCGGCTGGGAGCCAACTGCAAACGGATAACCGGACTAGAGCCAATTCCTCTCTAATACCTAGATAATAATCCAAAAGAGGAAGTAAAAGTTACTATTAAATTAAACAAATTATCTCGTAGCAAATAAAGTTTATAACCGATTTCAAAAATTCGTTCACCATTAAAATGCCGGATGGATAATGTAATTAGTAATACCAACATACTGTTATGTTTAAAAAATATATCCACTCGTGAGAATCCCGGTCGATTAGCTAGTAATGTAAAAATAAATACTAGATATATTACGAAAACTAATTTTCTACTCTTACGATCCTATTCCAGTTAGTCGGTCGACATTGTACAGTTACTGTAATCGGGTAGGAAATTCAATATTTTGCGTATGCATTGCTATTCTCCGGGGAGATAGAAGCGCGTGTAACTCCGCCCGTCAAGTCGCATATATTATGACTCACCCTACAAATAAAAGCTGACAAGTTGAATACCTTTAGATGATTCAGTTATAAAAATAATAAAAAAATGGAACACTGCAATTAAAACCTTTCTTCCTTTCACTGCATTAAAAAAACAACATTTCAAAATCGGAACACCTAAAGTATAGACAAATAGAAAACCTCCTTGCCTAACACTACATGCGAGAAAAAAAATATTCCATAAATATTAAATAGTGTCTTAGTTATTTTTTCATTTTCGTAAATATTATATACACTAAATACACATATTTATCTCATATCAAATTGACGTGACCTCTTATCCCTAAATGTTTGTGCTGCTGAGTGGAGACCCGATATCCCGGTCTTTGACAAACATTCTCAAGTGCTTCTGAACACCTGATATTTTTCTCACGCTTTGTCGTATACGAACTCTTTTCTTTAATTTGGGGTGAAGTTCAAGGGTAACCTTTGAAAGATAATAGCAAATTTTTAACTGAATACGATGCTATTAAAATTCCATAGTGTTTTATCTGGATAGTTATTTACAATCGATTTAAAAATAAAAAGTAAATAAACTAAAGGAACACCTTAAAAATTATCTGTATAAAGCAAAATGTAATTGGCAAGCAGACAGGAAGTTGCCTAACTCGGTTAAAAGCGGCGTTTACGGGGAGCGATAGGAAATATAGCTACGATTTAATTATCAATTTATCAAAAATAGGCGAATCCCATCACAAAAATAATCTTGGATCTTAAAAAAATGTTTGGGATCTTGAGACGCTCAATCAATCAAAATCATTAAACTTTACTATATGTTATAATTTAAAAATCACTGGTTACTGTTTGTGGTTAAACGCCGCAATTGGCAACGATGTTTAATTTGAGATTAAACTTTGTTGTATTTGCATGTCAAGTGATTAGGAAAATGTGGTTGTAAATACTCTGTTCAATTAATTTAATGTAACATTTTATTATCATTAGTAATCAACCTTTCACTGTTGCTAACAAATTGCACTAAAGGTTCGTAACACGATTTCCTACTACTTCCGTTCCGAAGCTGGTGAACCAATTAAACTACATCCTGCTTTCTGAGTGATCGATTATAAGCTTAGCGTAGAGGAGCAAATAAGATACTTGCTGAATTCCTACTTATTTCTCATTTGTGGATAATTGGTACTTTTCTTGTCGTTCGCTAAGCATCAAACGCTAAATAAATTAATCTACTTTTGTTTGAAGATTGGTGACTTTGTTGAGTTTTAAAGGTGAGATTTTTTTTTGATCATATGGTGTCGCCATCCCTGGTACCTTACCAAGCTAAGCTGCCACTTTTCCCCAATGGAATAAAATCATAGTACCTATTAGAACGCGTGTATCAATAAGTGACCCAATGACAGAGATCCTATGAACAACTTAACTTTAAGAAAAAATGCGTTTATACAATCATTCTATTTAAGTGTACTTTTTAATAAAGATTATGGTTACCGAATAAGATTAAAAAGATTTAAAATGTCTAATTATCAATCTGTACCTTTTAAAAACTGGCAAGTTGCCAGTTTTTATTTTCTCAGTGGCAACATTGCGAATTGCTGACAGACAGCCAGCTTTCCGTCATTGTGATTGTTCAATAAATTGGAATCTAAAGACGAAATTTACACTGTAAAGTGTTTAGATGTTGTTTACTTTTGTATTAAGTGTTTACAAAATTTGAAATAATTACTCTGTTGACCCATTAAGGGTTTGTTTGTGGAGTGATTTAATGGTGAAACTGGTACTATATGTCTTCCCGTTATGGATCCATTTACAGTCGAACAAAACGAAAGTGACCAGTTGTACGTGTTTTATTTGTAAATTCTTGTGCTAGTTTTAGTGCTGCGTATGAAAAATGGCGCAGACGGTACGACGTGCCGTCGAAGGAAGATATCCTTCATGCTATTTACCAAATAGAATTAAGGAAAGAAGAAATAAAGCTAGGGCCTTGAGGTAAAATTTTATAAATATTTACCTTCTTCTATGTGTGACATTTAACACGTTACTTTTTTTAATTCCATGTATTTAGTTTAAGATTGAACTAAGTATAACATAAATTTTAAACTATACAATGCAGTAATTTAAACATATATTATGTGATTCAAACTTATGTCGCCAATTAATAGCTCAATAGTATAAAAGCACGTCGTTGACGCAGTTGTAAAGTGATTGAATGGACTGCACTCAAATCTAAACATCCACAATCAATCTCTGTCATGTATCCATGAGATTTTCGATTTTCAAATTTCATATGTACATTTCTCTGATTTTCTTACGGTAAAGCAAAATAATTTGATGCAATATGCACATACCTCCGTTAAATTTCAAAGATATGTATGAATTCAACCAATTTACACTGGGTCAATGTAGTTAACTATGTCCTAGTCAAAACTTTAGCAGGCTCGGAGCCTCCTAGTGGGGGAATATATTTATTAACTATCAATTTATACCTAATGTTGCAGCTACTTGTAGAAAGTACTTTACTATAAATACAATGTTGTAATCTTTATTTAATAACTAACAAAATATGGTAAATATACTGATAACAAATGATAAAAGCTATCAAACTTATTGTCCTTAGATGCCCTTAAAATTATCTCAAACTAAGCATTATACATAATAGTCATTTTTTCCTAAAAACGGGAAGTTTTATGAACACATTCAGTGTCACTAAATTGATGAAATTGTTCATAGTTGGCATTAACTTTACTCGCCAAATACACATAATGTAAAGTAATATTTTGTAGCAATTCTAAATATTTTATCTGTAAATCCTTTCAATGTAACCTTTTTTCATATCTTTTGGTATTAAATTTATCTTTAGTGACAGATTAAGTTATTTATTTTTGCATTGTAGCTATTATTATGTTTTTAATTTATGACCATAAGGAATTACTATCTCAAATTTCTTGTCTATAATGATTTGTTTGTTACGACTAAGTTTAGTAAATACTGAATCATATTTACAATATATTTTTCATTTAAACTGAAATAACAAAATTGTTTTAAATTAAGTAACATGAACAATATGTATAAATGGAATAATTGCATTAACAAGGTTATTGAAACTGTGTAATTCGCAGACCTGTGGCGCTCATTCTGTCCAGTGCCCTGGTAATCAATCAACCATATACTTTAAGCTGTGCACTAAATATATATTTTTTTTATATCAAAAGGTGGCAAACGAGCAATCGGCCACCCGAAATCGCTGAAATAGCGAATTGACCGTTGCCCATAGACGTACGCAATCACATATGCATTGGCTACCTTTAATCGACGGAGGAGAGGATGCACAGAAAGAAAATATTTCCCCTTCCCATGCATCCTCTCATCCGGAAAGTCCACTTCCACTTCCCATCCTTTCCTTCTAAGAAAAAGGGTGGGAAGGGAAAGAGGACTAAATTAGGCCTCCGGGACGCACACTCATCAGACGAAACGTGGAATTGCTTCCACTTCACGCCTGTCTTCTGTGTGGTGGTGGTATACGTTTTATATGTAGATCACCCTTAACTTAGGGTAGGCTCTGAGCCCCTCAGTGGAGACATATTGTGAGCTGATGATGATATAAAGATCTAATTGTTATCACTTTTTTTATTACTAAGTTCAAAAATATTTCAGATTACAACAGCAGAGCAAGCCGGACAAACCAGAAGACTTTGTGTGCTACTCAGACAGTGACAGTGAGGAGGAGACTCCAGCGCAGCAGCACCGCATACTCTCCACGTCGTACAACTTTGTTGATTATGTTCGATCAAGAGAAATACAGGCACCTGAGGTAAGTTATTTAAAATATTAACTTGACAAATACTTATAAACATAATGAAAGTTGTATAAATAGACAGTTCATTTTTTGTTTTCTAAGTATAGTGTAAAAGTTACCTTTCTATTAAACTTTATAATCAAAGGTAATAAATTGCCATCTCATAAAATTATACAATAAAAAATTTAGGCAATAAGTTTCCTAAAATATTTAAACAAAATATAAATATATAAATGTAAGATTTTCTTAGTAACATTTTAAGCGTTGCCTGCTGAGATCATAGTTTCTGTATAAAACATATCGTTTATTAATTTATCTTTGACAATATAGAGGAGATAACATGTTTTAAACAGGGTTATTGGTTGAAGAAACCCACAGTTAATGTTAAAGGCTTTCTTTACCAATTGAAATAATGACATTAGGTTAATTATGATAATTATTTTTATGATATCAATCAGCCCCGGTCCGTCGATCCATCGTACGCGACGCGGCATATGCTGACACACGACATGTTCCGTGAGACACCTGTCAGTTTAGGCAACATGAACAAGGTGTTCTGCTCACAATGGCTATCAGACAGGCAGGTTGTCTTCGGGACTAAATGCAATAAGGTATAATATACAATATTAATATATTATATGTCATTATTAATACTTATATGTATGGAGAATCACAGAAATTAATTTGATTTACATTTTTTTTTATTTTAGATATTTTGTTTCAAATAGGAAATTAGTAGTATAAGATCAATGTTATAAATTGAAAACAAACAGCGTTTGAATAGCAAATACAATAAATTAAAGTGTTTCGATATGGCCACATTCATGAATCATTTGATAATTAACCAAATCTTGCCTTTATGTTGATTTCTGTTAGTGAAACGACTATAAGAGATTCCTTTGGTAGTTTGCCAGCGAATAATAGTATTAATATTTATTTAATGTATAGTTTTTATGATTTATTCTTCAGTTAATGGTATACGACGTACGGTCGCGGTCGTTAGACGCCATCCCCACGCTGCGGCCGCGCGCACCCTGGCCCGGCGCTGAGCACCAGACCGGCATACATGCGCTACAAATCAACCCCTCCAGGTATACATCCCATCCCAACAGTCATCACATACTATGTGCACTACTCACCAAATACCTTGTGTAACACTCTCCACATACCATGTGTAACACTCAAAACATATCATGTGTAACACTCACCACATACCAATTGTACTATTCACTACATATCATGTGTACCTCATACCATGTCATACCGTTTAAGAAAAAAGTGCAATCACAAGCAAAACTTGATATATATTTTTAAAATGGAAAATTACCAAGTAAAAGGTTTATTTTCTGAAAGTTGTATAAATCGACAACTTGGTAAAGGTAATTGAGAAGTATTTTTTAGTGATGGCAAACTTTAATGTAGTGTATGAACGTTGTGCAATTGCAGAACATTGCTGGCGACGGGCGCGCGCAACTCGTGCGAGCTGGCCATATACAGCCTGCCCACATTAGACCCTGTCTGTGTGGGCGAGGCGCACAAAGACTGGGTACGTACGTCATATATCTATATGAAGACATCTTTTTTACTTTACAGGACAGTATTTATTAAAAGTTGACATTGACAAGAACTAAAATAATTGCTGTAGATATTAAAACTTTGGATTTTAGTATAGAGACTTCCAGTGCCTCTTGGTCCTCTTTTCCTTGCCATCCTTTTCTTGTAATTAAGCGATGGAAGGAGAGGACGCGTCGGAAGAGGACATATCCTCTTTCTGTACGTTATTTTGCCACTGTGGTAGTTTCACTATTTTGTCGAATTTTGGCCTTGACTTGTTTTGTGACGTATGTAAGATCCTGGACGTGTGCTGGCTGGACGACGAGTTCGTGGTGAGCGGGTCGCGGGACTCGCGGCTGGCGCTGTGGCGTGCGCCCCCCGCCGCGCCCCTCACACCCCCGCACCACGACTACGTCGCACCCCTCGCCGTTAGAGAGTGCCGCGCCGGTAAGCAACCATACATTTACCTGCTGCATCCCTACATCTAGCACACTTTCAGACATTAGGGAAGAGAATTTAACGGAGAGAGGACGCATAAGAAGGGAAAATGTCCTCTTTCTGTGTATCTTCCTGCATCGATTAAAGGTAGGCGACGCATGTGTGATTGCGGATGTATATGGGCAGTGATCGCTTCCCAACTCAGCGAATTCAGGAGGCCGATTCTTCACTATTTAATGATATTTAAACATTGGCTGCATTGTACGTGAATAAAAGTTCAAATACTTATTTGTATATCCTTGTAAATATGTGATTTTGCGGTTTAAGGTCAAAAGATCCGCGCGCTGACATTCAACCAACGGTGGCGGGAGATCGCGGCGTTAACACTCAACGGCTACATCCACGTGTTCAACGCGGAGACATTCCGGCAAACGCTCTCGCGCAAGCTGCCCTCCTGCCAGGACCTCGTCTGTCTCGCCACACAGGTATATCCACCAGGAATTCCCAAACCGATCCAAGAGTATCCACGGAAAGCTTGGCAGCATGAAATGAGAGTAGGAGAAAAAATATGCTTAATATGTTCCATAGTTACTATGATCTCTTGTTTTGTTTCAGGAGAGCGGAATGTACGCAATCGGTTGCAAATCGTACACGTTACTACTGGACTGCCGCACACTCCAGTCCATCAAGAAGATCACATCGCGGTACAACGGCTGCGGCATCCGGTCCGCCAGCTTCCGCGGAGATATGCTCACCATCGGGACCGGTCTCGGTAATGCTTGCGGAACGGTTTTGCGGTTTCTAATGCACGCTGCATCACTTGCGGAACATGTTTCTAATGCACGCTGCAACACTTGCGGAACATGTTTCTAATGCATGCTGCAACACTTGCGGAACATGTTTCTAATGCACGCTGCCACACTTGCGGAACATGTTTCTAATGCATGCTGCAACACTTGCGGAACATGTTTCTAATGCACGCTGCAACAATTGCGGAACATGTTTCTAATGCTCGAATTTACATATGTAAAACATTTTTTATATATTTTACAGGCCTGTTGATGTTCTATGACGTAAGAGCGGGAAAATATCTGGAAAGCAACATTCACTCTTCGAAAACAGTGACTCTCAAAGCTTCCAGAGGATATGTGGTAAGTTGCGTTAGATATGTGCATAATTATAATTAGAAAAAGGTTTTGTACTATTTTTTTTCTTATTTCCCGTTAGTTCCCCGACGAAGAAGCAGACGGGTACAACCAGGTTAAATACGTGCCCGCCATCTACACGCACTGCTATGACGACAGTGGCACGCGGATATTCACCGCCGGTGGTCCCCTGCCCGCACCACTCATCGGCAACTACGCCGGCATCTGGCAGTGACACGCGCGAATACGGTGATGGGCCTATCGCGTCACTGTACTATGTCTTACCTCGCCGGACAAAAGGTTAACTTTTGACTTGGAGAGAAAATTATCAAACTTCTTCCGAAATTAATTTTAAAGGTTTGAGTTATTATTCTAGTTATGTTTTTAGTATAGTACTGAAAAATATTTATAATTTTGGCTTTTATAACCTAACAGTATGAATTCTCCGCTTCGGTGATGAATACCAAGTGGAGTTTTAAACTTATCGGCTTGTATCTAGGTTTTCTAGATTTATTAGCCACAAGATCTAAACAGACAGACTTCGTTTCAATTCAGATCCAAAATATAGTTTTATCTTTTAATTTTTTGCAAAATAACTGATTCGTAATGATTTTGATGATTTTTTGTTAATATGTTTGTTTGAAATGAAATATTCAACAATAGCACGTTACACAAAGTGATAAATATAATCATATCGCTAGAATAATTACATACCTTATTATCGTAGACAAACATTACATGAAAATATTTCTATCTTTTTTTAAAGGACTTACGATATAATTTATATCGACCTTGAATTTTCCAAGAAAACTACCTTCAATTATATTATTTATTAATTTAACTGGTAAAAGAATTATCCCGTCAAAATAAATTTTGTGATAATACTTGAAATTCAAAATGGCGGACGTTCGCCGCTATGTTCGTTTAGAAACGCCTTTGTACAAATTTTGATTCGACAAAAGCTTATTGATTTGTGCCTCAAAGTACGATACCATATTACCTCATACGGCCGATATACACTTACGGCTAGAATTATTGGAACATAAGCATTTTGTGTAAGCAATATAATAAAAAATTAAGACCCATGTAATTATGTTTTTAATTACTTAAATATGTTTGTAGAAATAATATTTCAAAAGAAAGATTTCTTGGAAACATACTACATGGGCGTAGGAAATTACAAACAGATTACAAGGATTCTTTGAAACTTTTTCGACATTCACAGAAGGGCGCTATCATAATTTAGTTTGACTTATACCCACAAGGCCTATAACTTTTTAGGTCAAAGCATCAACATGTTTGAATACGTTAATCAAATTACTTAAACAATGTTATGTTTCGTTACCATGCGCTTCTTCTACAAAGATTTTGTAGCATTTGGATATGTGAACTATCAATGTCATCTTGACAGCGTCATATTTTGACCAATGAGGGAGCGGCACGAGATAGTGTTGCCATTTGCGTAATTTCGAAATACCATAAAAATATCACACGATATTACGACGTGCTTAATTCACTTTAAATAGTGTATAATTATCACGAGAACTCGGGTCATAAGTTTCAATGGCTTGGAGTTACAACGTGGACGTCTGTCGGTAGTTAGGAAATTTTTGCTCAAATGTAACCCTTAAAACTTGTAGGCGCCCATCTGTCAATGTCAAAAATCCTTGTAGGAGTAAAATTTTTAGGACAACCGCCCACTTGCGTTTGCAGCACAGAAAATTACACAAGTGATTAATAATACCTTATTGTAAATAGCATAGCATGGTATGGGTTACAAGAAATGAACTTTTTAAATGATGATTTTTTTTTTATTTATATATTTTTTAATATATAGATTAAGATCAGACTAAAATTATCAGTGTAGTGCATAGTTCGCTAGATTTTGGCATATATTTGTTTTGTAAAACATTTGCCGCAATAATATGCCTTCATATAAAATACAAAATTTGAATTTTTATATAAAAAATGGAGATTGAAATGTGTAAAAAAATAGGAAATAAATTATATTAGTTTAAGAGCCTTTATAAATAAGTTTTTAGATAGAATATGGAACAAAATACAATATCTACAGTTTTGTGTAATTTATTACCGATGACAAAATGAAGATAATTAAAAATGATTTGACTCTGTTATTTCTTATCTTATTTTACCCGCAAACCAAAATAAGATCCAAAAACAATATTACGGTTTAATCAAACTAGCTGTCGCCCGCGACTCCGTCCGCATGGAATTAAAAAAAAAAGTAGCCATCTCCCAATGTTCTACATCTATGCCAAATTTCAGCGAGATCCGTTCAGCCGTTTTGAAGATACCTTCAAACAATCATCCATACATCTAAATATTCGCATTCATAATATTAGCAAGAACATTAGGTTGTACTTTTATAAATAAAACAAAGTGTACATAAAAAATACTTTATTAAAAAACTTTTATAAATGCAAGCATTAAAGCCATTGCGTACACGGCAGCAAATTAAAGTAGCCTCGTAGCTTTCCACTCAAGGCTGCAGGTTGGGCACCACCCAGCCCAACGGCAATGCAGACCCAGTTGTACATACATACTTGTCCCACTCGCACCTAAAATACATTAAAATACTATTAAAAACTACTTAATACATTCTACTAAGTAATCACAACTCGGAACAAATGTTTCCCCATTGGTCTAATCTTTATATATATATAATTCTTCTGTGTGTATGTCACTGAACTTCTCTCAAACGACTGGAGCGATTTTGATGAAATTTTTTGTGTGTGTTCAAGGGGATCTGGGAATGGTTTAGATTCACAATTTTCATCAAATATTAACTTCATATTAATTTATTCAAATTAAAGACGTGTAGACAGGACAATGTCTGTCAGGTCTGCTAGTTGATTCTATAAACTCAATCAACACAATGAAAAAAGTAGTTCATTGATTCAATTGTTTTTTTAATTCTCTGTATTCAATAGACCCAATTGGAAACACCTCTAATAACATCCTACCAAAGTTTCATCAAAATTTAAAAAAAAATTGAACACCCCACTAACATAAGGGTATTTTTTTATCTACAATGATTTAAGATATTTGGTTAAAACAATAAAAAAAAAGTTTGAAAGGTAAATCAAAACTAACATTATTACCTTATAGAAACAAATTTATTAGCATCTCCTTTAAAGTTAACTTGCGGCAGACGGTCACCGAAAAGGATTTCTCTCCATTGTTTCAAATTCTCTAACACCTCATCTGTTTCAATAACATTTGACTTGACATCGGAGCTGTCTTTCAGCGTTGCGCGCAAATCATTCTCTTCCTTATCATAAATTTCCAATTTTTTCGACCAGAGTTGCTTTAATTTCTCTAAAAATAAATAAAACATTACAACATGCGAGAGATTTTATTTAGAATCAAATTACCTTTCTTATTATCATCCCCTCTGTTAATTGCATAATTGAACATTCTGCCATAAACATGGCACACTGGCCACTGAGAACCTTTGCCTTTTTAATTATGAAAAAATATAAATGAAAAAAAAGAGAATCGCGCGGGAAATGTTAACAAGAAAATGTAGTCGTGAATAAAGTTAGTTGGAATTTTCAATGTACTACTACTAACATAATACACTTTTTTTAATACTTTTATCTCTCTCACTCTCATTGAAAAGAAGACAAAAATATAATTAAAAACTTGTAAACTTCAGCAGCAGAAGGAAGACCAACATATAACACATACCAATATTATTCTCAAATGCCACCGTCTCATGTTCTGCCACAGTCTCTCCCCTGCCCTTAGCCGTGTTGAGTCTGGCGCGGCGCAGGCGCAACAAAGCATCCAGTTTCACTAGACATTTCTTTGCATCAGTCTTCTTACGCATCACTTCTTTCAAGACAATATCCGCGTGTAACTTCGCTTCAGCTTCCTATGTTAAATAAAATGAGCTTTAATTTATCTAGACAAAGAAATTAGTGCAAAGGAACATCAAGAATAAGAGACCTCAGTTTCTTGATATTGATTGATTGAAAAGGAGGTAAGTATTTTCTTCAATATTTAAGATAAATTTTGTCTATCTTATAGGAATCTATTATAAAGAGTTGTTAATATTTCAAAATAAAAGACTAAACATACCTGTTTAGATTTTTCAATGTCATCTTGAATTTTCTTCAAATTCTCATCTATTTTTCTAGATGTTTCTTCCAATTGTTGCATTCTCTCTTTCTTTTCCCGACTCCTTTCCAATTTCATTCTCTTCATTCGTAATCTCTTTGATGCTCGTTTCGCGAGAAGCTTCCTAGCATTATCAATATACAGGTCATTGATAACATGTAACATTCTTCTTGTGTTTGCTTTCTTATTTTCTATGTCTTTCATATGAAAATCCCATTCTCCATCCGTAAAATTATCAACATTCTCTTGTAATATCCTCTCTTTTTCTTTTAATTCATCAAGAGTGTGTACTAAATTAGATATTTTTTCACGTACAACAGATATAGAGTCAGTTTTGGGATTTTCAACATCACACTTTCCTATATACCGTTCAAAGGACTTGATAAAGTCCTGGTCAGTTGGTGGGGCAAATGGAGGTGGGTGCATAGGACGGGGTGGAGGTGGGACCGAGAAGAAAGGTGGAGGGGCAGCATTATTGCCGTGGAATGTAAAACTACTTTGAAAATCATTATAAAAATTAGGATTAGACATGATTTATAAGTGATTAATATATAATAGAAATAAGGGATGTTGTGAAATGTTATGCTGATTCGGGCAGATGACTCTCAGCCTCTTTCAGCACTTGCTCTGCAGCAATGTAATCTTCGTTCTCTTTTAAGTCTTGCTCACTCTCCAGTATTGACTTCAAATCTGCGTGCGCCTTTAATAACCTGTAAAAATAAAAAAATAGTTAAATTTCTAAAAAAGGAACCTACATTTTACAATTTTAGGATAGATTTTACGTCAATGCTTTAACTGATACTAAATTATTTTAAAAGTAGTTACTACGAACTGAGAACTTTAAAAATAACTTAAACAATGAATGTCAATGTCAATCGAGAGGACTCATCGTTATTACGCCTCACGCAAAATAAGCGTCAGTCGTGATGTACAGTATTACGCCACAACTGAAATAGTTATAAAAAAAGAATTAAACGATTTAATTTATCAACCTTAGCCATTTCTAAGCACCAAAAGTAAAACACCAAAGAAAAATACTGATAAGGCCGAATTTACGCACATAACCTATCAAACAGATGTTAATAAAACTTGTATTTTTACAGTAAATACGATTGGAATCTAAGTTGTTGTTATTTTTCTGGCAGTATAAGAATGTAAACATCTTTTTTACTTGTTACATACCTTCTTTGGCAATCAGGAACCATCATCAGCGACTCCTGAAGCACCTCCTCTTGCTTCCTAATGTCGTGTTCGTCTTGGCCTTCGTCCTTAAATTTTTGTACCTTATCCTTTTGTTCTTCAGCCTCCTTTTCATACAAACTTTTTTCTCTGGCTATACGCTTAACGACGCCAGTTTTAATCTTGATTTGTCTAATTCTGGGATCTGCCATTATTGTAAAAACCAATTACCGATCCTTCTACTCGTGCGGCGTCACAGTGCGGCGTATTCTACTTTTGTTTTTCTTTTAGTGACGTTCCATTTCCATTGACATGAGGTAAACAAGCACAAAAATCAGTCAACGACAACTAGCCTTTATTTATTTTTTATCTATGCAATGTACTAGTGATTTATATAAATGGATAGGCTTAGGATTGGTCGTTGCTTGGAAATGACAGCTTTTGCGTCATTCCGACTTAAACGTGCCTGTTTAAGTTCCTGACCGTTAATTCTATCACTATTATTAGTTCGAATCCTCACCACCGCTACCAACCACAACAGTCAGCGCCAAAATGGCGATGATCAAATGAGCACAAAATACCAAGATTATAGCCTATCCATGTATAGTGGTCAGTAGCTTAGCACGAATACTTGTAGCAAGCGCTTCGTATCATTCGTATTTTATATACTCTTTGTTCGTATAGCCATCGATAAAATTTGGTGCTTGTCGTGCGTAAAATACACCAAAAATCTTACACTAATTTTAACATAAATGACGATAGCGATACGAATACAATTGTCGCAAATTTTCATGCTACGCCTCCATTGAATAAATTAATATTATATGAAGCATTGAATTATTCTTTGATATATCATTAATTAAGTTATTCTAGAGCTCTTTTATTCCGTTACAATTTGAAAGTCTGTATAATACGTCTGTATGTATATCTTAGCCGTAATTACTAAAAGTAGTAATAAAGCAATCGTAATAAAGTAACGATTACGTTACCGTATCACAACTTTACTATGAATGTCATCGTTACATTTAACTTATTAACTTTTCTTATTTCCGCGCGGACGGAGTCACGGACTGGTATCTTATAAAACAGATAAACTAACGCACTTCATATATGAATGGTGTGATAACATACGATGGACAACAAGACTTATTCAGAATTATTTTTAGTAAAGATATAAAGCGTATTTACCGAAATTGTAAAAAACTAGAGGTATACAGGAGGTTTCTAGATTTTTCTGTGTCTTTCTAATGATCAAATTGAAAAAACAAACTAAAAAAAAAATAAGTAAAAAAACAACAACATATCATTTAAATAAATACTAACAGAGTTAGATAAAAAAAGATATATTTGTCGTTTTTCCGTTTGTATTTTAAAATATTAATTTCCATTAACTACACACTGTGAATACTTGTTTTATTTTTATATTATAAATGCAAAAGTAATTCTGTCTGTATGTCTGTCTACAAAACGCAAAACTACTGAACCGATTTAAATGAAATTCGGAAAATAGATGATTCAAAGCATGACAAATGAAATAGGCTACTTTTAAATGCGAAAAAAGGATTGTAAGGGGTGAAAGTTAGGGTGGAAATTTGTATAGAAGTGCAAGTGACTAGCACAGCTAGAACTTCTTACTATCGTACTTCCTACTATATATAATATATAAATGCAAATATTTGGGCGGATGGATGGATGTTTCTTTGATATCCAGAACGGCTGAACGGATTGGCTTGAAATTTGGCATACATATAGAACATAATCTGGAAGAACACATAGGTTACTCATTATGTTTTTTTAATACGGCGCGGACAACAGCTAGTATATTGTAAAGAAGAACGATCAATTTGATTTGATAGTTATTTTTATTATATAAATTCGTTACGTAAATAAAAAAAAACATCTGTAGCTGGCTGGCGGGGGATTTGTGAGATGTAGATATCTGTCATTATCCATACACTGGGAGAGAATCGATGATAAGTGATCGGTGATACGACAGTTGATAAATAGCCGCGTATTATTCGATTGTCCGTGAGTGTACACTGTGCGTCCGAGATGCAGTGGCTGTTATTCTTAGCAGGTACGGTCTAATAAAATATGAAAACATTGTCTACAATGAGATATAATGATTATTAATTATGATTAAATGTTCACGGGTTAATTCAAAGTACGTGGAATACATATTATGTTATGAATTATCTTTTAGTGACATTCTATTTGTTTGACCTTTAACTATTTATCTATATGACGTCTAAAAGTTGCACATATGTTTGAAAATTTGCATCAAACTTTATCTTTTTGCTGATTTTGAAATATTTAAATAAAATTAGTAATCCATCAACAAAATGAGAATAACGCCATCTAGTTAAAATTAAAATAAACTTTTTTTATAGATTACGCTTTTTTTATTTGAAAACTATAGTAATTGCGATATTTTAAAAACAGAAAATTAAAAACAGACATATCGCAGCTGCTTATTCGTCCAGAAATGATAATATTTCAATTGTTCGTCTATCCAGGGGCAACCTTAGTGGTCGCTGCTCCTCAAAAGGAGCACAATCGAGGCTTATCAATAAATCAGGATGAGAACGGAGGCTACACGTTTACTGTCACTCGTGGTAAGTCGTAATAATCACCATACGATAAGTTTATTCGTCAGTTTACAAACTGGCAACAGTTTACAACTGATTCATCAACTTGTAAACAATTCTTCCAATTCAAAATTTGCCCTCAGTTCAGAATTTATCAAATTTCTGAAGAATTTCTCAAATTATTGTTACGTGTATTGTTTTATAGACAATGGTGAGAAGAAGTTAGGTCAGATCGGTCGCAGGGCGTCTGCGGAGGACAGCGAAGTGACCTTCGAGCTTACCACCTCGTATGACGAAGAGAACGGTGGCACGCGACTCTCCGTGCGTTGGGACGGACCCCCTGACAGGATCTTTGAAGACTGCTTTGACTTTGGTTAGCATAACATATGTAGACCCTCATCTTTTTGCATTGAATTAAAAATGATTTTAGGATTTGCTTGACACATTAACGAGAGGCAAATAACCTCTTAAAGCGCCAATGGTTTAGGGATTAAGCACTTTGCTTGTAATCTGCAGGTCCTGGGTTTGAATCCCGCCATCTACCAATGTGTATTTTGGTTTTCGATGTACATTTATCCGACGTTCTTTCGGTTAAGGAAAACATTGTGATGCAACCTGCACATATCTGCAATAAATTCAAAGATATGTTTGAAGTCAACCCACACTGAGTCAGCGTTGTTGACTATGACCTAGTCACTGACCGAGGGAAGGCTCTGAGGCCCTCAATGGGGACGTATAGTGAGCTGATGATGAAATAACTTGTTTAAATACTTCCTACCCTCTCAGGAGAACTTATTGGGCTTATAAATTTTATCTTATCAATGGTACAGGTTGTTGTTTTGTACCGAGTATTAGTGTAATCTTAGGGAATCTTATGTAACTTCCTTGCCTCTTGTGGTTGTAACAATAGCCAGCTTCGCTACTCAAATGTGACATAATCTTATCTAAAAGCTATACTTCTCCGCATCCGTTTAGGATAAAAATATGAAACGATATCAACTGTAGTAATGGAAAATTCAAAATGACTCATCATATTTTTCACTTCGGTAAAAAATATGTAAAAAATACTTTTATTTTATCTAACTGGTCGTAGCGAATCAAATTAAACATTGATTTTCCCAATAGGAGACCAACAATGGTACGGTGGTCCGGAACAAAAAGACCAGCAATGGCCGATCCAGAAATCAAAGATCCAGAAATACTCTATCATATCAAAGGAGGCCGACAACTCTGCCATTTCGGAGAGATACTGGCTGAATTCTGAAGGAATGTATATCTACATTCATCCAGAGGTGCCTCTCTTCGTCGACCACCACAACATCCTTGAAAACCATATTTGCTTTGTTGCTGAGGTCGCGGACCCCTACTCCACTAAGAGAACACACAACGTTCTCAAATACGATATCTGGCAGTTCGATGACCCCAAAACCGCGCATATGCACGCCGTCAAGACATACCTGGGCAAACCAACTGGAATCCCAGATTACAGGATGATCCAATACCCAGTATGGTCGACTTGGGCGCGTTACTCTCGTGAAATCGATCAGAACAGCCTCTGGAATTTCGCCAATGAGATCGCCAACACCGGATTTCCCAACGCTCAGTTCGAGATCGATGATCTATGGGAGATCTGCTACGGTTCACTCACAGTTGATGAAAGGAAACTGCCTGAATTCAAAAAACTGATCCAGGACATCAAAGGTCTAGGGTTCCGAGTCACTATTTGGGTTCATCCGTTCATTAACAAAGACTGCAATCCTTGGTACAGTGAAGCTTTAGATAAAGGGTTAGTAAGGTTTTGTTTCAGTTTAATATTTATATTCATAATTAAGTAGCACGTTAGTAGCTTTTGTACAAGCTCTGTAATAAATGGTTAAAATGACTGATCTTTATGTTATAAGGTACCTAGTTCTCAACGAGGATGGCAGTCCTGACTCGTCGTGGTGGAACAACAACGGCTCAGTGCCGGGCTACATCGACTTCACCAACCCTGACGCCGCTGAGTGGTATTCATCCAGGATCAAGAACCTCATCGAGACATATGACATTGACAGTCTTAAGTTTGACGCCGGAGAGTCCAGCTGGTCTCCTCAGGTGACTGATTAAATGAATCATGTTAATATTGGTTCATTTTAAACGAAAAAATATATCTTTGCAGATGGATGGATTATGGACGCATAATTTAAACATTTTTTTTCTAGATCCCAGTACAGAACGGCGATATCGACCTTCATCCAGGACATATTGTGCGTGACTACGTCAGGACAGTTGCAGAATTCGGGCCTATGATTGAAATCCGCGCTGGAATGCGGTAGCAGTTATTGAATTTGAAGTAGAAAGTGCTGGAAATGTGATAAGTTTGACTAATTTCTTGATTTCTCTTGATCCAGGACCCAAGACCTACCCGTATTCGTGCGTATGGTGGACAAGGACACGCTGTGGGGCTTTGACAACGGACTGGCGACTCTGGTGACTACACTCCTCGCCATGAACCTTAACGGCTATCCCCTGGTGTTGCCCGATATGATCGGTGGCAACGGATACAATGAGAAGCCAAGCAAGGAGCTGTTCATCCGCTGGCTACAGGCTAATGTCTTCATGCCCACGCTGCAGTACTCCTTCGTGCCTTGGGACCATGATAATGAGGTACGGAAATGTTTTGATTTAGTCGAAAATATTTTTGCCAAAGTTAAACGGATTCCTTTAAATTTGGCAAAAATATAATAATAAATTCTGTAGTTTCCTTACATTTAAAGAATGCCAAGTTTCTCTCAGTATGTTCCTTGAATTCGTTTCTGTATCTCCAGACGGTGGAGATCTGCCGTCAGTACACGCAGCTGCACGCGGAGTTCGCGGACGAGATCGCGGCCGCCATGGAGGAGGCGGTGTCGAGTGGAACTCCTGTCAACCCGCCGGTCTGGTGGCTCGACCCCACTGACCAGGTTGCACTCGCTGTGTGGGACGGTATGTGCTGCCAACATAAACATCACATAATTATAGAAAACGATACCTAAACAGAATTAGAGTTTTGTCAGTCCTTTTTAGAAAAGAGTGGTCATAGAAAAGAACAAGACACATTACGTACACTCAGGAAAATATGCAAATGTAAATAAAATTGGTTACCCAGTACAAGTAGCTAAAGTTTACGAGGATTTCCTCATACTAATGTATCATATAGAAACATTTCTTCTCCTTTACGTAGGAAATCGTGTTTGCTGTGATGCATGAACTTATAGGCTTTGCCTGTTGCTGGTATGATGTGACGTTCATGTTGTACAGAGTTCTTGCTGGGCGAGCGCGTGTTGGCCGCGCCCGTGTTGTCGGAGGGCGCGGTCTCTCGCGACATCTACTTGCCGCGAGGCAACTGGCGCGCTCCTGACGGCTCGCTACATACCGGCCCCGTCTGGCTCCGCGACTACCCCGCACCCCTCGATACCCTGCCCTACTTCCTGCTCGAGAAGTGATATCTCAGCCCTAATACTTTCTGCTCCAAATCAAATATCCGTTTCCCAAACTGATATAATTCCTGATCGATAAATAATATCCCTTATCCTGACGGATTCCTTGCTCGTGAAGTAATGTCTATTTCACAAGTTATCCAATTTCCTGCTCGGAAAGTGATATCCTTAGACCAACTATTTCCAACACTTAATATATCATAATAATGATACAAAATCAATAAATTATTAAATTTTTTAAATATTATTTATCTATGGTGTTTTATTATTATATAATCCTAAGATTGGCTATCAAGAAATTTATATGACAGGTTTTTATTTTAAATCGTCCTAAAGTAAACCCTAGAGGAACTTTTATAAACCATATTATGTGTAAACAACCTTAATAAGAGTAACCAACCGAGTAGCCAAGGGGACAAACGAGTGGCTAAAACTATTTCAAAAGTGAAATATATCGTATCGAAAAAAAACCAGAAACAAGAGTTTGTTTAGTGAAAATCGATAATTAAGATTTTAGAGTAGAATCGAACCCGTTAGATTTTATAGCAAGCAGTTACACGCTGAGTTATTCAAGCTTATATTTTACACTATAATGTATAAAATTACATAAATAAATTCACCCTTAACTTAGGGTAGGCACCGAACCCCTCGGTGGGGACGTGTAGTCAGCTGATGATGATGATGATGTACAAAATTAAAGCGTAACTTGCTGCCAAACTAAGTTTAATATTTTTGGTATTTTTAGACATTATTAATTAGAGTCCTTTGGCGCGAATAACGTGCTTTCGTTACAAAGTCGAGTGAGGGAATGAATGAAGGACACAAACGTCGACATTTTAGTAAAACTAGTGTTGGGTCTTTTTCTCGCAGTCTTCTGACCACCACTTTTTCTTTTTTCTTTTCCTTCTGCCTATTGTCTATAAGCCCACTTGCTTGGCTGTGTCTTTAACATTCTCCCAAAGGTCTTCTATGTCCATTTCGTCTATCTTTAGTTCGCTAAATTTGTTGCTGGTCTCTATTTGGAATTGGGCCTGTAGCTGGGTCCTTAAGTTTCTCCACGTCTAGTAGGTCTTCTTTGTTTACTTTGACCCTTTTCTTGGTATATATTTGGGTCGATGCGCCAGCGGAGTAAGTAAGTAGTGTTAGGTCAATACTCTGCCACATTTTCGGATTTTCTTCCTAGCAGTATTAAGAGAGACGTGGTGTAGACTTTTTATACTAAACCTAAAAGAGGCCACTTTGCGGCAATAACCCTTAAAGTTTTTGCCACCCACCAACACGTAACCCCGTAGGACTAAGGCTCTAATAGATGAGATAGCGCCATCTGTTGACTGCTTTATGAAACAGAGATTTTAAAATTATACATTTTTTAAATTCAAACTAAACAGTTATGTTATACGTAGCACTTTCTTACATACAATATTCGAATAAAATCGAGAAAAAACCTGACAGATAAAATAAATTAATTTACGGCGAGTGAGATTCGAACTCGTTTTACATTTTCGTTTTTTGTTTGATGCGCTACGACTGCAAATCTTTTCCCTCGATTTACCGATGTTAATTTAAGTACACTGTACTATTTTCCATATAAATAACCACAACGTTATAGAAACGACAGACGTGTAGCGATTGCAAAATAGATAAAAGAAATATCGAGATGAATTGTAAAAATTACAAGTGGCAGATTTGAGAGCGATCGATAAGATGGGGATAAGATTATGGCATTGAGGAGACATATGACACTATCTCAGTCAGACCACTGCCATGGCGGCTCTAGGAATATTACTAGGTAAGTTTATATTAATAATACTTAAATCCATACAACCGTCACAAAGAAGCCATCTCCATGTAAGAAGACAGATGATTAAAATAAGTATAAGTGTATTCAAATATCTTGCTGGTTCGCAACTTCTAGCGAGAGCGACGGACGTAATTTCAGCGCAGCACGCACATGACCTTGAGCCCACAAGATATTTGAAAAGACCAGTAGATCTTAAACACTTGAATTTAGACTTTCTACAATATTAACAAGAGTATTGTGTCTCGTATTTCTATCAAACATTGATTCTCTCCCTCTAATACTCCTTGTCTTGTGTGAAGGTTTGGCGACGCTGAGCGCCCGCGCGTTCTCGGTGGCGCTACCATCGCGGGCTGATGACGTCACGCTGTCCCTAGAGCCACAGATCACTGGCGGCTTCCAGCTCAGTTTGGACAAAGGTATACAAACATAGATATCCAATTTGATCTACAATTACTTAGTGGAAGGATTTTCTGGGGTTTAATTATTATTGTCAAATAAAACCACACAGAGATTCCAAACCTTTCATAGTCCATTCTTATTATTATAACAAGACATTTTTAACAAGGGTTGGCAATGCATTCAAACTCTTTACATTGTTCCATGATGAGGTTGATTATTTGTAGCCGTATATTTTACAAAAGAACAAGTGGCTAATTAATTTAATTCCGTCAGACAATGAGCGCACAGTGTACGGCCACATCGGACGCACTCTGGTCTCCACGTACACCGCCGAGGAGGTGGAGGGTGGCATGGAGATACATATCGGAGGTGTCAATCTGACTATACACACACTTTATGACGACGCTTCTGACGCTAGAGGCATCAAGATTAAGTGGAACTCACTTACGCCACTCCGACTGGAAGACTGCTTTGATTTTGGTAAGAGACTGCTTTAAATTATTACCTAATAATTTTAGGTTACAAAGATAATGAATGGGACTCTCACTTTGCAGTGAAACGAGTATTATTTTATTTATATATATTTAGGCACAAAACACTGGTACGGCGGACCAATGCAAGTCGAACAAATGTACCCGATAGAGAGCGCTAAGCAAGTGTACACCCCGTACTTCTCTAAAGAGCAGGACAACGGCGCCATCGTCGAGAGATACTGGCTCAACTCCGCCGGGGAGTACATTTACGTGCACCCACAAGTACCATTGTTCGTCGACTACAACAATATCGTCCCCAACCACATTTGCTTTGGAGCACAAATCTCTGAACCCTACTCGACAAGAAGAAATCATATAGAACTAAGTTACGATCTCTGGTTCCTTCCCAATGTTAAAGAAGCTCACAAACATGCGATAGTCAATTATTTAGGCAAACCATCAGGAGTACCTGATTACAGAATGGTTCAGCATCCAATTTGGTCTACTTGGGCGCAGTATTCCAGAGACGTAAACCAAGAGAAAGTTCTAGAGTTTGCAAAGCAGATTAGAGGATATGGCTTTAGTGATTCCCAACTGGAGATCGATGATCTGTGGGAGACGTGCTACGGGACAATGGAGGTGGATCAGTCTAAATTCCCCAACATGACGGGTCTGGTGCAGGAATTGAAAGCGATGGGATTCCGCGTCACCATCTGGATGCATCCCTTCATAAATAACAACTGCGAGCCGATATACACTCAGGCTTTGAATAACGGGTAAGAATATAAAGAATAATATGTAGTTCATACGACTGGACTTATTTATCCATCCACATATCGACTTTCTGTATAATACAAGATCAGAATTAAAATTTGAATTATAAAAGGTGTTAAAAATAATCTAAATTGTTTTAGATCTGTTACAAAATAGACTTGTTTCAACTGTTTCTAATATTTCATGCTTTGTCAACTGTTGCTCGTTTATCTTTCCAGTTACTTGGTGCTGGACGAGGCAGGTAAGCCGGCGACGACATGGTGGAACAACAACGGCTCAGTGCCTGGCTACATCGACTTCACTAACCCCGAAGCCGCCGAGTGGTGGTACGAACGTATCAGGAATCTGCTTGATACTTATGACATTGATAGCGTAAAGTTTGACGGAGGCGAGAGTAGCTTCACACCACAGGTTAGTTTAGTCTTTTCTTACCAACGAGAAGTCAGCTTAAAATGCATAAGTAAAAGGCGTCACAAAGTTATCAGCAGTGTATCCTTTCCTAGAGAATCTAAAAAATATAAAATACACTTATAAAGTACTTCGAAATTCAAAGATCCTTACAATTCCTATAGATCTACCTAAATGACTCGATAAGGACTTGCCAATTTTTTTCATTCCTAGCCAAGAAACATAACCTTTTCAATAAATTAGGAATTATTTCCCGCTTTTTTTATTCGTTGGTACGTTTGGTGTAATTTAGGTAGCGGTACAGACCGGTGACATAGATCTACAGCCCCATAACATTGTAGAAGCTTACGCCCGCCTTGCCGCGCGCTTCGGAGACATGGTCGAGGTCAGAGCTGGCTTCAGGTAACTATTCTGTCTAGCTTAAGTCACGAATTTGACAAACCGTCTAACTTTGGTGTACACTACATTGAAACAATGACTTCTGAATCTGTAATCTCTACCTATTTACGAGGTATCTTTTCAACGTTGTAAATTCATCCAGAACGCAAGACCTGCCTATCTTCGTGCGCATGGTAGACCGCGACTCTATCTGGGGTTTGAACAACGGTCTATCTACTATCGTGACGACAGCAATTCAGATGAACTTAGCGGGATACGGACTTGTGTTGCCGGACATGATCGGAGGCAATGGGTACAACCTGGACCACGAGCAAGCGGATATTCCCACCAAGGAGCTGTTCATTCGCTGGGTGCAGGCCACCACCTTCCTTCCAGTCATGCAGTACTCTTACGTGCCGTGGAACTTTGATAATGAAGTAAGTTAAAAAGGTTTAATGCCTTACCTATAAATGCGATTGTTTAAATGGATGGCTGGAGGTTTGTAAGACGGTATCTCAGGAACGGCTGCATGAATCTCGCTGAAAGGCCAATGTAGAATATAGTCTGGAAGATATTGGCTTCTAATTATGTTTTTATTTTTGTTTTCAAATATATTTTAATAGATTTATAGACTTTTGTTAACATGTAAATCAAGAACGAATGAACGGATCTAAATGAGTGACAGCGATAAATCACATTCTGGTATGACACAGAGGTTGCGTTTTTACAATTTCACGCCAACAAAGTCACGGACAACACCTAGTTATATATATTTATTAGTTATTCACAAACAATCGATTGCTATTTCCAAACAGCATTTGCAGTAAAATACAAAAAATTAGTATGAGCTATGTTATAAAATGTGTATTTTCAGTAGGAATATGGTTTTATTTCTGTCAGACGGTGGAGATAAGCAAGAAGTACACGGAGCTGCACGCGGAGTACGGTGATGAGATATACGCGGCGATGCAGGCGGCGGTGGAGTCAGGCCGGCCGGTGAACGCGCCGCTCTGGTGGATAGACCCCACTGATGAGGACGCACTCAACATCTGGGACGGTAAATATAGTAGATTCTCACAAATAGCCGAATTATTGTTATTCATTTATCATAAATTAGAATTACAACTCACTATACTTCCACTGAGGGGCTCGAAGCCTTGACTAGCCCTGACTAGGCCTTAGTCAATGGTCGCGGATGAAAGCGCAAGCGTACCCTTGGCCTCGCCATGATGCGTAGGAGGAACAGAGGGGTTTTGTGGGTATGCTTCCCATCCGGAAGAGAATCCCACATAACTACCGCGTCTCCCCCCCCCTGGGGGCGCGGAGTATGCATAAAGCATTCCCCTCGGAAGAAAAAGAGACCTTAGTCAATTAATTCATTGATTTAAAATAATCTTGGCATATTTTAAGCGATTTATTTTTAATATTTCAATGATAAACATTCTTAAAATAGATTTTTACTTAAAATGGTATTATTCCAGAATACCTATTGGGAGAGAATATCTTAGTAGCGCCTGTGTTGGAGGAGGGAGCGACCTCCCGGGACATTTACCTGCCGGCGGGCGTGTGGTGGGAGGAGGGAGACAGGGAACGGGAGGTGGTCGGCCCGACCTGGATCAGGGACTTCCCCGCTCCATTGGACGTGTTGCCATACTTCGTCCGCGCTAGAGAAATCGAGCCGTCATCCGCGGTGTCACCCGGGGTTGCCATGTTTGTGCTAGTTTTTGGTGTTGTCGCTAACTTTGTGTTATAAAGATTGGTTTAAGATATTGTTCGATAGTTTTTCTTATCTATTTTTGTTTGAATGATGCTATTTGAACAATATATAAATGTTTTTATCATTATAAGTGTTACTTTCATGAAGATTTAATAAAAATTGTTCAGGAAAACTGTTTTTTTTTTGTTAAAATTATAGGAAAATATAAATAAAATCAGATGTTTATGTCTTAAAGTTTATTTATTTGAATAAAATAACATTTCTTATGTAACTGTAATATCTAGGACAAGTCCCCGGCCCAGTATCCTGAAGTCTTGCAACAAAGCTTGCTTGTTCACTTTGTATTTTGTCTCGCCGTCTGTCTCCACTGGCATTAGACCATTCGCATTTGCAATCTAAAAACATTAATAATATAAATCAAATATTCTATTAAATGTAAAAAAAGTTACTCTAAAATTTAGTTTAAAAATAAATTTATAAAATAATAAACTTGTTTATTTGAAATTTAAAAAAGTGTGAATCGATTTCTCGTAATATTCGAATAATTGTGTTTCACATTTATCGATCACTTTTTAGAGGTTAGAATGACAGCTGTCAAAATTGACAAAAGTGCGCCAAAACTAATCCTAACCTCACTTTACATAGCACAAAGAAGCTGTACACAAATAATTGGTCAGCGTTAGGCAAAAAGTGTGTTTTACTAAAAAAATATATAATACTAGCTGTCGCCCGCGACTCCGTCTGTGCGGGATTAAAAAAAACTTATAGAATATGTGTTCTTCCAGACTATGTTTTACATTTGTGTTAAATTTCAAGAACTGTTGAGGTGTTCCGGGACTCCTTTAACCAAACATCCATCTAAACATTCGCATTTATATTATTAGTATGATAAAACGTTAAATTAAACTTTTTAATGAAAGTGGAATAAACAATTATAATAAATATTTTACCTGGAAATCTTTTAATCGGTCGATATCAGGTCGCCACAACACCGCGATCACGTCACCGCCGTAACAATCGTTGAAAAACAACGCGAATTCACTGTACGCGCTCTGAAATATTATAATAATAAAACTATATTGTACATTTAACAAATCTGGTTCATTATAACCTTGACTACTTAACTAGATTCCCTGTATTTTTTTTTATATATCATAATGTGGCAAACGAGCGAGCGGCCACCTGAAATCGCTGAAATAGCGAAGTGACAGTTGCCCATAGATATACGCAATTGCATATGCGTTGCCTACCTTTAATTGACGAAGGAGAGGATGCATAGAAAGAAATAGTGACAATTACCTAGTAATTATCCGCGACTTCCTCTTAAAATGTAATTTAACTAAATCTAGTAATAAGTATAGTTCATGTCACCCGAGGATAGTCTAGCTTTCCATCAGTAAGAATTTTTTTAAAACAGTTCTGAAGTTTTGGAGTTTATTCAATACAAACAAACAAATCTTCTCTATTTATATATATATATATATATATATATATATATTATAGTATAAAACTCACCCTTAACTCGTGAAGGTATTTAGCAACAGGGTTGAAGTCTACGACAGGCACTACATCATCTAATACATCATCAGCTTTATTCCGATTGTTGTGGGCGTGGTGTGCGCGCTCGGGGGCGTGGCCCACACGCTCGCAGGTGTGCGGCACGAGGGGCGTGGCCAGATGAATAAGTGCGTCATATCCGGATAGAGAAGGCACGAACACGCCCTGGATATACATATATTTTTGATACTATTGACCCTTATAGATACAGGAACTTAGAAATTACATATTTTGCTTTGTTATGGCTATATCTATTTTGCATTTAAAAATCTAATTGGCACTAAATATCGAAGAGCGTCGGTGGCTCAGTGGTCAAGCACTCGACTTGCAATCTGCATGTCCTGGGTTCGAATCCCGCCATGTATCAATATGTTTTTCGATTTCCAATTTACATATGTACATTTATACGACGTTCTTACGGTGAAGGAAAACATCGTGATGCAACCTGCACATATCTGAGAAGTGATTCAAAGATATGTGTGAAGTCAACCCGCACTTGGCCAGCGTGGTTGACTATGACCTAATCACCCTTAACTTAGGGTAGACTCCGAGCCCCTCGGTGGGGACGTATAGTGAACTGATGATGATGAATGATAATGACTAAATATCATAGTACATAGCCTGTCTATGTATAGAGGTTAGTGATTTTCAGTTCTTATATAGATACTTGGGGTCTTAGTGTAGATTTTTCATTTTAAATGTGTCGTTAGTTATATACTTGTGATTACTTAACCTTAAGACACTTTTAATGCCATAACTTTGTTTGATTATAATGCTTTATTATTGCACTCAGAGTTGTACAACGTGACTTAATGTGGATTTAATAAGAGAAATCTATATTTAACGAGTATATACGTCTAACTAAGAATGTAATAAAAATGATTAACAATCAGAACTACACATTTATAAGCCAAAATTATTATTCTACTTATTTTATCTATTATATTAAGATGTGAAGTAAAAACTTTATTCTCGTTTTTTAAAGAAATATACAAAAGTAAAAAAGGATAAATACTTTAATTATAACTAGATTTAAGGTCGAATTTAGAACATATAATTTATTACTCACCAATATATTATCTTTATATTCGTCAATTAAAGCTTTTTCTAAATAATTGAGAGTAGCAGAGGCAATAGTGGTAACTCTGAGCAGCGCCTGCTTTGTGGGCGCCTGTCTACTCCATATCGAGGGGAAGTCGCCGTCATATGACGTCACTATGTACATAACACCTCTCTCATCTGTCTCGTTGAACTGACGTTCTACTTCTGTTATTTCTTCGCCTAGAAAAAATATATAAAGAAAATTAAAGTAAAAGGCAATCTTAATTATATATTAACATATTTAATGGTTCATCTATTATGTCACGTAAAGGTCTTAACAGTGGTAGAGCCCGCTTTAACATGTTCGCAGGAATAGTCCCGGCTCGTCCGGTGATATACCACGACCATACAGAAGACACGTGCAGTCAGATGAGTGTGCGTCCCGGAGGCCAAAATTAGTCCTCTTTTCCTTCCCACAGTTTTTCTTTTAAGGAAACGATGGGAAGTGGAAGTGGACTTTCCGGATGAGAGGATGCATGGAAAGGGAAGATATTTTCATTCTGTGCATCCTCTCCTCCGTCGATGAAAGGTAGGCAACGCATATGCAATTGCGTATGTTTATGGGCAACAGTCACTTCGCTATTTCAGTGATATCAGGTGGCCGCTCGCTCGTTGCCATCTTATTATATAAAAAAAACAATATAATTACAGCCAAATATTTGGCCCTAAAATCCAAAATCCCGTCCAACTTACGTGACATATCATTATTGAAGTCCAATAAAATCATCTCTCTGGACCAATCCGTGTCGACCAGTATCCTTAGAGCTCTGAGGAAACCGGCCAGCGGTTGTACGGGGGGCTCCAGTGGTGCTGGACGCAGGAACACCGCTGCTGTCACCAGGTCTGCCAGGATGGAGGGGAAGTGTGGGGGTGAGAGGAGATGGGCTGACAGCCAGCGCTTCATCAGGCACGCTGCGGGACCGTATGCTGGATACTTCTGATGTAAGCTAGATGGGATAAATAACATAATGCATACTGACATATTAACTCCAGAACTATCCGAGGATGACGTCACTAGCTGTATAGCGCTCTCATGTATTCCCATACGTTTGTCTCGCTCTGACGCGACCCCACTCGGTTTGGAGCTTGCCGGGTTATGTTTAAATGAGTCCTTATAGGACATTGGTTTCGTCAGACAACCTCGCTAAGCTAGATAATTAGGTCAGAGAAAAGCCTTTATAAGCAAGACAAGTATCATTCCCTTTGGATTCTAGCTTATTCAAGTTCATCTGTATTAAAAAAAATCAGATGGTGTACTTGTATGACATTCAGGATAAGAATACGAATCGTATGACACCTCACTAATCCAAATCGATTTAATTGTTTAATCTACAGCGTGTTACAATTTAATTAACCTACACACAAACGGACTTACATAAAAACTTGCATATGCCTATTGAGCCAGTCGTGTAATTACTAAAAATCGAACTTAATTTTATTTGCCTTAATTTTAAAAAAATCTTATAAAAGCATAAAAAAGAGTCATGGCCGACGCAAGTGACGTTTACTGTCATTCTCCTATTTCCAAAAACAAGGTAATGATTTGAAATAGATTATAAAACAACTGTATATTACCCGTGCAGAGCTCCTCTGACCCTGGGCAGCAGCACAGTCTCGCGCTGCAGCATAACCGCCTCCTCACTCTCCCTGTGCTTCACCACTCCGTTCTCCATCTCCCTCTGGAGTAGAGTGATCTCCTTCGGATGAGCTATCTTCAGTCGGAAGACGAGGCCGTTCTTCAATACATCGATGTGTGTAGGGTACGCTTGCACCGGGAGAGAGAACTGCTGGGAGAGACGCTCCGATATCTGCAGGTGGAACGCAGCCTTAAGGCAGCGGAACGCTTGCAGGTCGCCCGGCCACTTCCCACTGTGACCTGGAAAAGAAAATAATGAAATTGGAAGACGGACAGAGGCGTAAAAAGACGAATTAAAGAGAACGGAAGAGGGATAGAAGACAGGGGAAGAGATACTAAGCTAACAAGATAAAAGCATAGAAAATTAACTCAATAGGAGGGTACGAAAGAGAGATAAAAGACAGAGCAAAATAGAAAGGTAGGGAACTAGAGAAAGGAGTAAGATTAGACTGGAAGTTGAGACAGTTAGAAAGGAAAAGAGAGCTCAATATGAAAGAGAGAGAGACAAAGAAGGGGGTTAAGGAGAGAAGGGACATTTTTTTTTGTTAAATATAGCATGATTTAACCTAATTCCAGTACAACAGTGTTGTGTTGTGTGTACGCTGGGGGACGAGCGTTGGGCGTGTCCTTGATCAGTGCGGAGGCGGCGCGGCGACGTGGGTGTGGTTGAGTCAGGCCACGCCCCGCACACACAGACACCACCGGCCTGCAGTAACTGAATACTGATGATGTACCTGCAGTAACAACTTCATTTTAACCCGATTATATTATGCCAGTACAGTAAGACAGTACTGGCTTCACATAGACTTACTGGTTAGTTAGTGTTTATATTTAAACAGTTGTATGCTAGCGTTAGTTTTAAGAGCGTCCTAAATATAATTAGATCCATTTACTGTAATTTTATATTTTTTTTATGAATGATAAATTAAAATAAATATCGCCATGTTATAATCAATATCATTGAAAAATCTCGCAAAAAGAAAGATTATTTTGTATTTTAATATTATTGATAAACACATATATGTAATAGCAATAAAACTACGTCTAGTAAATGTCAAAAGACATTACCAAAGATGTAATTTCCCAAATTTTCCTAAAAATCGAGTAGAAGTGTAACATGTTATAACACTGACCGTACATAGCAGTGACATCTAGCGGCAGATTGTTGAGAGCGCGCAAATCTCTGCGCAACTCATCGAATGCGCGCAACACTTCCGTACTGCCCTCCTCTATGTACTGAGCTGATGACTTGCTCACCACCAACTGATCCAGCTGGTCGCTTACCTGGTATACTTCTGATGATGGTACACCTGGAAGTAATCAAATAAGTCTTGCTGTTTGTACCTAAACTAGCTCTCGCCCGTGACTCCGTGTATGTGTTCTTCAAGACTATATTCTATATGTATGCCAAATTACATCGAGATCCATTCAATTGTTTTAGAGATATCTTCAAACAAACATCCATCCATCTACACTTTCGCTTTTATAATATTATTATAGTAACATAACAATTATTACTCGATTAGAGTTTAGGCTTACTTATTAACTTATTTTAATTATGCACAGATAAAAACAAACCAATGCTGTTTAAAGCTATTAAAGCATATAAACGTTAACTTGAGCTGTTTCGAGCCAAATTAGATAAATCTAAACACTCGTTTGTTGTTAAGAAATTTTACTAAAATATGTAGGAAACTGGGATATAAACATTCTAGACTGTAGTCGAAAGTTTCCTGAATAATGTCAATAAATATCGAAAAGATCCACAGCAGTAAAGCCCCAAGACATGTTTCCAACCTACTGTTAGGGTTCCCTAATATTAGGGTTTATTGTACGGGCAACACTTTGAGCTGTCAGGGAGAGGGACGGAAAAATTATCGAGTGGTGGGAGGTAAAAGGAGGTCGGTTGGACATTCGGTATCGAGCTGTTGAAGTGGAAGGTTGTGGCAAAGTGAAAATAAATTAGTGAATATAATATCTGGTTTTGTTTCAGTTAGACATCCTGAAACCTAGATATAGTTACTTATATCTGTGCGTCTTATACTACTTATATGAATACTTACCATATTTAAAGTTCAAAAGATAGTTAACAATCTGTTTGGGCAGCGCACGTCTTTGTGCGCGACTGTCTGCCTCCCACACAACCGCCTCGGTTATTGACCCATCTTGAAAACGACGTAACTCAGACTTCTCGCCCCAGAAAGACCTAAACACCCACATAACTATATTTTATGTCTTAGAAAACAATTAAGAAAGGTCATTAGGAATACATGTAATGTAAAATGTTAGAAAGAAATCTCTTCCCTCGCATAATTATTAAATTTACTCTAATGGCCTTATGGTCAAAATGACCTAATTTTAGTTCACAATCCCTTCCCATCCATCATATAAAGAAATCGGAAAGGGGAAGTGGTTTTATCAAAGAAGAGGCATAAACAGGGGAAATATTTGTGTATCCAATCCTCCGTCGATTTAATTCAACCCATCTGCAAATATCTATGGGTTGAAGTCACTTCGCTATTTCAGTGAATTCAAGTGATTGCTTGTTTGCCACTTTATAATTTTTAAATGTAAAAGATCTAAACCAGTCGTTCCCAAACTTATTTTGTCTATTGCCCACTTTGAGAATAAATATTTTTTTAGCGCCCCCATATTTTCACATATTTAAAAAATTAAATTAAATTAATTAATTATTGTGAGCTATATATGTATATTAACGGAGAATTGTAAAGGAAACTTTTACTATAACCCGCAACTTGAGACCTGCAGCGCCCACAAGGGGGCGTTATCGCACACTTTGGGAAAGACTGGTCTAAATGGTCCATTTATGTAACTAATATCTTTGTTATCTATCGACAAGCCATCTTACCTAAATTCCTCAGATTCAGGTAGGTTAGCCGGAGGTCCTTTGTCAACAATTTTGATAACATTCTCCGAGTTCAATACCAGACCAAAAGACAATTTGTCTTCACATCTGAAACACAAATATGGTCAATAATTTCACAGAAGAGGATAAGCTATTTCTTTTACTATACATACTTCTGTTTGACTTTATCCACACTTTTCTTGACACTCCATGATAGATCAGCTTGCACCAGCTGAAGTACCAGGTCAGCTCGGTCTCCCAGACCTCGGCTGAGCACAGAATATACAGTCTCAGTTACTAAAGCCAGCCGGTGAATACCATAATTGACTTGAGATGATCTGGGTACTTTGTTATAGACTTTCTCATTTAGAGATTTGAGGTTTTTGAATCTGAAATATAATATTTTCTATTTTTTATTCACATTTACATCATAACTATAAATATGTAGATGCGATAACGTTATCTGACTGAGTATTATTGTAAGTTGGCATATAAAATTACATAAAAGAAAAATCATGACAAGAGAAGCGTTTGCGCGACCGCCCAAGTCCTAAAGAGGTGCTACAGGTATGCGAATTACACAATCTCCCGCCATCAAGACAGGACAATTAAAAAAAGAGAACACTGTAGAAATCACGGCAAGGGAATAAGTGGCCTAAAAGCGTTATTAATATAGACATTTACTTAACTAAGCCTTACCATGTTTTACATCTTACTAATATTATAAATGCGAATGTTTGAATGTATGTATGTTTGTTTTAAGGTATCGCCAGAATGGTTGCCTAGAACTCGCTGAAATTTGGCATAGATATAGAACATATTCTGTCATAGGCTATTAATTCAGTTTTTTTTTGTTATACGCGGACGGAGTCGCGGGTGACAGCTAGTATGAGCTAGCTACTATATATTATTATCAAACAGGATTGTAAAAAGTAACATACCTTATAATATGATCAAACTTCAACAATTCATGCATCGGTGTCATGAACAATGGTATAAAGCTATTTATGTTTGGATTATCCAGCATTTCAATAGCCAATGCGCTTTCCCTCTTCAACGCATTATACGTTCCTTTGTGCATATCCCAACATATATTGTAAAATCCTGATTTATCAATAAACACAACTGGAAAACTTTGATGGAATTCTTCTATTGAAGGTACTGACGCTGAACCCTTGAATAACGATATGCCTTTCGTATCCAACTCTGACGATTCTAAAAAAAAATGATTATTGAAGACTTTAAAAGATAATTTGGCAAAACAAGGCTTTTTATTGCACATTCTTATTTGAAACGCTTATTAGTAATTAGTATTGTCCCTATCACTATCAGCCAATCCGCACTGGGTCAGCGTGGTTGACTATAGCCTGATTATCCCTAACTTAGGGTAGGCTCCAAGCCTCTTAGTGTTGATGTAGATGATAAGATGCTCAATAAATCTTGATCAATTTTGACACACATGAAGCACATAGTCATAGAGAAGACATAGCTTACTAAGTTTTTTTTATTCACTGCTGACAGAGTCGCCGGGAAGAGCTAGTAATAAATATCTTCATAACAGAACTAAAAAAAAATCTAACAATTTCATACTTACTTATATATATCCAGACATTCCTAATAATCTGATAACTGCTCATAATATTATTTATTCTCTTTATTTGCACAAGATATGCAACAAACACGCTTATTACATATCCGGAGACTTGAAGTTTTCTTTGTCGGAGCCAAATCTTCAAAAGTACCACGGCTTGCTTCAAATTATCACGATTCAGAAATGTTTCATTCAAGAAATCTTGATTTAATGCATTAGTTAAGTCACTTAAGATACTACTGTTATAGTACGGAGTTGGAGGTCCAACATCCGAAGAGTTCTCTACTTTGTCATCAAATAACCATGATTCTCTTAAGTTATTACGTACTGGACTGAATCTGTGTAGTTTATATGATTCAGGGTCACAAGATAAATTCATTCGGACTACCAATATGTTACTTAATTTCCCAGAAGGCTTTATTTCTAGCATTGGTTTAGTATGACAGTCATTTACGTACATATATTTAAGTTCTTCAATAATTTCCAGATCTTTTAAATGAGATGCGATACATGCTAAATATGCAGCTCTTTTCTTATGATATCTATAATTTATTGAATCATTTTTAGTGTAAGTATCCATTGGTACTGTAATCTGAGTGTCAATTATTAATTTGGAATTAATCGAGTTGCCTAAACCATAAGAACCAACAATATTTATATCTTGAAATTTGTGAAATTTAAACATACATTTTGTTTTATTTAATTCTATTCCAACAGGTGATTTTACACCTAAATGCTTGTAAATTTTATCTTCTGTCAAATCATATTCCGTATCACCTTCGGGAATTGTTTTTAAATGTTCCTTTAGTGTATTGAACCATTCTTGAAATCTCTTTACGGTTTTCTCCTTTACCTTAACTTCATTGAGTATTTCGTCTATTTGAAGACGGAATAAATTGGAATTGAATAAATTCTCAGTTTCTTGAAGGCGATTTAATTCCTCTACAGTTGGTTGTCTGTACAAACCTCTGATTCGTAATTTCTTTTGACCATCTTTGTTTTCTGTGTCCAACGGTCTTTTGCCATTTTCATTAATTGTTATTGATTCATCATTTTCCGATATAGAACTAGTCTTATCCTGAAATAATATTATTATTATTCGACACCAATCAAAACGTAAATATAGCGAATATTGCGAAAAACAAATAGGGGTTGTTTTGTAAGCGTGTTTTAATTTAGATTTTTTAATTATTTATTAAATATTTGGATCTATAATTGTTACATTAGTTGAATAAACAACATACCCTTTTAACCATCTTCAATGTTCGGAAAATATCAAAGTTAATAGTACATAAGAGTCTAAAAGTTGGTTATAAAATTAAAAACAACGTGCGCTCACAATGTTTTGGTCCAACTGTCACTGTCAATGTCAAATTTAAAGCATGTCGAACCTACTGACAGTTTTGAACATGACCGAAAACAAGTTCTTAGGATTAGGAGGATAAGAGAATCTTTAAAATGAAAAAAATGACTTGTTTATAAATTGTTCAATAAATAATAAAAAAAAAATATATGGGACTATCCCTTGGTCTTATTACTTGGCACATTACAATCAATATTTTAAAATAACAGGCTATATTTTACGACACTGCATGCGACTGTGCAACAAAGCTTATCTAGCTCTCGCCGGCGACTCTGTCTGTGCAGAATTAAAAAAAGCTTAACTAGTAGTCTATGTGTTCTTCCAGATTATGTTCTACATTTACATATATGCGAAATTAATGCGACCCCTTGAGCCATTCTTCAGATATTTAATAACCTAATAACTAACACCCATCCATCCATCTTTATAACTATTTCGGTCTGACACGGGAAGTAGGTTCATGAGACAACAAACACAGAATGTCAATAAACATCCAAACATTCGCATTTATAACATTAGTAATATAATTAATTTTTTTTAAGAATTTTACTAGGATGTCTTTTCATTTATTTTGAGGGTTTAAGATAATCTTTTACGTTAAATAAAAGACAGAGCATGTTGTTTACAAATATATTTGTTGGTAACATAAAATTATATAAATTTATATGAATTTCAGATTTTCAGATCAAACAATTTTCCAGTTGTTGTTAAGAATATTTTCACACTGTATACTTAACATATGCATATTAAAATGGTAGCATTGTAAAATAAATAAAGGGCATTAAACTTTATGAACTACAAATAATACTTTGGTATACTGTACATTAAATTTTATCTACAATATAATTTTCTAAATTCGAGTTTGAATTACGATAATCATCAAATCTCACGATCACAATCTTTCTTATGAAGTCAAAACTTTTGCAAGGTCAAAACGCAACATACAGATAACAAATTTAGTTTAGTTTCGAGATGATGGCGTTAGTGTACTCGCTACATTTCCCTGTGCCGCCCAGGTCTCCGGTAAGGGACTTGCCCTCGCGCAGCACCTCGTAGCAGGCGTTCTGGACGCGGTCCGCGTGCTCGTTGAGCTGCAGGTGTCGTAGCATCATGATGGCGGACAGCAGCAGCGCTGTGGGATTCGCCATATCCTTACCCGCGATGTCGGGAGCTGTGCCGTGCACCTAATAAAATTTTTAATAATATAAAAAATATTCTAGATCTGTTGACCAACAATGTAAATGTGCATAATCAATCTTTTATGGAGAATCGTTAATTTGTCATAATTTTTGTTCGATTATTTACAAATGTTTTTGTCAGGTCGGTCTAACGAACGATATCCTTTAGCGTTGGTTCTACCCAAATATATACTATGGGTCCGCGTCTGGACGCACTTAAACACGTTTACTGAAAAAAATGTTTAAAAATAATAGTCGTGTATTTTCAATCTCTTTATTTGTCAATTTCATAAGGACACTAAACTAAAGGTTGCATTGAATTTTAACTACTCATTAGCTAGTCAATAAATAAGATGTATTCTACTAATTATAGCTACAGCTCAGCTCATTTTTCAGATTTCATCTGATTTTTTTAATCTTAAAAAGAACATTACACAATCAATGGTCACTCGCATGGCCAAAGGGCTGCCATTCAAACCATTGTAAAATAAATAAAAGCATGATTATAACCATAGACAATTATTGTAAATACAATCACAAAACAAGGAACTCAAATATCTACTAAATTAATACAAACGTCGTAAGGTATCACTTAATCAATCACAAACACACTTAAAATATGGATAAAACTAGAGTACAACTTTTTTTAGCGCCATTTTTTATGAAAAAGGCCTTCTTCGTTCTGCCAAATATAATAAAGTACAATTGCCAGTTTGGATTTTAAATAATTTAAAATGAATAAATACATTAGTGCCTCAACTAAATTCGCTAGTAGTTCAATTTAAGTCAACTTATAGCAATAAAATGGTAACACTCAGATAAAATACTTGCGGTAACTTAAAACATTAATGGTAACACTTAAGGCAAAGTACACAAAACTAGTGGATATTTGATCAAATAGACGATTCTTTACTTGTACAAAATGGAAAATAAAATAGAAATTGCACTGTTTTTTTCTCAGAAATTGCATCTGAAATTCTTTTTTTCTTTTTTACTTAGTTGTTTATTTGCATCTGGCAACATAATTTCAAACGTCTTACATTTTGTACAAGTTGACAATGTCTTTGTTAATTAGAAGAGTTAAAACTTAATTAACCACACCACAGTCAGACCTTTCTTCAATTTAAATACATCACTGAAATGCACACAAAAATCAAAGACTTCAGGTTCCGGCAAACGATCAAACAATATGTCAAATATTTGATGTTATGTGTGAATTTAGTTTGTCATATTACAAATTAAGTATTGCTATCTCTATTCTTTCTAAACAAAATGAGAGAGATGGCAATACTACTATACAGACATGTGAAGCTATGTTTTATTTTGCCTATATTTGGGATGTTTGATGAAGTTTGACCAAACAATCATGTTTAATCGTTTACGTAGCATTATAAATACATCTGCATGTCTTTGTTAATCATGTAATCTCACAAAATACCAGGTTAATGAATTATAAACGCACATCGAATACTTCTTTGGCTGGTTCTTGTACAAAACTAAACTCAGGGAATGTATAAGAATACTGTCAGTTTACAAAATAACAATTAACTATTCGATGAAGATTACACCACTGTGGAGTTAACATTTTATTGATATCTTAGTTATAATGATTTTAAAAAGTTTTTTATATAGAAATTAAAGTTTGTCAACTACAACGGTCCAACAAACACAAACTTTATATATTGATAAGAGACCAATATATATAGGTATATATCACAATTTAATTTAATAAATTTAAAATGACATATAACCAATACAAATCTAAACAGTACTATACATTAAAAAATGTAATTTTCAGATAAAGACTATATCAACTCCACAGTGACACGAACCATATCAATGTAGATTCTTGATAATCTCCGTGGTGTACTCGGAACAAGTGCTCTTGCCTCCCAGGTCCTCTGTGAGGACTCGACCTTCCTTCAGCACGGTGAAGCAGGCTTTCTCTATGTTATCAGCATGTTGGTACATCTGCAGATGACGCAGCATCATCACGGCAGAGAGGAGTAGAGCTGTTGGATTAGCTTTGTCTTGTCCGGCTATAGCTGGAGCAGTGCCGTGCACCTTTGGACAATATTTGTTAGTTAGCCACACAAAAAATGATAGATTAATATGGGATAAAATCATATTGTTAATTATGAATTATGGAATGATTGGATTTTGTTAACACAATACAAATAAACAAGACCAATTAATCAGGAAATGGACAATATTGGGTTTAATGGGTTTTCACGAGTTTTTACACATTAATTTGATGTGTAAACAAATACTTTATAATCTATGTTTTATATTAGGATACCGTTTGTTTTTTTTTTCATATCCATAATGACTAAACTAAACTAAAAGAACAACTGACTGAGACTCTAATAAATCTATTTTTTTTTAAATTAAGACAAAACTAACTGTTTATTTTAAATGTAATTTTTTTATTGTTTTCAAAAATACTAATAACGGTAAAAGTTCTTTTAATCTTTTATTTAAGTGGGTTTTAAGACCAAACTCCCAGCTAAAACATAATTATCCCTCTTATTATTTTTGGCAACACAGAGATAACAATATTTTATATAGAAAGATTTTAGTCTCAGAAACCAACGATTAACATTCACCATATGCGATTAACATGCACCATATGTACATTGTCATTTACTCTATGACATTTCGAATAAGAATATGAATCATATGACATGTCACTTGTCTACGTCTGTTCAGTAATTTAGACTGTAGACCAGTGGTTCCCAAACTTATTTTGTCTACTGCCCACTTTGAGAATAAATATTTTTTCACAAGTTGTTGTTGAGAGTCGACAGCTCATGCAGTCATTGTCTAAGAGGCCTCCTAGCTAAATAAAATTATAAATCACCCCCCAGGCCTCTACGCCACGCCCCCATTTTCTTTCTGGGTCTCTTACCGCCCCCCTTGACTCTTGCAGCGCCCACAAGGGGGCGTTATCGTCCACTTTGGAAAAGACTGCTGTTGACCGTCACAAATAAATTTACATACATACAAACTTACATACGGACGAAAAAACTACCCTGCATATAAAAAGTTAGCAAGACAAAGCATATTTTTATTAATTCAACATGCATGACATTACTAAAATATTAATTTAAACATATTTATACGGACAGAACAATGATTTTTAAATGTATTTTAACTTAACACACTTATATGACACAATATTAAGTTATAATTTGATTAAGTTAGGGATATAACTTATGGTAAGTGAAAAACCATGCGGTTAATTATGATAACCAACACCAGTTAGTGGCACACATAGTAACTTTAGAACTGACTTACTTTATCCAAAGAATTTAACCAATGCTATAATATCACTTAATCACGAGATCCAACTTTGGAGTTCCAATTTTTTTTTTTAATTATTTATCTAAATAACTATGTGCAAAATTAATATAATCAAATCTAAGGTAAAGAAATAAACCTAAATAATATCTGAGTTAAATTGCAATTTAAAGACAAACTTATCAAATATTTTTTTTTTAAATTCACATAAACCTCTTACATTGTGAATAATAAATTGCACATTTCTATGCTTATCGTAGATTCATTGTATGATTTATTTAAAAAAGCATATTTTTGAGAGAAAATGTACAATTTAAATTGTGTATTTCGTATTTTCAAAAATCAATTTCAAATATCCCGCGAAAACTCGATCACATGTCATGGCGTCAGTGACGTCACAACTTGTAGAGTAGAATCATATCTCTGTATGTTGTTGTACTCGATTTTAAATTGTTGTACTGAATTCTGAACTATTAAAACATGACAATGACATCATAGTGACGTCAAGCTTTCTGATTGGTGTTTCATATCACATTACTAAATGTCAAATTTGAACGATCGAATCTTATTTTTTTTAAAATTATTTTATGGCATTTTTGTAACACAGCCAAACATCAGCTGATTGATAAATGAATGGTTTTCATACATTTTTTTAAAGAATTTCAATATAAATTATTTGTTTATATTAAAATTCTTTGATTTATCTCAAGATGAAATAAACGAATTATAAAGTACGAGTTTATGGTTTTATAGAGTTATTAATCACTTTGTCAGAGAATTTAAAATCTTGTTGTGATAATTGTCTATTATGTGGAGTTGTAAATTTTGCATACTTACAGACTCAAAGAGTGCACCGTTCTTGCCAATGTTGCCTGAAGGTGTCAGACCCAGTCCGCCCACAAGACCAGAGCACATGTCTGACATTATGTCACCGTACAAGTTTGGCATCACCTGAAAAAAAACATAGACACAATATAAATATTACATTTACTAAGTAATGTTAGTGTAGATTTAGACTACGTAAATCTTCGAAACCTGGCGATTTTAGTCACTTAGCGTACGCAATACAATGTCGCGTCGCCGACATTTCTGTCATCGCCAAAAACAAAGTCAAGCTGTATCTAGCTACAACCACATAAGCACATCTCACTCACCAGCACATCAAACTTGGAGGGGTCCTGCACCATGTTGAGGCAGACGGTGTCGAGGTAGCGTTCCTCGAACTTGATGTCTGGGTACTTGGTGGCCAGGTCGCGGCAGCACCGGAGGAACAGACCGTCTGACATCCGCCTGCAAATTTATTTGATTACTAGCTGTAGCCCGCGACACCATCCGCACCGATATAAAATAGCTCAATTAGTAGCCTTTGTGTTCTTCCAGCGAGCGTCGGTGGCTCAGGGGTTAAGACTTGCTATCTACAGGTCCCGGGTTCGAATCCCAATACCAATGTGTTTTTCTAATTCCGATTTCCATATGTACATCCGACATTCTTTCGGTGAAGGAAAACATCGTGATGCTGCACATATCTGAGAAGTGATTCAAAGATATGTGTGAAGTCAACCCGCACTAGGCTAGCGTGGTAGACTATGACCTAATCACCCTTAACTTAGGGTAGGCTCCGAGCCCCTCGGTGGGCACGTATAGTGAACTGATGTGTGTCAATAAAAACTACGGTTACATAAACAAATATAGACAAAAATCTTATTAAATTGTGTGTAAGATGTTATCCAGTATAAAGGGGAACTGACACCTATTCATTAACACCAATGAACGTTGTCGAGTTGACACCGAACGAGTTTAATTCACGCTCCGTCGCTAACTTATATCAAGGTGAGTATCTTGTTACATAATGTACATATTTTCTATCATATGTATTCTATTCTCTATATATTTAATATAATTTGAATATTGAGTGTACTAGTAAAGTTCACATTTAAGTTAAAGTTCATAAATTATTTATATAAAAGCTGTTTGAATTGTTTTTGTTGATTTTTAAAACAAATATATATTTCATATTAGTAAATATTATTCAATCGATGTCTAAAAAATGTTTGCTTATTAGTATTTCGTTAATTGAACTATTGTTCAGAGAACGAATAATTTTTGTGTTTAATTTCATACAATTATTTAAAAAAAATATTATATGTCAATCTTTAAAATCACGATATTATCCTTTAGGGTAAGAACATCGGATAAATGTACATATGTCAATAGAAAATTACATTAATACATGACGTGATTCGAACCCAGGACCTGCATATTATAAAGTCTTGACCCCTGAGCCTGCGACGCTCTTACCGTGGGTTCCTGACATCAAAATATATAATATATTGTAGAACATATCGTCATTCCTGTCATTATCTTTGATAACACAGAGATAACAATACGTGTTAAGCGGAGATTTTGAATTCAGAAACCCAGAATTAGTTAATTATACTTACATAATATTAGCCTTGTGTACAGCAGTGACCTTCTTCCTCTTGTTATCCCTGGCGAACTGGAAGGCGAATTCAGCGACACGCTTGCTGGCCTCCTCCGTGATCAGCTTGATGGATTGGACGACGCCGTCCACGATCTCGTGCTCTATGCCAGAGTATTCACCTTCCGTGTTCTCTCTGATCGTCACCACATCCACGTTGTCGTATAATGTCTTTATACTGGGAAAGGAAACATTGTATAAATTTAAACTGACATCAAACAAGGACATGGAAACAAGCACTTGCTATAAACAAATACCTAATTTAGGATTTTATTTTTCCAAACTACATCTCAAGATTGTATGATTACTGGTGTTTGTTTATGGATTGTTTTCAATGAGAAACTTTAAGAAAAATCGTATGTTACAGTTGAAACTGGGTGAGCGAGAGTACAAGGGACCGTCATATTTACTCGCTTATAGAGATTTCTCTCTAACCTATTTCTAGCTTAGGGGGTCTTCCTTACAAACCAACAAAAATTCGGACCGTAAACTTTGAAATTAGTTTTTAAGTTTATTTATGTTCAATTCTAGCTGTCGCCTGCGACACCGTCCGCGCGAAATAAAAAAACTTATTACTAGCCTAGTTGGTTTTCCAGACTATGTACTACATCTATGGCAAATTTAAGCCAGATCCATCCAACCTCTTTGGAGACACCTAACAAGTATCCATCCGTCCATCTAAACTTTGCAGTCATAATACTAGTATGAAGTAAGACGGTATATTAGAAAGAGAGCTAGTTAGGTAATAACTTAGCCAGATTCAATCCATATCACGAATCCACCTCGTGTATAAAGGGTAAATATAATCCATGATTTTAACCCATCAATCTGGATAAGCTTAGCCAATCGAAATAAAAGATAATTTCATCAAATTTTCGATAAGTACACAGATAAGGAAAATTACATAAATAGATTTATTTAAGAAAAAAAAAATGATCACACGACATGGCTCCTTATGTGAGATTTTTGCGACCCCCTGTTGTTGTGGGGGTTAATCTTCCAAAGATAGGATATCTTAGGGGTCAACGCAGGCCTTTTTACGGCGCCCTGGGCGGTTGGCCCACCTGGCCCTACACTAATGCCGCTACTGTACAAAGTTAATTAAAATGTTATTCAGTTTTATGAATTGATGGACAGTTTAGTGTAAGCCAGTATTATTTTTAAAAAATATTTGTTTATAACAAGCAGTTGCCCGCGACTTCAACTGCGAGGAATTTTAAACCTAGTAATAAACAGTCTATTTCACCGGAACATAGTTTGAAAGAACAGATATGCTAATGAAGTTTTTTTTTAATTCCGCGTCGATGGAGTCCCGGGCGAAAGCTAGCATTGCACAAAGAAACTCAAAAACTATTGAACTAATTTCAAAGTCTTTTATGGTCCAAATGTTTATTGCTTTTTTATACTATCATTAATATAATAATGAAGTTGTTTAATACAATTATTATTGTTAATAATTGATAATAGGTCTTTATCGTAATGTGTCAATTCATAAAGTCATATTCATTGTGATAAACTGCATGTTGTATATATAAATATTTACATAATACACGTGCTAAATACATGTTTACATTTGTGTGTGGTCTGCGAATATAAAAAAAAACTGGCAAAATGCGAGTCAGACTCGCGCACCGAGGGTTCCGTACAAACCTAGTCAAGTGAAAGTTCACTCAACACGACAATTGTTTTTTTTCGAGGTACGGAACCCTTAAAGTAACGAAAACGTAAGCATAATGTATATAATTAGTTATCTTACTATTATAATATTATAAATGCCAATGTTTAGATCGATGGATGGATGGATGTTTGAGGGTATCTTCAGCACTGTTAAGATCCGTAATCTGGATGAAATTTGTCATACATATAGAAAATAGTCTGGAAGAACACATAGGCTATTCATTATATTTGTTTTAATTCCGCACGGTCGATCGTGGGTACAGCTAGAATAAAATAAAGCACGTGAATCTCTTATTATGTTATATAATATTATCAAAAAAAAATAAAAAATTAGGCCTTGATTTTTGAAGGAGATATAGGGTATTGACATTGATTTACTGATATTTTGATAACGACCTTATCAACGTGATAACACTCAGCGCCGGCCATCAGGCACGTAGGTGATAACAGATCTACGTAATTTGATAACTAAAGAATGTTGAATGAGTTTATCATATACTAGCTGTCGCCTGCGACTGCGTCCGCGCGTATATACATATAGTATGACATCCAGACTATGTTCTACATCTATGCAAAATTTCAGCGGGATCCATTCAGCTGTTCTCTCCATATCTTCTAACAAATATCCATCCATCTATTCAAGCATACGCTTACATAATATTAGTAAGATGAATATATGAATATTTTTTGAATAAACGAACAACTTTATCCAACCAGTGATAAAATTAACTACCGCATATAGAGTTATTAAGTCCCCTTAGTGTAGATTTAATGTGAGAAATCTACACTACAGGTCTCCAAGAATGATCAATTAACATACACACACAAAGAACAAAAAATAAAGTACGGCAAATGGTAGCCAGCTCGATGAACTACTAAGCCTTTCCTGTGGTATTTAGTTGTTTTTTTTTTAAATCTGTGTATTGCCAGTGTTTGATTTAAATATCTACGATAAATAAAATTTCTTAGTATTTACAACGATTAATAAGCGATTTTCGTCATTGTTGTTACTTGTAATTCCCCATTCATCAGACAATATATTTCAAGATAAGAGATTAATAAAAAATTATCTTGTTGAGTCATATTTTGTTAAATTACGTCACCATTTTGTTTTTTCACCAACATTGAATCAAAGATTTCGACAGATTAAATACACGTGCATATTTATTTTATTATATTAAAATTATAAAGAGGAAAGATTTAATTCTTTATATTATTAATAAATAAGCTTACAAACTAATGAACTAATTTGAAATATATTTTTTATGGCAAACGAGCGAGCGGCCACCTGAAATCACTGAAATAGCGAAGTGACCGTTGTGACCTTTAATCGACGGAGGAGAGGATGCACAGAAAGAAAATATTTTCCCTTTCCATGCATCCTCTCATCCGGAAAGTCCACTTCCACTTCCCATTGTTTCCTTAAAAGGTGGGAAGGGAAAGAGGACTTACTTAGGCCTCCGGGACGTACACTCATCAGACTGTACATACTCATACATACACACAGACTATGCTATATGCTACTTATATGATAAAATTTATATATAATTATCACTGCTATTTATCTTATAAAATACCTTGACATATTATATGATAGTGTAAAGGAAATAATTACTATGATTAAATCAAAACTAATAGTAAATAATAATAAATATGTACTCTATTCCATAATATAAATGTAATTGAAAATCAAAATAATAATGTACTAATTTACTTTTTTTAAATTGTTTTATTTAGTATACCAAGGAGGCCATATAGGAACCTTCATGAGTAGAGTGAATAGGTATCCAGTGAGCTAGGCAACCTTTGTTAGTCGGCGGGGAACCTCAAGCAGAAGAAAAATAAACTAGCATGAACAGTCACACAAAATCAAGTGAAATCACTTGACCACAATCATAAGCTAATGGTTTAGCCACTACTAGGTTTCATTCATGACTATGTCCACGCAGAATAACCAAAAAACGTAATAAGTAGACTGTGTTCTTTTAAGCTATGTTCTACATTTATGCCAAATTTCAGTGAGATCCATGAAGCCATTTTAAGAATACTTTCTAACAAACTACTAAGATTCAGATAGGTTTTTACTTGTTATTAATATAATAATAGCTTACCCATCTAAACTTTTGCAGGGCCTGACATTAGCATAAAGGTCAAACTCCTTCCTGAGCGCCAAGTTTAAGGAACGGTAGCCCTTGCCCACTGGGGTCATCAGGGGACCCTTTAAGCCAATCTTGTTGGCATTTACAGAGTCTATCGCCTTCTGGGGAATACCAAACTTTCCATCTGGACCCTAAAACAATAGATAATAAATTTATTTTAGTTAAACATTCAATGAAAAAAGGTTTTAAAATTTTAATGACATTAAAAAATAATTTTTTTTTTTTTAATATAACTGCGAGAGACAGGGAAAGATTATGTTCTTATGCCCAATGGCAGATAATTAGATTTTAATTTTTAAAGTTCCAATTGGATATGAAGTAAATGATCTTATTATGTAAATGTAGTATGTAACATTGACATCACTTTACTATGCAAATTTAACAATAAAACACTCACAAAACATATGCTAAGTGAGTAATTAAACTAAATAGAGAAACTATGTCTAATTGATTTCAATTGAGATGTTTTTAACTTTTTTCATAGTATTAAAACCTTTATAAATGTGTATCGTTTCATTTTCGTAACGCAACACTGACGTGTTAAATAATTTTGATAAATATTTTTCCTTAAATATATTCTTATTCTTTCTTTGTGCGAAAAAAAATTACACTACTGTTAAAATTGTAATCACGTTTTCGATACAAAATTAGGCTATTAAATAAGGAAAATACGGTACATACCCTAACAGCTGTGACATCGACTTCGTCCCACTCAATAGGTACTTTAGCAGCTTCGAAGATTTTCTGCACTGCGACGGTGATTTCAGGACCAATACCATGTCCCGGTATCAATGTCACCTTCCGTACGCCGCTGCTGTACTGCGCCGCACCAGACTTGGCCGTCGGAACCTAGACAAAACCAGAAAAAGCTAACCTATAACCTTAAACCATACAACTATAAGAAAATTAACAAAAATGTATGTAAACCTCATTTTTCGCGATCCCAACACGTTTAAGTCCTTGATTCGGCCCCGTGTCGAACAGTTTCAGTAAAGCTCCCACTACGTTACTCTCACGAAAAGGCTTCAAAAGCGCATTTATGTAATTCTTCGACATAACTATGTACAATAGTCTATTTTTGGATTGCAAAAGAAATTAAGCAGACTTACAAAGAGTTAGAGGCTACATGCAGTTTTAAGGGAAAACAAATTTTCTAGCACTCAACTACTGACTTACAATTTTCCGGATTAATCTTGCAGCCATTTCTTTAAATTTTTGATTATACGATGTTGAACGGCGCACTCACTCCGCGGACGTTGAGGCGGAGCGGGGCGGGAAGGATATTGCGATCTAGACAACGACGCATGACCGGAAACTGTCATCAAGGATAGAAAATCCCGCGAAAATTATTTGCTCACTATTAAAATGGAAAAGTTTAATAAATCAATAAATTCATAATGAAAACATTGGACCACAAATTCATTAAACTATATAATTATAGTCTAAAATAAACTCTAAACTATTTGGATGACATTCAAAATTGCCTCTGAATAGTCCAATTGGAATAAATTATGTTTTTGTAATAAGTGTTTACAGTTCATTATTTCGTTGTTATCATATTTTGTTTACAATAGAGTCTGATGTTCTTTTTAGGACATGTCGAAGAATTTCAAAATAATTGAAAAGTACAATTATTAAATTAAATTATAAATAGATAACAAAGTTGCGTAAATCTAACCTTTTGTTGGATCTGTCAAATCCTTTGTGACACTTATTTATTGTCAATGTCATTGTCATCAGCAACAGCTGTCACGCAATGTTTTGAAGATAAATTGTTTGTCTTAATGTTTTCATAAAAATGTATTAAAAACTAATGAGCGTTTAAACAATATTGTAAGAAAAGAAATCAAAATCATTTAAAAACCATGGATCAACCTCTGCAATCTAAACTTTCATCTTTGTGTCTAATATCACAGCATAAATTACAAAAGATCCTTTCATTATGCGGTGATAAAGCCGATTTAATTATAGATCCATCTCTTATAAAACCTTTGGAAAGGATATGTGGTGTAACTTGGCTAAGGTAATTTTTTTGTAGGTAAATTTAAAAAATTAAAAATTATTGATGTTCCTACTGTGCAATAGAACCATGTAAAGTTGAAATCCTTACCCACAACCTTATGTTCCAAAAAAGCAAAATAATTATGAAGATTATTATTATTAATATTATTCATATTCCATTTCAGACAACATGGCATTGAAAAGATCTACAAAATGGATCCCCAACTTGGACAGACTGTAAATACAACTAAAATATATTTCATATCTGCCTGTAAACATAAATATAAGTGTGTGCTTGATCAGATTTCATCACAAATCAGTCAAAAACCATCTCTAGCTGACTTGAAATGTTTTAACATAATTATTGTACCAAAAGTCTTACATACATATGATTCAATATTAGAAAGCAGGGGTTTATATGGTGTTGTGAAGCTTCATTCTTTTTCTTGGGAGTTAATGTCATTGGATGACAGACTTCTCAGCTTGGAATTGCCATTTTTATTCAAGCAATTATATGTTGAGCAAAATCATTCTCTATTGTCAAGTGTATCTTTGTCTTTGTGGAGTTTATTCCATATTACCGGTCAACCTAAATGCATAATATCACTAGGAAAATTGTCTTCTAGTGTTCTTGATATATTGGAAATTTATAATGAGACATATTCAAGAGATTTTATAAGCAAAGGCATAGATGAGATTGATACAGTTTTGTTAATAGATAGAAATCAAGATTATGCATCAAGTTTACTCACTCCAGCGACATATTCCGGTCTTTTAAATGAAATATTCAACATAACATGTGGACATTTAGATTTAAATGTCAAAGAAACGAAATATAAAAAAGGTAAAATGAATTTTACAACAATTCCAGATGATAATCCTAAGAAAATAACCATGAATTTAGATAGTTCAATAGACAGTCTGTACGGAGAAATCAAACATAGACATTTCTCTGAAGTTCTAAGTGTATTGAGTTCGAAAGCTAAATTATTAAAAAACGAAGACATAAAAGCGTTGGGTATACAAGAAATTAAACATTTTGTGTCAACGAAGTTACAACAAGTGGCTTTATTTAAGCAGAATCTAGTGAACCACGTACTGGCCAGTGAAACTATCATATCTGAAATGAATAATAAATTTGAAAACGTAACATATACAGAGAATGAAATGTTGAATAATAGAAATAAGAAATCTAACTTTAATTTTGTCGATGAAAACTTTGGTACAGACATACAAATCTACAATAGTCTCAGATTAATGTGTCTACTCAGTTTAACACAAGGACTTTCTTACGATGAATATAATAATTTAGTCAATAAATATCTTTTAGCATTTGGATATAAATTTTTGTATGTATTTCAAAATTTAATCAATGTTGGATTACTCATTCAACCTGTAAGTCTCAAATTATCACTGAATATATCTAATTTGAGTGGCTTAAGTGATAGATTGCCAAAATGGCAGACAGGTTTTCAAAATCAAGCAGCAAAATTAAAGCAATTGCCATCACAGGGTGATACAAAATCATCACCGAGTTATGTATTCAACGGAAGTTATGTGCCATTAGTGGCCAGTATTTGCAATATTTTATTTACATCTGAATCTTTATCTGAAGCATTAACAAAACTGTCTAGTACATTAGAATTAAAATTATCTGGATCATTATTAGAGAATATGAAAGATGGTATACAAACATTGAATGAGAAATTATCAAATTTAAAACTTAATAGCGAATTGGAATATGGATGTATGGATGCAAAATCTTTGTTAAAAAAATTAAAAACAGACAGTAAGTTATCGAATGCATTTAGTTTCAAGACAAAGTCCGTACTAGTGTTTGTTATAGGGGGTGTTACATATGCAGAGATTGCAGCCTGCGATGTTATACAAAGTGCTACGGGAAGCAAGATATATGTGGCCAGTGATTGTGTTGCCAGCGGTAGTGATTATATGTCTGCATGCTCTTGAACTTAAATAGTGGATTTTCCTGATGAAAAGATACATGGAAAGGGAAAATATTCGCTTTCTGTGCATCCTCTCCATCGATTAAAGGTAGGCTATGCATCGGCAATTGCGTATGTCTATTAGGCAGAGATCGCTTCGCCATTTCAGCGAATTCTGGTGGCCGCTTGCCACCTTATAATCTCTCTTTCTGACTAGCTTGCATCTCACAAAGTGGTGGGGTTAGCTTCCCAATAATTACTATTCCATTTCGCTCAGTCCTCGACATCTTTGAGATTTGGCGCTCACTCGTCTTTTACTAAAACCATTTAAAACAAAGACAAAGTGACATGTCTCAGTGTAGTGGAATTTCTTGGTAAATTATTCAGGCTATCAAGCTATTAAAAATTATATAATTTTTATAATGTTGCATTTTTTGCTATAATCATATGTTTAATATTTTAGTGATAAGTGTTCGTTCACTCTTTTTATAATAATACTCATAGTAGCTATATTTGTATATGTCTTACGTTTTATGTATGTTTTAAAATTATTAAACACACTATTTGTAAAGAAAATTAACATCTTATAAAGATTTCTCATTAAAATATTATATTTAGATTTTAAGATAAGTTGAATTTGTTAGAAATAAATATTAAGCAATTATTTGAAAACAATATTTTTTTTATTTTGAATATAATAATATTATAAATGCATATGTTTAGATGAATGGATGTTTGTTTGAAGATATCTCCAGAACGGCTGAACGGATCTCACTAAAATTTGGTATACACATAGAACATAGTCTGGAAGAACACATAGGCTACTTATTATGTTTTTTTAATCTGCACGGACGGAATCGCGGGCGTCAGCTAGTGTCAAATAAAGATACAGTCGAGCTTGAATATGCGAGAGTTATTGTCCGTTAACCTCCAAGAGAGAGAAATTCAGGTTAGAGAAGCATCTCTGTGAGCAAGAAAAAATAACATGGTCCCTTGGACTCTTGTTATGATGGATTCGGCAACGCATATGCAATTACGTATGTCTATGGTCAACGGTCACTTCGCTATTTCAGTGATTCCAGGTGGCCGCTCGATCGTTTGCCATCTTATTACAATTTTAACCGTTGGTTAAATTATAACACTTTAGAATTACTTTTATAATATGGTTTGTCAAATAAAACTATCCTTTTGTTAAAATATTTTATTTCAATTATCATAAAATATCACAGTACAAAGTTTTATAAAATTTCTTATTTCACTATAATGACAATATTTCACATATATACATATTTATATGTTTCTTTGACTGCAAATTTATTAAATAGTATGTGTAATTATTAGAATTACTAGCGGACCCGACAGACGTTGTCCTGTCTACACGTCTTTAATTTGATTAAATTAATATGATGTTAATATTTGATGAAAATTGTGAATCTAAACCATTCCCAGATCCCCTTGAACACACACAAAAAATTTCATCAAAATCGGTCCAGTCGTTTGAGAGAAGTTCAGTGACATACACACTCACAGAAGTATTATATATATAAAGATTGTCCTTAACTTTGAGGCAGCCTCGTAGTTGAGGATTTCAGGAAGTTATTTCTTTAGGGAAGATAGCAAATAACTATAAGGTTATAAAATATCTGCAAATGTTGTTAAAAACTTTTTTTTTTCTCACAATATCTGTCAGAGTGACAGTAGCACTAAATATACCATAGATTATAAAAATCACTTTATATACAAAGTACTATGTGGTCTGTCGTAACAATTATTTCAGTCAAATTTAACTCAAAAAATTCAAAAATAAGTAATTTTTTTTAGATAATTCAGAAATTATTTAAAACAAAAAATTAACAAAAGGGATACATTTTTATATAGCTAGAATGACATTTAAAACTTTGAGAGATGACAGTTCACTCTTGACCCTAGCGCCACTTACAGCTGTCAGTTCTCAAATTAGTGTCCTGGTGATGTTGGAAGGTGATCAAAGGATGAGATGTCTACTTGCGCCAGTACTGCGCGAACTTGTGGAATTGCTCAACGAGCACCGCCATAACGGCGGTGACCGACATATCCAGCAGGTTCTGGAAGTAGTGCACCGCCTCCTCATCCCCAAGGTCCAATCTGAAGACATAGATATTACGTACAGAGTAAAAGACAGGGGGAAATTGAACACAATCGTGAGAGCATTTAAAGTGTTATTTCGCTAATATTTGTTGCACCAAAATGTGTATAGAGGTCGCTGCATACCTGAGTTTGTCTTGCACCTTCTTGACCGCCTTGTCAGGCTCCAGCGCGATGTCTGGCACCGAGGCATCCACCATCAGGGAGAACAGGTTCAGCATCAGGTTCGCATGTCTGAAACAGAAAAATACATGAAAATAATATAAAAACTATCACTTATTTATTTCATACTAGTTGTTGTCCGCGGTTCTTTCAGACTATGTTCTACTTTGCCAAAGTTCACCTAAAACCGTCCATCCATCCATCCATCTTAACATTTGCATTTATAATAAAAGTAAAATATAAGTAAGATTTGAACTTCTTCCATAGATAAAGAATTGCAATATATTTGTTTATTGTTGGTCCTTCGAGTCGGATATTTACCGTCTAAGATGCAGGAATGCTGTGTAGCAGAGTTTTCGGAACTCGTGGTAGTGGTCCGCGTGCACACCGCCCATCGCCTCCACCATCTCTCTGCTGAGCTTCATGGGCGGCGGCAGAGGCTTCGGGTCTCGTCCCAGGATGTACCCGAAGTCAATGTGGAACAGCGCGCCGCAGCGACGCAGTAGCAAGTTGTCGAGGTGACGGTCACCCACACCTTTAAAAATGTCACACCATAACTAATTCTATAGTTATTTACGCAGATTTTTTTTAACAATGGTAGATTCCAGAAAAATAACCAGCTGCAATACTACGATCAGACAGACCACTAGATCAAAAGTGAAAGCTATTTCGCAAACAGTCTGAGGACCAGAGAACTGTTTTGGTCCTCTTCCTCGTCTAATTTTTTTCTTATAGGTAGGGGATGGAAAGGGGAGATGGATTTGGTAAGGGAGTGGACGCGTAGAAAGGAAAATTGTCCTCTTTTAGTTTAGTTCTGTTGATTACAGATATAATCTTGGTGGTGGTTTACCTAGGAGGTAGGTGATGACGCAGTATCCGGCGCAGCTGCGCACGTAGGTGTCCATGGCGTCGGGGCGGATGCCGTAGGGGGCGTGGGGCGCGGGGTTGTGTCTGCGCAGGAAGCTCTGGATGCTGCCCTCCGCCGCCAGCGCCTCCGCCACCGACACCGACTCCACGTACTGCAGGAAGCCGTGCCGCGAGCTCGTCGCCAGCACCTTGTACGGCGTCAGCTTCAGGTCCAGGTTCTCTCTGCAACGTGGATATACAAGCTAAATTAAACTTACAAGTATAAAGTCACAACAGTCGGAAAATCAGTGTCCTAAAGTAATGATTTTGGGGGGCGACCAAATTCAATTTTGGGGGGTTGGTATTAGCAGTATAAAAATATAATCAAACAAAACTTTACATTATTTAAATGGAAACACTGTTTTCAAGACACAATTACACTAAAAAAAATACAAATTATTTTCAAGCTGTTTAAGAAATAAAATTGGGATTTGGGATTTCAATACACTTAAATTTTCCATTTGCTACCACTTAAAAAGGTCACGCGTACCTTCTAAGCAATTTATCCATGAGCGTGATCATCTGGAGTATCAGCTGGTCTTGTCTCAGATCATCACCATGCTTGAATATAGCCTCGTACTCCACACCTTCAGTGGTGAGGAAGGTCAGCTTTGAGGGCATGAGGGCGGACTTGAAGAGGGACGCTTTCTTCGCCACAATACCTTTGATGGTCACACTGGGGTCCAATGGAAAGGGCATGGGTTCGAAGTTGGTGAAGTTAAATTTGAAAGCATCAGGATCAGCTAGCAGCTGCTGCAAACGTTCCGCTTTCTTATTCCTGTTGCCGCTCTCCCTAGCTACAGTCTTCACCAGTTTCACCAACTTGTCTATGAACACCTGCTGACGTGCGAGGAAGGAACGCGTACGTTGGTGGTCCGCGTTGCCTGGTACAACATAAATAATTTATACCATGTCAATAGTTTTAACTTATCTATTTTTACCTTTAGTACAAAGATACCCTAATTTTTTATTTTATCTCGCTGTCATATCTGTGGGGTGGCCACAGGACCTCCCATGAATTTTATGGGGCTAACGAGTATTTTTTCAAAACAAAATCTTCTTAATATTATAAATGCGTATATTTAGATGGATGGATGTTTGAAGATATCTCAAAAACGGCTCAACAAATATCGATAAAATTTCCCACGGATATAGAACATAATCTGTAAGAACACATAGGAAGAAGGAAGAAAAAGAAAGACAAAACATTGAGGCTGTTAATGAACAGAGTCGAGGGCGACAGCTAGTTGGAATATAAACCGATGTGAGCTGTAATGTTGATTACCTTTAGCGAGTCGCTGTGAGAATGTCTTCATGACACTGAGGTACATGTGGCGAGGAGGTCGCGGTGGGGCGCCGCACTCCGCGTCCTCGCACTCAATCAACAAGTACCAGTAGAGGTAGTTGGCCACCACCGCGTCCCCGCACGCCCGACCTATCAGGAACCCCGCCAGGCTGCACTCGCCCTCTCCCTCACCCTCACCACCACCCACGCCTTCCACCTCCTCACATCTATCATATGGGAGTCATCACGACTTAGAACGTTACAGCCTCAGATAACTTTGTTTGAAAAAGATGTGGTAGATTTCTTGTCCAGGGCTTTCATAGGGTTAAAAATATTAATGTCAATGCACTCAGAGTTGTTAAATGGCCCATCATCTAATACAGTGATTTCCGAAGTGGTCTATATCGACCCCTAGGGGTCTATGACAACCTGCAAGGGATGTACGTCAGCGAAAAAAAGTTTGGGGGTCCGTGAAATGAAAATGGGGGACCACGATAGTGGAGTCAACACATACACTGATAGTAAATATTTACTTACATCAAACTATCTTATAGTATCAAAACATATACATTATTTATAAAAGTACCCATGTAGTAAAGTGTAGAAATTTACAGGACATCAATATTAGGTAAGTAGGGGTCTGTTTACTTGGGGTCTCTACCCAACACGGAAATGCATAGCAAGGGGTCTACAACACAAAAAAGATTGGGGAACTCTGTTCTAATACTTATTTCATATGAGAATTATTTGAACCTGTATTAGTAATTGCTACAATTTATTACATAAGCCTGTCTTAGTAGTCCTAAGAAGATTCTGAGTGCAAAATTAATAAAACTAATTGTAGTGACAGTGGTCCTTCGAGCCGGATTTATCACAATACTAGCTAGACAAACGCCTAGTTTACATTATTCCAGTCTAGCGATCCAAAATTAAAGCTGGATTATAATCGCTGTACTGGAATATTGTAATCCAGGGATAAGAAACTTTGTCTCACTTGAAGGGGTCTTCGTGTGCGGCAGAGGGTTCCTCAGCGGCGACCTCATTAGACTGTCTGCTAGTTATGGATGCTGTCATATCACTGGACGTTAGTACTGTAGACCAAAACATATAATATAATTATCTTACTAATATTATAAATGCGAATGTTTGTATGGATGTTTGTTTGAAGGTATCACCAGAACAGCTGTATGGATCTAGCTGAAATTAGTCATAGATGTAGAACATAGGCTGGAAGAACACATAGAGTCGCGGGCGTTGGCTAGTGTCAAATAGGTTTCCAAGTTTTTTTTTAAATACCGCGGGCAAAGTCACAGACGAAGTCTAGTACACTATATTTTTATTATGATTTTTCTTTAGCAATTGTATTAAGCATTGTTTGAAGCAGCAGACCTGACGCGTGTGTGTTGGTGTGGTGTGAGGTGCGCGTGCTCTGCATCAGACGACCCTCGCACTCCGCCAGCACCGCCTCCTTGCCGCACACGCGACCGTACTCTGGAATATACGTCAACTGATATCTACACTTATTACAGGGTAGGGAAGAATCCAAACTTCTGGCATACTCAGAAGAATTACTTTCAGTACGTCTGTCTTCTGGGTGTCATTTTTTTGTGACAGAGGCTTAATCTTATTTCCCCCTTTTCATCTTTTTATAAGGAAAGTATGGGAAGGGGAAGAGAATTGGAGACAATGGAGTCGCAAAAAAGAGATATAACGTAAAAAAGTTGATGAATATTTTTTTTTTAGTAAGGACTTCAGTAGGAAGTGTATGGAGGGAGGTTCCATACCGCTGTGTATCTCCGCGAAGTCCTCGTACTTGAGCGCCTGCACCAGCTGCAGCAGGTACAGCAGCAGGTCCTCGTCAGGAGCCTGCCGCAGCCGCGATATCGCGTACCTGATATATCTTACATTGTCACTTGTGTTACCGAGTGTACATAGTGTAACACTATCACTTTTGTAGCCAGCTGTACATTAACATTATCAAATGACTTCATTTTTTAATTTTAATTTAAAAGCTAGTTTCGGTATCGCACTCAAAGTAAAACACTAAAAATATATTTCTGTAAATTGGCAACACTAGAACTTTTTAAATAATTAAATGTCAGTATTAAATTATATTACATTTAAACATATTTTATATTTATGTTTTTATGTTAATAATACAAAAAAATCATCCATTTTGGGTTTACGCGCATGTTAACTATTGTATACGTTGTAACACTATCACTTGTGTACGCGAGTGTACCGACCTCCTGACAGCGGGGTGTGTGAACTTGGGCGTGAGCAGCTCAAGTGCGTCCTCCACGTCCATGGGAGCCCACTGCTTCATCATGGCCAGCGCCTGACGCACTTCCGCTGCGACCGTACACATAATTATTCAATTTACTGTTTCACTTATAGTTACGAGATACTAAGAGCTGATTTTAAGTGAAAAGTGTACACTTAGGTACTTGAAACCGCTAAAATCAATAGATTTGGATGAAATGTATTATTAAAAATTATAACTAAAGTGTCGCGGATAAGCAAAAACGGTTCGAGATCGAATATAAGGTTCCGTTGCAATTCTTAGTGAGATAAAAAGTGTTATTAATACGCGTCGAAGTATTCTTCAAAATGCTATTCGTACTAAGATAGTCAAACACTTTCGTTATTTACGTCATAAGGCAATTAACTCGGAAAAATATTCTTAATATAAAAATGTTAATGAAAAGTGAAAGTCTGACAACGCAACCGTGATGTACTCACCGGGTCGATTCCAGTTGACGCACTCCAAGAATTTGGTGAGCGCTCGTCGATGTGACGACAGGTAGAAGCTACAAAACAAGAACTAGCACTTAATAGAATAACATTTCATATTCACAAAAAAATAAAATACACAAACCTGTAAGTTGAAAAACGATGGTGTTATGGTACAATACGTCTAGATGTCAAGTATGGTAAGCCGAGAGAGTTTCTGATTTTCACCGAACAAATAGTCCCTATTCGTGTAAATTGAAATCAAAAGTACGACAGCTAAAATGCATTTATTCGTTGTTAAAATATTTATTATGTATCTACACATTTTCTTGTTAACTTGTCGAATTTTGTACTTCCCGCGTTATTCTCCTTTTGTCACTTACCTTTTTTCTTAATCAAAAAAGGCAAAAGTTCTCAGTGGTCATTATGCCACCTCTTTGATAGAATGTTTAATCTATGTCCACCAAAGAGTATAGATACGTAATTTATTAATTTAACACTATTTGCACTTCAGTGGTGGTTAACCTGATTACGTACCGGTACTTCCAGACGAGATCCTGGTCATCAGCGGAGAGTGCGCGACGCGGGGGCGCAGCCACCAGAGCGGCCAGCTGGTCCCGTTCGCGAGCAGTGGGTTTAGCTTCGCGACCCCATGCGCCGCGCACACACCGCGCCAGCCGGTGTTGCTTGCTCTCCACCAGGTTCTCCTACCAGACATGATGTTTGTCAGTTTGCATTGACGAAACATGTCCTGTTCTCGTTGAAATTTGGGGAATAATATGTTTCTATAAGGATGTTAAAGAGGTGGAAACTCATAGTAAAGAAAGAAAAGGTGCATCAGAGCAGACGGACTGCTACGTAATTATTGGAAGTCTACATTTTCCTAATCTTTTTCTAATTGGTGTGACAGAAATTAGTTATCAATTTACTTGTAATATTTCGTAATCAGGTACGGTGACAATCTCCGCCTGCGCCCTGAACTGGTACATCTCGTCGCCATCCTGTTCGTAGTACACCACTGCGTGCTGTCAAATACACAATGCAAAATTTGTCACAATTAAGGACGGACACCAGGCGTTCACTTTGACACTTTGCCTCACTATTTTAGCGAAATTAGATGACCGTTGTTTTACTTACGTTGATGCCATCAATCTGTACAGTGGGGAACTCTATCATGAGATACATGTAGTCAGAACTGCGCTTCTCTTTTTCATTTATCATCTCTATTTCCCTGAATGTCAACCGGTCGAGCCAATCCACCTAGAAATAACGAAGATAAATGCTACATATATTTAACAAATTCTCTTTCAATCGTAAAAATTATGATTAAACTTACTTTAGGCATATGTCCATTCCTATGTTTCTTAGCGAGTTTGGCTAATTTCTGCATCTGTTCTTTACCCCGATCTGGTGCTTTCCCCGGTGTCCTTTCGCTGCCCTCCACACCCGGCCACACTCGGAGGTCAAACATGCCCTTGGTCATAAAACGGATCCTTTTCAAACGGCTAACTAAATTTATGTAGCACTTTTTACACAGAGATAATGCGCTCAAAGAGTTTCCCATTTTGAATGGCTGAATGATATAAGCCTTTGTTTTTTTTTGACTGGCTGAATGATTTAAATGCCTTTGTTTTATTTTTTAATTTTGATTAGCTTTAAAATAAAAGTCTTTGCCTTATTTTTTACTGGCTGAATGACGTAGGTATTGTAAAATCTTTGCCTCGATTTACAAAAAAAAACATTAAACTGTGATAAAAAATGATAACATCATAATCACTACAAAACTACGATTTGCACTACAAACACTACGTATCTTGGAAAACTAAAGTTTTATTAAAAATATTTATATTTCTCAACGCGTAAAGTCTTATAAATAATTTGCGTAATAAAATCAGAAGACATTTTGATGCACATTTTAAAATCAGAAACAGAAGACTGGTTGAAAATAAAATCAATTGAATAACACAAAGGTATTATGTCTTTGGAAGAGTGAAGAGTACTGAGTACTGTATTCTAGAATTTATAAGATAATATGTCCGTGGGGTCGTTGAGAAAATAACTATCGTAAATAATGATGATATCGAAGCAAACGCGTGTCACTTCGTAAGTCACTTTTGACCCTACATTAAACAAACATAAACAATACAATCATTCCTATATATGTTCTATTTCTTCTACCAAAATAAAAACGTATATAACGTATAAACGTATATATACAAAAGAGTCGTGTTAGTTACACTATTTATAACTCAAGAATGGCTTTACTGATATGGTGGAAAATTGGTGAGGAGGTAGCTTAGAGCCAGGAGACGGACATAGAATACTATTTTTTTTTTTCGAATTTATGCCTTGAAGTGCTGCTTTTTTTTTAACTTATTAACATTATAAATGCGAATATTTAGATGGATATAATGTGGATGGATGGATGGGTGTTTGAAGATGTCTCTAGAATGGCTGAACAGATCTTGATTAAATTTGGCATACCTATAGAACATAGTCTGGAAGAACACAAAGGCTACACTTCAATACTTACAATAATTGAGTGTTATTATATATCCACGCGGACGGATTAGCGGGCGACAGCTAGTATCTTATAAATACTTAAATATATGTTTAATTTTTTTTAAGATAAAGGCATAAATCATGACATATCCAAAGCAAGAGTAAGTGTTAAGACAGTGGCATTTTTATCGGACAAAATTCTATTTTTTTTTAATTTAATGTGTCTATATTTTTCTGTGTGGCTATAGTTAAATGGCTATGGCCTAATCACCCTTAACATAGGGTAGGCTCTGAGCCCTTCGGTGGGGATGTATAGTGAGCTGATGATGATGATAGTTAAGTAAGATTTTCACTATCAAAGTAATTAATTTACGAGATAACCTTAATCATGTAATAACATGCACAAATCATTACATTTGCAAGTGAAATGGTTCGTAAGTTTAATTTTCTTTATTAAAATCACAATAATTAAGTTTTATCCTAGATTTACATAGGTTATCATAATAATGGGCAATATAATTGTTAATCCTTACTTAAATGCTTTGGGTAATTAATAATTAAAAAATAAATCTTCATTGTCACCTAACTATACTTCCCCACTGAGGGGCTCGGAGCCTACCCTAAGTTGTCTAGGCCATAGTCAATGCTAAAGTGCAGGTTGACTTGACACATATCTTTGAATTTCTTCATAGATATATGCAGATTGCATCACTATGTTTTACTTCACCATAATAAATGTACATATTATGTAAATCAAAAACACATTAGTACACAGCGCGATCTGCAGATTACAAGTCAAGTGCTTAAACCCTGAGCCACTGACACCACAAATAGAGTAAATTATATTAATCATATATATGTACGGATAAGATTAAAATGTAACAAACATACTATCATACTTTAAGAAAGGAGTAACAACTCAAATTACAGAAGATAAATATGTTCATCTTGAGGACCCACATATAGTATGTGCCCCGAAAAGAGTGATGTTATGAAATATCTCATACCTGTCGTAACATTCCATGCTTTCCAAACAATGATATAGTTGTTCCTCCGACAATCATCACCTTGCCTGGACCAGCGCAATCATATATTGTCATGGCAAGAATTGCATTTCTAGGAAGATCACTAAAAAACACTGGCAGCGTTATCCATTCATTCCAACTGTAAAAAAAACAACAATTATAATGCTGACACTTCACTATTTTGGTGAAAAGCGGCCACTTGCCTACATGAAACCTTATACCTATAAAAACCGTGAAATATGGCTTGATTAATATTTAGCAAATTTGTAACAAAGGCTCTTACTTCCATCTATTAGTAAATGCCTTGTATGAGGTGGTAACTGGCAGAGCAAGAGGTAGTCCATCGCACAACACCTGGCAAGTCACATATAAGTCTGAACATCCCTCTTGGTATAGACCAGAGAACTTGAGCATAGGATCTGAGAGTAATTTGTCATATTCAGGCTTAGCTCTTTTCCCTTCCAAAGTACCACTGAAAAAGAAAATTGTATACTGAATGATTAACATTAAATATATTGATTGCAAGAAATATCTAATAATCTGAGAAATATATGAAGCAACAATGAAAGAACAAAAAATGCAGCAACACTTACATTTTGATTTCCACCTTATGATCCAAAGATGAACTGTACACATAGTAAAACTTATCGTCTATTTCATTCATGGCTATTAGTACTGATTAAATAGACAAATTCACTACAGTGGTCCAGATTTATTTAATTTTTTGCATTCAAAACAAATAGTTTAGTTTACAACATTAGCGTCAAAAATTTTTGACAGCTCCAATTGACATTGACATATACTCTTTGCGTTAAGGATTTTCACACACAATCAACTTTTTGAGTTGATTAATAAATGTGATTTAGCCTATTCATAAATACGATAAAACAATGAAAAAATATTTTTGGCCATTCATATTTTGGGCTTAGTCTGGTTGACTGTATTTCTTGTAAAACTACATATTATTTATCTGCGTTAATATTGTGACGCATAATATATTTTGACAAATCCTCCCAAAACATGTCACTGTCAAATAATTCAGCCCAATAGTACAATAACCAAATTAATATTATTAAAAACACTCGGTAGACAATTATATTTTATTTTCGCGTTTTATGAAGATCAGGAAAGGTAAGAAAAATACATTTTACAAAGTAAAACCGTGTTAAGTTGTCCAAATTCAGAATTTAAACATAAACAAATGGTAGAGTTAACCGTATTAGTTGAGTTTCTAGTATCATGTAAAAAGCCAATATTTTATTACATTTTGTTTCAGAAAGATGACAAAATTATTAGAATGGATATCGGTGACTTCAGCAGCATTCGCTGTGTGGTACTCTTTAATTGGGGGCTATGTTAAACATCCATTTATTGAACAGAACATGAACCTTATCATAATATCACCAATAATATTTGTCATATTGTTTGGTTTGTACGCAGTTACAGTTGTACTGTTCAGAGTATTTACATTTAATAATTGTGAAGATGCAGCTAAAGAGCTTCAAGCTGAAATACTTGAAGCTAAAAAGGATTTGCATGATCTGGGCTTGAGATGGTAGAATATCATTCCTATATATTTAAGCTTATTTTATGATTATTTATGTAAATAAATTTATATTCATGATGTATATATATTTTTTTTATTATAAGTAGCAATAGTTAAGACACCCCAATAATAATAGGTAATATAATATACTCCTATGTTCACATAGAGGGGTCTGATGCATAAGGGGCAGACCGCAATATGTGAACATAGGACTTTAAATCAGGTCAGCAATAGTTAAATAATTAATGGTAACTTCTTGACCAGGAGTGGCCATCTTGATTAGAGCAAAGATTGTTTACTGACAAGATTCTGTGTGTTTTATAAGTTAAAAGCTTTGTAAAATCTTAAATGAAACAGCAAAGTGGACACAAATATGTAATATTTTTTATTCTATTACTACAGAAATCATAAAATGGACAATTATTCTTTGTAGACACTTATTTATATTATTTTGAGCATTGCATCTTAGTATATGTTATTGTTTATATATTAACACCTCCTTCTACCTTCGTTATACCTCCTCCTTTTTGGAATATTCCTTGTTTTGTGATTTGTTGTTAAATTTGTTTCTAAATGAAGTGACCAAAAATTTGTTGTTTGCAATTATTCAAGCACTATTAATCTTATTTCCTTAAAATTAATTAAGGGAAAATATAGTTTTTAAAATACACATAAGAAGATTTCGAAAATAAATTTCAGAACTACCAACATAATCATTAAAATGTTAAATACATTTTCGTAAGCCGAAAAGTGAAATAAAAAAGGGATTTAAAAGGCCTCTTTCAAACTATTCAGCAAATGTCTGACGATAAAAAGCAACCTCGGCGCACTGAAAAGGCTCTGAAAGGCGGAAAATGTCACACAAACGCTGTTTTTAAGCGCAATTTATCTCTTTTGCTGCACAATTTTTCGTTAATCGTTCAGGTAATGCATTCGTAAAAACATGTTGTATTTTTTTATCAGATTTTTAATTTGCACTAGCTGCCGCCCGCGACTCCGTTCGCACAGAAAAAAAACTTAATTAGTAACCTATGTGTTCTTCAAGACTATGTTCTATATCTATGCCAAATTTCAAAGATGTAGAGCATAGCCTAGAACAACACATAGGCTATACACTAAGTTTTTTTTTATATTCCGCGCGGCCTGAGTCGCGGAAGACAGTTATATAGTTTTTTGTTTTTTTTTGTTTTTACGTTTTATAAGCTAGCGCTTGACCACGATCCCACCTGGAGAAGTGGAGATTTGGTCGAAAGATGGTCCGCGCTAGCTTAGTAAGTGCCTATTCACTCTACTTTTGAAGGTCCCAATATCATATTTGGACGGAAAAACAGAGGCTGGCAACATATAGTAAGAGTAAAATAGTTTTTGTCACTAAAATTGAAGTACGAACTAAGAGATTGTCTCATTTATTCAACGGACTTACGGTGAAGGAAAACATCGTGATGCAATCTGCACGTATCTGTATAGTAGTTCAAAGATACGCCAGCGTGATTGACAGTCATTGCTTTAGATAACTTCAAACTTACGAAGTCTAACGTTGACTAATTAAAATTAATTCCAAAAACAAATAAATCTTACTTTCAAATGAATTAAAGCAATACATAAACATGAAACCTAGTTTAGCTTGTTACAGCTAACAATTTGCGCGAACATTTAGATTTATAAATATGCAAATTCCCTTGCAGCGTAAATCTCGTTCTGCAAACATTTCCATTGTAATGAGTACACTGATATTTCCAGCTTTTAAATTCTCGAGCGCTCTTCGAGGCTATTTTTTTTAATGATGCACTTGAAAACATTAAAGGGAAAAGTTTAATTATGTTTGCGGATGAAATTAAACATTTACTGCTTTTGCTAAAAGAATAAAAATAAGGAAACTGGCAACAAAATGAAAAAAAAAACTCAAAAGTATTTTTTTAATCCATATTAATGAATTGTTTTAATAACATAAGTAAGCTGTTCGTCGAAGTGGCAGTTCAAGAGAAAGAAGAACATATTAAAAAGTCTTTGGAGATAGTTAAAAAAAATGGCTGCGATAATTTTTTGCATCTAAGTATGTTATACCCAATATGAATAAAAATTTAATTTATATTAACGTTTTTTGTTCCATTATTTAAAAATCAATAAAATAACATTTATTCCTTTCAATAAGCAAAAACAGAACAAAAATAATTATAAAGAAATAACACATAAAACATTAATTAATAAGAAACAAGAAATATTTACAAAGAGTGTTGCAATGCTGACCGGATAAGGTTTCACTCAGCTTTGTATGCTGGGTGTTCCTCTCTGGACCACACAGCGTTGATCTTCCGTGAAACCCCATAGTGTTATCCGCACGCACGAATCATTAAAAAAAAAATCTTTTTGAAATGAATTCATCATCATCAGCTTACTATACGTCCCCACCGAGGAGCTCGCAGCCTACCCTAAGTTAAGGGTGATTAGGCCATAGTCAACCACGCTGGCCAAGTGCGGTGCCAAATTAATTACGAACACATTTTTTAACTTTTCACAATAGGTGCCTATATTGAGTTCATTTGATAAGGACGTTTTATAAAAATGATTTTTCAATCATCCATAAACCATCGCAAAAGTGGAACAATAGACTAATAGGAAGGTTTCGGCAGTGAAAAATTAACCGAACAAAATTTATGATCATTTAACTAAAGTGAAATGTTTTTTACATTTTAGTCAAAAAAATTTAAGGCCATAATTTGTGTAACTTCTTTAAAGTAACGATTTGCGAAAAGTACTAGATTCGAATACAAAAAAACAATGATTACATTATCTTTTATTTACTTTTTAATACAAAATAATTCGTTTATCAAGAGAAACCTGAATTATTTGATTAATTAAAATTTAGATTAAAAAATCACGTAGACTGATCTCCATTTTTTGATCTTCAGAAAATACAATGTAATAAAATGTTGAGCTTGTTTAAAAAATCAGGTTAAATGTTCGTAAGTGTAAAGGATAAAAAGGTGAATAGCTCTGATTTGATTCGTGTTGCGTGCGCGACACACCAAGTCACGAATGTTTGCGTGTAAAATTACATCTAATTATATACAATTCAAAATTCTAATGTACAGAATACATATTTCTTACATTTTATTACTTAACATAGCTTTTATAACCTTAAAGTTAGCTTTATCATTACTAATTGTCTTACTCAAAGTTATTTAAGCTTTCTACAATCGATAGAAGTGCCCACGTATTATACAGTAAGTGCTAGCTTGTAATTTTACTTTGATTTTTTCCGCTGTAAACGTAAAAAATAATAATCGTTACTTAACCAATTTTTTTTATCATTTTCTCATTTTTTGGATTTATGTAACAAATAAAACTGCACTAACCAATAAAAAAAAATTATCAAAAATCTGCGTAATAAATAAAACTCGAAATTACTAAATTTTTAAAGTGCTCTTCTGTAAAATTTGGCTTTTACAGTTACTTAAGTTTACGGAGGGACCGTCGATACTCATTTGACACAACGTCTATGCATTATTCAAGATTTTCTTGTAGTATTCCTGAGTAAACAAATCAATTAATTTTAGTTAGCGTAAATCATTATTAAATATGTATAATAAAACAAATGTATTGGATTGAATTAGTATTTAATTGAGCTAATTATAAATATTTTTACGTAAAATTTAATATATGTACTAATTTAATTTAATACTTATAATATTAAAAAATATATTGATTTGATAAATTAATATTGAACATATTTGACAACTACAATTATCGTCTCATGCATACAAAAAAAAAACAATCAAAATGTTCTGAAAAAATAAAGGCGCGTAAAATACGTTTCAAACAAAAATATGTTCGTTAACGGCTTAGAATCTATTTCCAAAATTAGTCAAAAGTCGTTTAAAATAACTTATTTTTTTTAATACAAATGTAAAATTAAATATTTTTATTAATTGAGAACATTCCAATTTAAAACGTATTATATTTCATAAATTATTATGATAAAATTACACAGCTTGTGATACTTAAATTCTATCTTTAATATCCTAATCCTTCTTTTTGAAGTCGAGTAAAAGGCAAGACAAAAACTAGTTGATGTTGAAGTGAGACTTGTCGTAGACTTGTATTGTCCCTCATCCATCCTCAAAATATTAAAAAAAAACAGATTAAGAATTGACATGTACTGACACATATTCTTGTCTCTGTTTATTCAAAGACATAATGAGGGATGCCGAATATACTCAGGTGTGACAACATTTAAATTTTTTGGCAAGGCCGGCGTTAGGGCGCAGTTAGGCGACAAAAAGAGGCGCCCAAGTCAGAGAATTACAGTCTCACATATGGTAAAAAAAGCGGGCGCCGTAAAAATGTTGCCCAGGAGCTTAGGTTTTAGTAGAGATAAAACTGTTATTGTTTTCTATTGGTTGCGATGTCTTAAATCTAAACTTTAAAGCTAAATTATTTAATATATTAATTACATGCAAAATATAACAACCAATATGATATCACAATTATTTTAAAGTTTTTGACATTTTTGCGATGAAGAGTAAAAAATATACAAAACAAAACGTGTTCTTTAAATACGTTACAATGATTTTATATAATAAAAACATTTTTTAAATAATAAAATTAATTTTTACATGTATAAGTAGGATTAGTAAAAAATAATTTTGTAGTTTTAATAGGCCATAAGTGATATAGATTATGTATAATTTATTTATAACGTGAAAAGACTGAGAAAATAGTGTTTTACTTCATAAATTATTAATTACTACTAGTTATAGTGAAATTAAATAAGTATTCTGTGACTCTTTTTATAAGAATAATTAAAAGTCACGTGTATACATAAAGGTGTAAATATTTTTACATTATATTATATTTACGAATTATACACTGATCTATATAGATATACCACTGGATAGGTCGCTGTTTGAAAATTATAGCTTTAACTTCAATCCGATTCGAATGCACCAATTGAAGTTACTCGATCTCTATTATTAGGTCGAGTTTCCAAAACCGCTACCAACCGCTAGCGACAAAATGGCGACAATCAAATAGGCACTAAATACCGAGACTCATAGCCTATCCAATGGAATCAAAGATCAGTGATAATATCATAGTGTTTGCACTACATTAAATTCTATTTAGCTGATGATATGATCTAGTTATTTAAAGCTATAATTTGAAATGTTTCTAACTACTATTAGTTGGATATCTTTTGAAAAAGAATTAAATTTTTTAAATACATAAACATCAAGTCAAGTACTAAAAAAGAAGGTTTTTGGCATAGACAATTTTTAAATTCAAAAAGTCGAAGTAATCGCGAAATGGATGCTATGTTTTGTGGACACAATGCTACACTTTGGACTATCTTTTAGTACTAAGCCTTAGTTATTGTTATGAATTTCCCTTTTACCTTTGTAACCTATTTATAATTATTAAAAGACAAAATTCTATGTGCAAATTATTAATTTTAGTAGAAATTTCTAAGACTTTATTTTCTTATGATGACAATTCTTTCGTAAATGTATTACGAAAGTTTGTAATGAAAAGTTTTCTTGTCACATGGCTTTTTTACAGAAATAAACATCACAGTGGCTATTCGGTTACATAAAATTGGTCCAATTTAATTCATAATATACCTATTTATTATCTTTGAAGAATTCACAACGCGGGACCTAGCGCGGGAAACGAAAGCATTTTATGTACGTCAAAAATGGCGGAAAAAAATAATATTGCCAGTTGTAAAAATAATAATTATTGCTATTTTTGAACGAGAAACTGTTCTTAAATATTAATTAATTTTATATATGTAAAACATAAGATTTTTGACGATAAATTTACAATATTTGGACAGCGATTCAATATATTGTCTAACAGCATAAGTGGACTTTTATTGCATTTATTGTAATTTTTTAACAACCAAGAATATTTTTAATAAGAAAGGTAATTTAATTAAAAGCTATTATCTGCAGAAATATTAGGAAATCCAAAATTTCTAAATAAGTGTCTTATTATTATAGATTTGACTTAGCAGCAAGAGGTAAAGTGGTATTATAGGATATTTGGCATTTGGAATTTAAAGAACGTATGAGAGAAGTTATAACTATTTTCATTTATCACGACCGTTTAATGAACCACATCGACTAATCTAACTGTAATGTAGATAAATTCGTCTATGGTCACAATATTCATGCAATTTATTGGTCGGCCATTGTTACTTACATAAGAAATCATATAAATTTCGTCAAGATGATATGTGAATTAAAACAGATGTATAAAATATTTCTTGAGTTTTATAAATATGAATTAATATCAACTTTAATTTTCCAAATAAAGTGAAGAAATAAATGTCATTATTTTTTTAAGATTAAACAAAAAGTAACCTCAAAACACAAAATGTTCTGATGAGTTTAAATTGTTTCATCATTGATCTGTACATCACATTATTCTGTGACATTTATTGTCTATACTTTCTCATACTTTCAATGTTTCCTGTCTCAGACGAGTGTAGCAACTGCTACAGCCAGCAGGGAGATACCAGCTCGGAGTCTAAGCGATGGTCTGAGCTGGACAGCTGATGAGTTGCCTGCCAGGATGAGCGCGCGCAGCCGCTGCCTTTCTCGGTAGCGTGTATCTTCACCCGGAGGGTCCAGGCACTCGAATTCACAACACCGCTCTCCAACGCGAAAGTTCTTACAGAACTGTTGAAAGAAAATGAAATGAAAACACATTTCAATACTACTATTATAGAAAACATGCATATATTGTGTCGACTCTCCCTAGTGGTAAACAAAAGTAAATGAGGATTACTAGCAAAATTTTTTGGTGGTATAACGCATCAAACTAATAAGCCACCGCTCACTAAAACTGTGTAGTAACCGCTGTCCAGACGTCTGCGACAAATTGCTTTGGACGAAGGATCTTTTTCTTCATATACATTTTCCCTGCTTTATCTCTTACATATTTAATTTATCTATTGAATTCGTTTAAGGACTAAGATACCATAAAAGCTAAACAGTTTTCACGATTGCTTCTCATAACTGATGCTTATGGATATGGTAATCATTCCGCAAACTGTCTGTAGCGATTTCCTAAGTAGGACAATTGGTCCTTTCAAGCGCTCGATATTAAAGGCTGAATATGACCTTGAAATACTTTAGCGGCATGCCTCTGGTTATATGACGGTAATAATTGATTGCGTTCATAGTGTGCGATGCTAAAAATAACAATATAGCAAAGTAAGAAGCCTAAGGTTATGTAAAGTATTCATTAACTCTGTTAATATATTTTTCCTTTAAAGAAAAGATGGGGAAGAGAAAATATTTTTTTCCTTAAAGATCGTCTTTTGTTTTGTGCAACTAACCGCAGTCCGTTAGAGCTCCATAAAAGAACTAACCAAATCTTTCTAATATTATAAAAGCGAATGTTTAGGTGGATGGCTGAATGTTTGTAAGAGTGTATATCCGGAACGGCTGCATTGATCTTAATTAAATTTGGCACAAATGTAGAGCATAGTCTGTAAGAACACATACGCTACTAATTAAGTTCTTTTATTCAGCGCGGATGGAGTCGCGGACGTCAGCTAGTGAATAAATAAGTAGTGTTGGTGAATCAACTATTCAGATTGTGGATGTAGATATTTTCTAGTTGCTTGTTCAAATGGATACTGACGTAGGGCGGGTCGCAGTAGATGGCCTTGCACCACATCGGCTCCGCGTGGTAGCAGACGCAGAGCGAGCAGGCTCCTGGTCCGGGGACGTACAGCAGCCCGTGCGCCACCGGCTTGCCCTCAAAGTCCGTGCAGCCCTCCTCCATGCACTCTGTACACACATGCAAAATAATACTTAATACTTCGCAAATAATACTTAATACTTGACAATACTAAATACTTAACATTTAGGACACATTCACTGAGACATCGGATAACAAACTAGTAAAGGCAAATTACTAATAGATTATGTTGATAATTTACTACTAAACTAAATTTAATTGGTTAACACGCTCAGTGCCATTAAATCGCGCTGTTTTAGTGAAAACAAAATCCTTATATCATTTAACGTGTTAAGCTTTTCCTAAAATAATATAATGAAATTTATTGAAAGCACAAACAGTTTTTTCTTTAGCGTACAATTTAAAATTAGAACATTCTAATTTTGTGAAACAAATCTTCTTCTAATGCCTCTCCATTACTGGAGGTTGACCGTCAGCCCAGCGAACCCTTTTCTGTCCTGTGCCAAGCGAAAAAGTTGTTCAACGCTGGCAATATTGGTCCATTCCCGGATGTTTCTTAGCCACGACTTTCTCCTCCGTCTAACTCGTCTTCTGCATGCGATTTTGCCCATCATAATGAGTTGAAGAAGTTCATATTTTAGAAACAAAAAGAAAACAAAAAAAACAACAGGGTTTTAAAAAAGACAAATGAATAATAAGGTTATAAAAATTAATAATATATCAAATTTAATCAAATACTTATTTAGTTACTAATGATACATTTATTATTCAATCTTTTAATACGTCTTTCGTCTTTATTATTAGAGATGTTTGACGTCTTTGATAATATTTATAGCATTTATATCGGACGACACAAATTCAATATTAGGTTGCGGTTACGTTTATACAGACGTGTCTATTTTAAACAACAATATGTTCTTGTTTAATATCTATTTATGTCTTTTCTCTAGACAGTTAGCACAAATTGACGTATTTCGTATATATTTTTATATCAGGAAATTATATAAATAATCTATGATAGGACAAAGCTATAGTTTTAACAGTGGTAGAGCCCGCTTTAACATGTTCGCACGAATTGGCCCGGCTCGCCCGGTGAAATACCACGACCACACAGAAGACAGGCGTCAAGTGGAAGTAATTCCGCGTTTCGTCTGATGAGTGTGCATCCCGGAGGCCTAATTTAGTCCTCTTTCCCTTCCCAGCTTTTTCTTATAAGGAAAGGATGGGAAATGGAAGTGGACTTTCTGGATGAGAGGATGCATGGAAAGGGAATATATTTTCTTTCTGTGCATCCTCTCCTCTGTCATTGAAAGGTAGGTAACGCATATGCAACTGCGTATGTCTATGGGCAACGGTCACTTCGCTATATCAGAGATTTTAGGTGGCCGCTCACTCGTTTGCCATCTTATGATATAAAAAAAAAAGTTTTAGCAGCCAAAATAAAACATAACAAAGTTTTTGTTATCATTTAAATGACATGTAGGTTTTCTATTTTTTGTGTATTTCAGAATGAACTTCAGGATTTGGGGTAAGACAACTTGACATGTTTTGACGTTGAGATGGATCACTGGAGCCTACCTAAATAAATACAAATACGGTATACATAAACACTATGTATAGTACTCGGTGTAATACTACCAGTCGGCCGCGACTCCGTCCGCGCGGAACAGTAAAATTTAATTACTATGTGTTCTTCTAAGCTCTGATCTACGTCTTATTTCTAATCTTAGAGATCATCTTAAAGAAACCTTCTAAAAAACAACCATCCATCCAAACATTCGCATTAGTATAATATAAGTAGATATATGTATATAAACAAGAAAGTTTTTATCTTAATTCTAATAAAATGCGAATTTTTATATGTAGATGGATGGATGGATGTTTGTTTGAAGGTATCTCCATAACTGTTGGACGGATTTTGATGAAATTTGGCACACATGTAGAACATAGTCTTGAAGAACACATAGGGTACTTAATATATTTTTAATATCTCGCAGACGGAATCACGGGCGACAGCTAGTAAAGCATACTTTTCAATATAATTTTTAACAATGTTATTTTATAATTGTCGTTACAGTTTTTTATACTAGTAAACTATCAAATATTTTGTACAAGGAGTTCGTGACACGCAAACAGATTAATTAATTATTTTGCATGATTAAATTTAAATTGTATCGCTTATATAAAACGTATAACGCAATAGAAACCATCTCAGTGCGTCTGTTTACATAACATGTTGTCAGTTTCCACTGTAGAAATAACTGTATGCAAACATATTGCCATTAAATTCATTTGCTTTCATGAATCTGAGATGAAAAGATGTTTATCATCAACATTGGAATATCAGTCAGGGTATTATGACCTTATTGAGTAATCATAGATAAGATTTATACGACAAATCTATGGTCATGCATTTTCTTGTAAATATACAAGGGATAGAAGTTAACGCGAAAAATGATTGACTAAATTCAGGCAGCTTTATAAAATCTACGTTCCACATTTATAATTAAAAAGTAACATTTAGCTACTAAAATCTTACTAATATAATGGGAAAGTTTATTTGGAAGGATGGTTATAAATCTCCAGAATTATCCAGATCCATGCATGCCGGATCTCGATAAAATATGGAATAGATATAGAACATTTTTTTTATATAATAAGGTGGCAAACGAGCGAGCGGCCTGAAATCGCTGAAATTGCGAAGTCACTGTTGCCCATAGACATACGCAATTGCATATGCGTTGCCTACCTTTAATCGACGGAGGAGAGGATGCACAGAAAGAAAATATTTTCCCTTTCCATGCATCCTCTCATCCGGAAAGTCCACTTCCACATCCCATCCTTTCCTTATAAGAAAAAGGGTGAGAACGGAAAGAGGACTAAATTAGGCCTCCGGGATGCACACTCATCAGACGAAACGCGGAATTGCTTCCACTTGAGGCCTGTCTTCTGTGTGGTCGTGGCGAGCCGGGCCAATTCGTGCGAAGATGTTAAAGCGGCTTCTACCACTGTTAAAATATAGTTGTTTGGAAGAACACATAGGTTACTAATTAAGTTTTATTTTGCGCGGATAAAGTCGTGGACAACAGCTTTATGTTGGTAAAGTATTAAAGTAAATTCAAATGAATCAACTTGTTATAATAACACGAATTTATTAAATATCTCACTATCAGAAATAATCGATTTAAATTTATGTATGTATTGGGATCAACATTATTAATAGTTTGTCATAAAAACCACATTTCACGCTCGAGTAGATCTGCCACAAAATGACTAACATAAGCCACACAAATACATTCAGTTTTGTTTTGATGACAATCTATTGTTTGTAGCATAATGCGTTTCGTTACGGTCGTTTTAGCGATATTTTTGACTTTATAGTTGTTTAACTTCGGCTAATTTTATATTAGCGGAGGAATTGTTTCGCCTTACATTAGACCGGAATGAATCAGAGTGGGCCAACATTCAAGACTAAAGAGGCATTGGAAGAAGAATTATTTATGTTTATTAAATATGAGTTAACGTACTATTAAAAATATTGAGGTCCATTTTAAAATTGAATATTAAAAAAACACAAAACGAATTATACGATTTAAGGCACATTATTGATATAACCTAACTTTGTTCTTTTACTGCAGTACTCAGAATTCTTAAGGATTAATTTCTCATACTAAATCTACACTAATGTGGACTTAAGGATTCTGCCCTGCGACAGAATCCTAAAGTTAGTCTGCGATAAAGTAATAAATAGAATAATACTTTTTAAATCATGTAACAAATATATAAATGTTTCATGTAAGAAAAGTTGACAACCCTAAGTACAGTATAAGGCGTGCTATACTTTTCATCTTGCTTTGTTTATCCCGCATCCGGGTCAGGCACTTAACCCAAAAAATTTCGACTTAGAAGATGCATTTGACAAACGACGTTGTAAGAAACGTAACTGTATAAAATAGATTTTAGTTACATGCTCTTATAAGTTTCTTAGGAAATTTCTTTCAATTTATGGTCTTAAAGGTAAAAATTTACAATCGGTTTATATATTTGTAGCTTACTTTCCCGCCGTAACTCGCACAAGATAAGTCGCATGATATCGTGTTAGACATATCCCTCGCAATGCGTAATAAAAACCCAAAAAACGCCCATTATCTTTTGTATCCTTTGTTATTTGAATAGTTTAAATTGTTGACAATTTGCTGTTATTTTTATATTAAATGTTATTTTTATAAAATAATTAGTATTTAAATATTATTGTTGCAAAATTAATTAATGCATTTTTCAGTATAAACGTCGCATTGCTACAAAAGTTTCAATCACCGCGCACAAATACAATCTGCATGACTAATGTTAGGACTCGTCCTGTCACGTACGATAGGGTTGGCACTCATGAATTTGTTATTTAATTTTAATTAAATTTAAATTTTATATTGACATATCTGATTTATTCATAAAAATTACGAGTAAACCTTACTATTATTATAAATGCGACGTAAGATGCGAGATGTATGTACAGATGGATGAATGGGTGGATGGATATTTGTTAGAAGGTCTAGAAAGGCTGCATGGATCTGTTTAGCGTAGATCTAGGACAGAGTTCTTATAAAACATATAAAATACTAATTAAGTTTTTTTTAATTCCGCGCGGATGAAGTCGGGGGTGACACCTAATCTATAAATTATTTGTTAATTAAAACAGTAGCGGAATAAAAAGATAAAAAAAATATTTGTGTGGTTTTCACGATAGATGCAGCCCTATTGACCGCGGAACCGCAGTCACGTCACGACACTTTTCACAAAGAAACAGCTCATTCCTTGCACCCCTCCCGTACGGTCATCCCCCGCACCCCCGCGTTGGGTTAGAAGGCGTTCTTTAACAAGAAAGTTGAAAGTTCATCGTACAAGTAAGCTAAGAGGTTGTTTTTGTTTTAATGAAAAATTCTGAAACTGCTATAAGATGATGCTGAATAATGTAATATATCGTCTGTTTGTTTTTTCCTAACATTCTATCTCTGTTAAGGTTCAATAAGAAATCTTACTAATATTATATTATAATATAAATACGTAAGTTTGGATGTAAGGATGAATGTTTGTTAGAAGGTATCTCCAAAACGGCTGCATGTATCTCGCTAAAATTTCGCTTATATGTAGAACATAGTCTGTAGGATAACAGAGGCTTCTAATATATTTTTTTTCATTCCGCTTGGCTACAGTCTAAAGGGCGCAGCTAATTAAGTAATAATACTATAACAAAGGGTGTTTTTGTTAAAACAGATTTACAGTTCGACTTCGTCGAGAACGAGGCATTTAATAATATTAAAATACAACATTGTTTTTCTATAACTTTATATCCATGGGCGTCGGATCAAATAATATTAGGCGATTCGTTGCTCGTTTGCCCCCTTCTCCTATAAAAAAAAAGTTTAAATATCGCCACACGTGGTAACTAAGTTGAGTGATAAGAATCTCTACAAGAAATCCAAACACTGTCAAATGTTATCAGTTAGCTGACTCCGTTCTTAATATGGAATTATTGTATGTATGTATATTATTAGGGCTAACATATTTTTTTTTTGTAAGAAACATTAAAGGGCAGTTTTTAATTTGATTTTTTTAATGATATGTTGTCCAGTGTTAATCTTCTTTTATATAAGTTGCAACGTAAAATATTGAATGAAATTGTAAGTTGCTTTGACCCTGCAACGTTTTAAATTATTAAATCGTCAAGGAAACAGACAATTAATTATCATTCTTCAAAAATAACACAAACAGAAAATGGAAAATATTTAAATGTGAATGAAAGTATTTAAAAAAACACATTGATTTGCATTTTACCACCACACCAAAAAATCATATACTGTACTCTTAAAAAATCCTGTGTTTACACAATTGTAGACCCACTTAAAACCAACAGACAACTACAAATAAAACATCACAAAAAAGACGAATTAAAAAATATTAAAAACACTGCGATAAAAAAATCTCGATAATAATTTGCAACTCACCAACTAGTGAGGCGAGTAGAGTTAGAACGAACACGACTGCTGCGTGCGACGCGCGCGACATGGCTGCTGTTCTATGCTGGACTGCTGGATGAAACTCCTCGCATGTCCCTCGCCCGCAGCGCTCCCCCCGCATCCCGCTCCATTGCGGCACTGCGCTCACTACGCTGTAGCTCTCCGTAGACGACACGTAGCCGTTACGAGATTAACGCCTACGATTTATCGTAGCACTTCAGATTTTTAAAAAATAATATTTAAAAAAAAAATCTTTTAGGTGTTAAGAGGGTATTGCCACCCTTGTTTATAATCTTCTTTATATTTGAGTGGCAGCTCCTAGTATTTAATATTAGGTATTTGCAGTTTTCTCTTTAACTTATATTTGTATATAATTACAATCAAATAGTGTAGACACGCCGCACTGGCCCGCATTTGCTACAAGAGAACTCTACGCATTGTTGGACATATCCTGCCAACGTTGGACCCAAATTATACAAACATTTCACATCGTAGCGTACGATTTATTACAACTTACATGATATGAAAATACAACATTTTTCTGGCCTTTAGTTTCTAGTTCATACTACATTTTAATTATGTATTAATCATAACATATATAATGTACTAGACATTTATGTAAAACTGCTTACTTATGCGTAGTACTTTTTTACGCGACCGACTTTGAGAATGTTTGTCGCATATGTCAAACGAATTCTGACCTCCTATATCCTAAACAACTGAACCTATAAATAAATTGTCATTCCATTAGTCTTTCCTTCCTGAATGACATTATGACATAGTCTTTTTTTGTTTTTTAATAAACAAATAGCTGACGCCCGCGACTCCGTCCGCGTGGATATATAATATGAAAAACTTAATTAGTGTAGCCTATGTGTTCTTTCAGACCATGTACTATAAGTAAAAAAAATGAATAAATATTATCCTTTGTCCGTCTCCTGGTTCTCAGCTACCTCCTCACCAATTTTCAGGCATATCGGTAAAGCCGTCTTGAGTTATAAATAGTGTAACTAACACCACTTTCTTTTATATGTATAGATTTAGAGTTTTTGAACTTGGGATATTGCGCTTCACTTTGAAAACATTTATTTTCTTCCATTAAATAAGTGCTAAGAGGATTTGTGTCTATTCTTGTGTAAACATTGCGCACTGTTATGGTTTTAATTTCGTGTCAAGTGTTTGAGAGTGGATTACAAGCTAAGCTGATTATACTGGCTACAGCTGACTGACGCCCTTGCCCTTCAGACCTAAGGCTTATACTGAGTCATAAAGATTCTTTTATCTTTTGTTTATAGAAACGATAGATTAGTTAGTACTGATTCTATAATTGCCATTTTAGTCCTATTCCTCTTTCCACTGTTTCCTTATTCTTACTAATATTATAAATGTGAATGTTTAGATGGATGTTACTCTGAAGGTATCTCCAAAACGGCTAAACGGATCTCTAGGAAATTTAGCATACATATAGAAAATATTTATATAGTTATGTTATGAGCTGGCAGCTACCTCGGTCAAAGAATTAGTTTAGCTGTACAGAGGGGGAACGCTGCCAGTATCTTCGGGACCTTGCCTAAAGGGACTCCTTTTATTAACATATTTTAGTTAATTTTTCGGTTTTTTTTTTTTTAATTTTATTTTATATCATAGATTTAAGAGTTTATGTATTATAAGTATATATATGTTATGTTTACTTGTACACATGTAGTTATTACCCACTATACATCCTCTCTGTATCGCAAGGTTAGTTGTAAGAGAACTCTTTTAGAGTTAAGCTCACCTGTACATCATTGTATTTCTATTTAATGTTACACTATGTACTTTAAACTGTGTACAAAGCTTAAATAAATAAATAAATAAAATAGTCTGGAAGAATACATAGGCTATTTTTATTTTTATTTGCTCGATTGCATCCGATCGACCGCTAGTAAGGAATATAGGTAAGGAAAATATCCTTTTTTGCCTTCTATAGCAGATTTCTGTAGACAGTGGTTACCTCGTTATTTTAACTATTTTTCAAAACAAATCGTTTTAAAAAATAGATACGAAGTAATAACTTCGGCTTTATTTGTTTTAGGTAATGTGATTCATGTCTTCCTTTGAATGCTGCTCAGATAAATCTGTCTTTAGTATCCTCTTGATTGATTGTGTTTACATTAAACGCTTTTTAAACGATAAAATTACATGTAAATTATCTTTTTTTTTTACTCTCAGATTTATTCATTCATAAATACACACGTATATATTTACATTTTGTTTTATTCCGATTTTATTTTGTTGAATTATGTGAATTCTTTTATTTAACTTGTAAAATAGTAGTTGTTTATAAGTTGACAGTTCTTTTTTAATATCATTATGTGGCAAACGAGCGAGCGGTCACCTGAAATCGCTGAAATAGCGAAGTGACCGTTGCCCATAGACATACGCAATTGCATATGCGTTGCCTACCTTTAATCGACGGAGGAGAGGATGCACTGAAAGAAAATATTTTCCCTTTCCATGCATCCTCTCAGAATCGATATAATTCGATATAATTCAATGCACGCTATTATTAAAATGAGTTTTAAATCTATGATATTAAAAAAAAAAATAACGAATAATTCACTAAAATATGTTATTAAAAGGAATCCCTTTAGGCAAAGTCCCGAAGATACTGGCAGCGTTCCCCCTTTGAATAGCTATCCTAATTCTTTGTCCGAGGTAGCTACCAGCTCTTCGGTCCCCTGTGATGTTGAATAACTTTTTTGATTATTCCTTAAAAAGCTTTAAAGCGCTAGAGCTATTGATAATATTTAAAAATACAATATAAGCAGCAAATTAAGTCATAACGATCCAGGAAAACATCGTGATACAACCTGCATATATCTGAGAAGACATTCAAAGATATGTGTGAAGTCAACCCGCACTTGGCCAGCGTGGTTGACTATGGCCTCGTCACCTTTAACTTAGGGTAGGCACCGAGCCCCTCGGTGGGGACGTATGGTGAGCTGATGATAATGATGATCCAGAAAATTGCTATTGTTATAAAGCATAAATATAATAGAAAATTATATTTTTAACGCACTATCCTGGAAAACTAGATCAACAAGCGACGTGTTTGAGTACAAAAATAATATTTACGTAAAATCACTTGCGTCCAAATGCGCTATTAAATAATAGCTTTATTTTTGTAATAGTCTGTTCCCGCGAGACAGACTCGCGCCAAAACTCGTAAATAACTCTTTATTCCCGCCAAAATTAACGTCATCTGCTTTACGTATAAAACTATTGCGTACTGTTTTCCATTATAACGTGTTGTTTTAAAAATAACTAAATTATCTTACTAATATAATGCGTTAGTATGCATTGCTTTTTTATTATGTATCTCCAGAAAGGTTAAATAGATTTAAAAGATGTAGAACATAGTCTGGAAGAGCGCTTATTCTATTTACTAAATTGAGGAATTCCACGCGAGTGAAATCGCGGGCAACAGGAAGTTAACAATCAATTACGTATAATCAAAATTTAATAATGAATTTAAGATTTGTTTATTTAACATGCAAGAATAAGCAGAAAAATTTTAACGGAGTCTTTAAATAACTAGTAAGGTAATGTAGGAATAAATGTACGAATACGAAAAAGGGAATAAAAACCAATTGCTCAAAACAAATGAAATATGATTATAAAACTTTCGTTAAATTAGGTTAAGTTTATCTTGTTAAACTAACTGGCCACCGAAAAAGCCGCAAAATAATAAAAGGTTTTAGCATAAATCCAATAATCATTCGAGCGGAAGGTGACAAGTGGGTCGTCTTCAACTTAAACTGTTTTGCAGATTTGATTTCCTTTAACGGAAATTGGTTTCCATACACCAAATACTAGTAGACTCTGTTGTTTGTCTGTTGTTTATTAACATTTTAAAAATAATATAATGATACATTTTTAATTTCAATTTATGCATAGCTCTATAATTTTTATAATTCACTAGTTGTTCCCGCGGTACCGTCCGTTCGAAATTAAAAAAAAATAATTTAGTAATCCTACATGTTCTTCTAATTTCAGCGATATCCATGCTGCTGTTCTGGATATACCTTCTAACATATATCCATCTATGTATTTAAATATTCGCATTTATAATATAAGACACTTTAACTTTCCGCATTCCGCGACATTAGCGTTTAAAGCTTTCCAAAAACTAATAAAACACCAGAAAGATTTGTTTCATTATAATGAAAATGAATTTACAGTCTTTTGGCTGACATTTTAATTAAAGCGCATAGTTGTTTGTGACTTCGCGTTCGTCTCGGCTGTCGTTTGGCAAGCGGGCGAACGGGTAGGAGGGCAAACGGGAAAGTGGGTATCGGTTAGTTATAGCCCCGTGAGGTATGGCTTCAATTACAACTGGAGACATCGCAAGTGATGACGCACGAATAAGGCTGTGTACACACGGAACTAAATACAAATATCTACAGTTTCTTGTATAAGTTCATTTTTTATATCATACGGTGGCAAACGGGCGAACGGCTACCTGAAATAGCGAAGTTACTTTCATCGATAGAGTAATAAATAAAACAAATGTGGCATCATTGTCTGAAGTCGTCCATTATGATTCAAAACTTACTTTGGATTTCAGGTCCATCATCAGCTCACTATACGTCCCCATTGAGGGACTCGGACCGCATCCTGTGTTACGGTTGCGGATACACATATCTTTGACAGTGATCGGCCATAAACATTTTTGCAGATGCGTTGCCTATCTTTAATCGACGGAAGAGGGTAAAAAGAATATTTTCCCTTCCCATTCTTTCCTTATTAGTAAAGTGTGGGAAGGGAAAGAGAACTAAAATTAAGCCTTCACCAGCAGATATTGATTATATTCATGCGTCAGATATAATGTTTTGTGAAACTTTTCCACTGTTTAAATTTCATTATTACTTCGTTTTAATACGATGAGAATATCTCATATTTATTGAATATTAACCAAACCGTTATTCGGTTTCGTAATTTGAATCAATAAGGAGTAAGTCACGTCTACATCCAGGTAGAGTAATAACGGATTGCTAAAGTTAGTACAGAACTAACTTTATGTTGCGGTTAACGAGCTTTTTGCATTGAAAAGTTTTCACATTATGTATTTGCAGTTAAATGCGTCGGGTTTACTCCAGCTTTCAGGTCTGTTCGAGCTCACTTCGTGGAAAATCTCAACTATCATTTTTTGTGTGGAAGTGGAAGTGGTGAAGGAAAACATCATGATGCTGCACATATCGGCGAAGCTGTTTAAAAATATGTGTGAAGTCAACCCGCAATGGGTCAGCCTGGTTGACTATATTATATTCTGGCCAAGTCACACCTAACTTAGGGTAAACGGCGAGCCCCTTAGTGGGGACTCATAGTAAGCTGATGTTGGTACGGACACTCAAATTTTATAAATACGCATATATTCTTGCATCAAGGCTAAAATATAGGAAGAAAGAAAACAATAATATGACAAACACGTGACTTAGCACAAACAATCGTAAGTGGGATATAGTGGGAGTGATTAAGTACATTTTGTCGTATTTGTCGCGTCGGTATGCGTGTTATCTACCTTCCTGTCCCGGTTCTTTTTAGCAAAACTCTTCATAAATGTAGACTTTATAAAACAAAGAGCCATAAAATAATGAGGAGAAGGTAAATCAAAGATTTTTGTAGCAATATATTATACTAACCTACCTATAGTAAAATTTTACGAGAAGTTTTGAAAAATAGAAAAGTTTAGTAACTTTATGGATTTCTATATAAGTAGAAATAAATAATAATAAGCTACATAGACATAATACGATAGCGAAAGCGCAAAAGCAATATAAATTAATTTGGATTGAGAAAAAAAAACAATATTTTCGTTCCTTTTGACAAAAATAGGTTTCTTTTGTGAAATTATTTCGGTTAAGAAATTGATAAGGACTATCAGGTCCTTTAATTCTTAAGTCTAGTCTAGTAAAATCTAAGTCTAGAATATAGCACATCTGTTGTGTTTGTAACTTAATGTACACGGAAGACGATTGACCTTATTATACGACTACTCTATTCCCGGCAATAATACGACTTATTAGTTAACTTATAAGATAAATTTTAAGTATTATTATACTAAAATATTTTTATTCTTCTTCTTCTAGCTCTACAGCCCTTTGTGGGCCTTGGCTTGGTCCAGCAACTTTTTCCACCTCGGTCTATCCCTGGCCACGGACTTCCAGTTTGCTATGCCCACTTTTTTTGCGTGAAAATATTTTTATAGGACAATTAAATCTTGTGCCTTTTAAACTAATATATAAAGTACTAAAACACTCACGTTTATTTTTGAGTTTATACGTTAATTAGTTTAGTAATATTTCGATCTAGCGAAGTTGTTTGTTTTTTAGTTTCGAATTTATTTCCATGTTTCTTTACTAATTATCGTTACATTAGCTACAATGTTATCTATAAACATGTAAAAAAGTATTTTAACGTTAGTCCACCCCTATTGAATAACAAGCGTGAGTCATTGTTACCCCCCCACACAGATCGTTCTGCATCGGTTACCATGACAACGTTAAAAACAACCCTTGACATCCACATGTCAGTTTTGTAGAGTTTTGCATTTGTGACTGAATAATATTTTGTATGAACATGAGATCTATAAAACGACCAATGAGCCAGATGCGGAAATTCGAAGCGGTATTAAGTTTTATTTTATTTGTTAATTAAAAGTGGAAAATTATCTTAAAATCAACAATGAATTTAATAATTGAATAATACTAGGTGTGATTTTTAATATCATTAGATCGTTGTAAAAGAAAAGTGCTGTTTATAAAAGAAAAAAAAGAAAATAAAGTGAAACTATATTGTGAACTCTGTTAATAGTCCAAACTTTTCCCTACCACGTATTAAACTTTTTTATATTATAAGGTGGCTAACGTGCAAGCCAGTAGCGGCGTTAGGGTAGGACGAGCCAGGGCAACCGTCCAGGGCGCTGGACATATGATGAATGCCCTATCTTTGGATGATTTCCCCCAACACTAAAAAAGGGGGCGCTACAATAATCTCGCCTAGAGCACTTAGAAATGCTCAAACCAGCTCTGCAAACGGCTACCTGAATTTGCCGAAATGGCGAAGGGACCATACCCTACTTGTCAATTGAGTTCCATACGGGGACTCCTCGGGGACCGATATAACGACCAATAAAATTGCGCTCTTATTTTGGTATTGGTCAAATAACTAGGCATCATTTTTCTCAATTTCAGAAGGAGGCTCTATTCAGACAAAGGAAGCGAATCCTGAAATACTTGGTGCATGGTTTCCTGAAGCAGGAGGGCTATTTAGCCAGCGCGGAAGCCTTTCGTTCGGAGGCTGCACTTACCAATGAATACGAGCTATGTGATAATATGGATCTAGAGATTATACTTCAGGTATATTATGTGAAAAATTTACTATAAAAATAAAACCAACGTATCTATTTTTGACGAGGGTAAGTAGATAAGTATCTCTCTATCTCCCTCTTTCTCTTATGTCTCTTTCTCACTCTCTCTCCCTCTCTTTTGTCCAAGTAATGATCTGACGACGTTGGCGCTCTCTGTCTGACGCTAGAACACACTTTCGGACACCGGAGTAATTAATTACTTAAATTCAAATGAAAATTATTATTTTACTTCTTACTAATATTATTAAAACGAATGTATGGATGGGTGGATGTTTGATCTTCAGAATGGCTCAATGGGTCTCGATAATTTTTCATGGATGTAGAACAAAGTCTGGAAGAACACATAGGCTGCTAATTAAGTTTTTTGCAATTCCGCGCGGACGGAGTCGCGGGCAACAGTTAGTATATCAATAAATCTTTTTGCAGTATGGAATGTTATTTTATAGTAGTAAACATTGTATGTATGTAATATAAAATGTGTCATCATAACTCATATTTCTCTGTGTGGTGTTCATTGGACTCCATATTGCATCTCAGTTCATGCGGAACACACGTTTCCCGCGCGAACGGACGTCGCCGTCCGCCATGACATCTCTCGCATGACTTACAACATTTTTATTTGTATAGACAAAAGACGAAAATAGATATAGATCTATTTTCGTCTTTTTTGAAAATATAAATGACTAGCTGTCGTCCGCGACTACGTCCGCGCGGATTAAAAAAGGAAAAATAATTTGTAGCCTACGTGTTCTTCCAGACTATGTTCTATTTATATGTATGCAAAATTTCATCGAGATTCGTTCAGCCTTTCTGGAGATGTCTTTAAAGAAACATCCATCCATACAAACTTGGCAATTATAATATTAAGTATGATTAATTCTTTAGCTATTAGATTGTGTTTATTATGCTGTACTAACCCTGTGTTTAAAACATATTGTTATCTCTCTTTCGTCAAAGATAATGACAGGGACGACGATATGTTTTATATACAGGTTTTAGTCTCGGAAACCCACGGTATAATAATGTTACTTTAGTTACACAAAATGAATCATAAATTTATTTTTCTTATTAAGTTTAGAGCAACACTTAAAATCAATATTTTTGTTTTGACTAAAACTTGGCAATATAAAATGAGAGTTGAAACTTGAAGACCCGAACAATTGCATTGAATGACATATAACTTTATTAAGACTCCTTCACACTGTCATTTTTAATTTTCACTTAATATAATATTTATCACGTTTAATAATAATTTACATAAAATATAAATAAAGTTTCAGACGATGTACAGTCATTTTATGATGTAATACGTACGTATGATATCTTTTTAATTTTATTTTAGTTTCATTTTAAAAGGCTACTCCAAATTAATTATTGTGTTACAAAAATAAAGATAATAAAATCATTGATGTTAAATTAATTAATGTTCTAAACCTTTCATGATACGTAATCGATGGTTGCCATTGCTAACTATTGTACAAAAACATATTGCCATCCTTATCATTTCCTGAAAAAGAAAAAGAGATAATATATAATAGAACACATGTTTCGACTATAGATACGACACACAATACTATCCACCAGAAATTTACAATAGCAAATCGAACAAATTACAATTAAAGATCGTGCACCTCCTTTAAATGCTGGCAAGGATTATCGGTTCTTTTGGCCTTGCAGATGTCCATGGCATCAGTTAGTTTGCCCCCTTAAAAAAAAGAAAAAAAAAACAGTGTGAAAGTACCTTTATGCTAAGTGTATCCGTGACATGTTTGGCACAGTATGCATCTCCGCGTCAGACGAGCGGACGCCACTTTCCTCAGCTGATACTGCAGTTCAAGCAATTCAATGCCATACAAAGTTATGCTTTTGTAATGGCGAGATGACGTCATTCTTCTTAGTTTCCAGATAAAAATTATCATGAGTTCGGTTCATGCATTGCCCTTAGCTTAGCATATGTTCCGTACTACTGCACCACCGGCGGGGAAGCAGCGCGGGGGTCCCTTCCAGACCTCACCCGCCGCCCCGCGCGCCCTCACACCGCGACCTTCAGTTGCGCTTCAGCACTCCGCGCGCCGACACATCAATCATATTTGTCTATTTTGTACATCTTTCATTCTTATTACAATAATCAGCATAATTCTAGTCTTCTTCTTCTTCTCTTCTATATGTGTCCAAAATTTCATCGAGATCGGTTCTGCCGTTTTGGAGATATGTACAAGAAATATCACCCATCTTAACATTCGAATTTACGATATTAGTAAAAAGTAACATTTTTTTACAGAAAAAAATCTCAACTCAATTTTTTTTGTCTTAAAAAAAGGGTGTGCGTTAGATCTAAGCCACAAAATATCTTGTTCATTTTTAAGTAACCGATATAACTTTATTAATGTTTCAGGACTTCTGTAGCTACTATATGATGAGATTCAACAAGCAGCCGCAGTTCTGCCGGCAGGTGGCGGAGCCCCGACCTTTACTACCAACGCGACCACCAACACGAGCCGCGCGGCCCCCACCACCAGAACCAGAAGTCAATGAAGACCCTGACCTCCCGGCTACGTTCACCGTCACCAAGTTATTCAAGGTTACAAACTGATAAAATTTGGTGTCAGATTTGTATAAAAACACATTTTTAATCCCTCCAATACAAATGTCTCCGTTCTCAGAAAAGCTCACACGATTGAACTTGTTCCTTGATTTACAGAAGTACTTTTTATAAGACGTGAGTTTAGTTACAGTTAAACCCAAGGTACCCTTCGTCCTGACAGTTTATTATAGACTAGCTGTCGCCCGCGATTCCTTCTGCGAGGGATTGAAAAAATGGTAATAAGTAGCCTATGTCAAACTTCAGATCCGTTCAGCCGTTCTTTAGATACCTTCAAACAAACATCCATCCATCCATCTAAACTTTCGCATTTATAATATTAGTATGATGACACCGGTAAATTGTGTACTCCGCCCTTTTTCAATTTATCTCTGCAAATCGTAAATACTTGTATGCCATTTGTCAAAACATGTCAAATTGCAATTTGTCACGTCATTGTTTACCTGGGCAAATTACAAATTGGCCGTTTACATGGTTTGTAGATGACATAAACACAATTTTGTTACAGGACATACCACCAGAAGACTTAAATTCAATTTCAGCGATAGAAAGAAAGCCTTTATCAGGCTTTGTGGCCAATATGTCGCTTGATAAGAAACAACTAGTTGATATGTTGTACCAGGACATCATAAGACCGTCAGGGGTGAGCTGGGATGACGTCAAAGGATTGGAAGAAGCTAAGAGAATACTTATAGAATCTGTTGTTTATCCTGTCAGGTGATAAGACATATTTGATTATATTTTGAACAAGCTGACGCCCGCGACTCCATCCGTATTATAAAAAAAAAACTTAATAAGTAGCCTATGTGTCCTTCCGGACCATGTCCTACATCTATGTCAAATTTGACAGAGATCCAAGCAGCCGTTCTGGAGATACCTTCAAACATCCATCCATCCATCATTAGTAAGATTATTATGTTATATTTGATCATCTGATATCTCTTGGTTTTATTTGCACGATATATAGAACCTCGTTTGTTTTTAAAACTCATTCATGCCGTATCGATGTAATAAAGTCGGGTCAGATCGACACAAAAATTACCATGAGTTTGGCGCATGCATCGCACTTGACCTTTTATTTCGAGCAATTGAAGCAATCCAATACTGAGACCTATGGGTCTATGTATGCATACGTGACATGACAACACAAAAATCTGGTTCCACGTCAGACATCCTGCTGTATTCACTGGATTGTTGGAACCATGGCGCGGCGCGCTGCTGCACGGCCCGCCCGGCGCCGGCAAGACGCTGCTTGCACGCGCACTCGCCGCGGAAAGCCGGTGTACGTTCTTCAACGTCGCCTGTAGTACGCTTGTTAACAAGTGGAGAGGCGAGTCTGAGAAGATAGTCCAGGTATTTCGATCGAGCTAAATTTTAAACTGGCAATAAATATATAAATTTTCAAAGACTTTTCCACGTGCTACCAAATGTTTCGAATAATATAAGTTATTAATTTTGACTGATATCCCAAAAATATTGGGGAAAAATTGCCCATCCTCGTTACTTTATGATTTTACAAGCTTTCGCCACTAACCCCGTCCGCGCGGAATTAGAAAGAAAATTAGTAGCCTATATGTTGTTCTAGACCATGTTCTACATCTATGCCTTTTAGCGAGATCTATACAACTGTTCTAGAGATACCTTCTAACAAACAAACAAACATTGGCATTTATAATATTAGTAAGATTTGCAGGTGTTATTCGAGATGGCGTTCTATTACTCGCCGTCAATAATCTTCATGGATGAGGTGGAGACGTTAATGTCGGAGCGGTCAGGCCCCGGCGAGCACGAGGCCAGCCGCCGGCTCAAGTCACAGTTGCTCACCGAACTGGACGGCGTCAGAGACCGAGACGGTCTAGTCTTCCTGCTCGCCAACTCTAATATGCCTTGGTAAATGAACGCGTGGATCTTTTTTAAAGGTCTCTTTCAAAAATCTATCTAATCGCTTTTTAATCAGAATTACGCTACCGAGTCCTGTTTTTAACTATGCTAATAGTTGGATTGTATTTACTGTGGGTTTCTGAGACCAAAAGTCGTTTAAAATCTTTTGTTATACTGTTTTGTCAAACGTAACGATAGTTATGTCGACATGATATATAAAAAGATTTTGGAGTCAGAAACTTATAATTATTCAGGTAAGTATGTAGTAAAATAATTCAACTTTTTAAAGAGCTCCAAATTAAATCGAATTATTTTGCTGACAGGGAAATCGACACAGCAATGTTACGACGGTTAGAGAAAAGGATTTACATACCGTTACCGGACGAGAAGGCTCGCGCTGCACTTTTCGAGACATATCTGAACGTAAGGACTGTAGAGGTCTACCCGAAGGTCAACTTCCAGGAATTAGCTGCTAAGACAGAAGGGTATTCGGGGAGCGAGATAAAGCTGGTCTGCAAGGAAGCCCTCATGGCTAATGTTAGGAAGATGTTGCCTAATATGGTGGCGAGGAGTAAGTATGGTTACCACTGGAATTAAGTAGTATAAACATATTGTGATATTTTTCATTGCCATAAACACAAATAAGTGACAATTGTATACATTACTAGCAGTCGCCCGCAACTCGGTCCGCGCGGAATTGATAACATAATTAGTAGCCTATGTGTTCTTCCAAACTATGCTCTAAATGTATACCAAATTGTATCAAGTTCTGTAGATACCTTCAAACAAACATCCAAACATTCGCATTTATAATATTAGTACGAAGTAAAATGTATACAAATGTCATTGCAGTAGAGTTCAATGATTAGGGTAATTTGTATTTATTGCATTCTTTTGTGTATTATTTCCAGGTCAATCGGGTCGCAAAGAACGTCTAGATGTGTCAGATATATTAGCAGCTATAGACAAAACGAAGCCGGTGTCAAAAGACCTCGCCAAAAGGCACATTGAATGGCAAGAGAAGATGGGATGTTCCTGATGTAATAAGTATGATTTTATATATGAATTTTTACAATATTTTTTTGAATATTAATATAAACTAAATATATTGGAAATAATCATAAGTTTTTAAATTTTAATTCTGGATGACTAAAAGACAATTGTTTATTATACGATGCTTTAATTAAATACTAGCTGTTGACCGCGACATCGTCCGCGCGGGTCTAAAGTAAAGTAGCCCGTGTTCTTTCAGACTATGTTCTACCTCTTTGTCAAATTACAGCGAAATTAATTTAGCCGTTGCGAAGGTATCTTATAAGAAACATCCTTCTAACCATCCTTCAAAACATTCGCATTTATAATATTAGTAAGAAGCTATATAAAACACGTAATTAAACAAAATTATATTTTCTATTAATTTATTGGAACATCTAAAAAGAACATTTTTTACTATTCAAAATATACAATTGATTCAATTCCGATTACGTTATTCACATACATACAAACAAAACATTTTTTTTTCATACATAAAACAAATAAATTCATTTTTAAATATAAATAAAGGAACAAATAAAATATTATTAAGTTATAGATCTTTATATTTCATTTTAGTACAAATAGAAAATAATTATACCTAAAACAATGAATTTGATAACTAAATTGTGACTAGGAAAAAAACTAATTGAGATAAAATTAATGAGAAATCGTTGTTTTTGTGAATTTTAGGAACTAAATAAAATCCTTAACCAATGAAAAGTCAACAAATTATTATAGCAACATCGTGTTTATGATTTTTGTTGCCATATGTAAAAAATTGATTAAAATGATAACATAAAATTTTCACTAAATATTATTTGCGAATATAAAAATATAACAATGAATCCAGTCTTATTTTAAAACCTATCATGAATTATAGAAAAATATCCTTTGATTTTTTTGTTGCGATTTAAATTAATTATAATTTGGTTAAAAAACACTTTGTTATTTATCATAAATTATACAGTATAGACCAACCTGGATGATGGATGGTCGCAGCAAGTAAAATATCACGATCCCTTGAACTCTCATTCATCCTGGTTCGACTGTACATTAAACAAAAATTACATTTAAAACACGAATACATTTTAAAATTCTCAAACTAGACGCGTACTTATAAGTATTTTATAACGCCATCTAGTAGGTTTTTATAGTACTACTTTCGTTATAACCAATGCTTAGTACCTTTAAATTTCGTAAGATGGCGTTGTAATACATTGTCATTGAAGTTGAGATTTTTTAAATGTTTTTTCGTCTATTTTTATCTCATTACTTGCAAATGAAATGTAAATTTTTTAGTATATTCTTTGTTGTGTCTATTGTTAAATATTATTTTGTCTATCACAGATTAAATATTGAAATATAAAACTAGTTAAATCCATATAAATTTATTTATCATATTTTTGACTAATTACAAAAAAAAACATAGGAGTAGAAAAAATTATTAGAAAGGTTACCTTTTAATGGAAGAGATGCAAAAGAATTTTCACAAGGATTAATTTGTTGAAAAATCTTAATAAGGAAAACGCTGGAAAATTTGTAAAACATAGAATTAAAAATAAAAGTCTATACCGTGGGTTTCTAAGACTAAAATCCGAATTAAACATCCCTGTCATATTTGACGAAACAGACACCAATGTATTTCAAACAGAGATTTTCGTCTCGGAAACCCACGATAAGTTCCTTAGATTTACACAAACTTTTTTTTTCAAAACACTTAAACATTTTACAATTTTTTATTATAACTTTAATATTATAAAGGACAAGCTATGCTTTACTTTCCTATTTTATCTCTGATAACTATCTTTTCTCACATTCATTATTATAATATTAGTTTTTTAATTATTTCTTTTGGCATAAATACTTTTTTCAACACTATTTTACTAACAACACACATTTACAGACTTAAAATCTATAATCTATCCACATCAAAAGCTTTAAGACTTTAATTATTGATAACGATTTCTTTAAACTACTTTTATTACAAACAAGCTGTCGCACGCGACTCCGTCCGCGTGGAATGAAAAAAAAAACCTTAATAAGTTGCCGGCAATTATTCGAATTTTTCACACCTTTTAAACCTTCCGTGATAATCTGTTTAGCCGTTCTCGAGTTTTAGCTAGACTAACGAACAGCAATTAATCTATATATATATATATATATTATAATACAAAATTTAGAAAAAATACAGATCTTTTATTACTTTCATATTTGCTGAATAATTAAAAACACTATACTAAGACTAGGAAGAAAAAACTACATCAACTAGATTATAAAATTGCTTATGTCTTTTTTAATAATACTAACGTTCGATAAAGTTCCCGCCTTTTTTAACTTACTAAAGATTTCTAAATATATTATATAACTTCTACTATAAAAACGCAAAAATTCTTATCTATATTAAGTCTATTTGATTATATACAAAACATATAAATACATAATTTTAAATAACTAATTGATAGTGTCCATTTCCACTAATCTCTTGGCCGCGCAACTGAATACGATTTTGTCTTTTTTATCAACAAAATCTTCTTACATAAACCTGTTGCGTGCGGTGATTAATTGCTTAGTGGAAATTGCATAATATTTTATAATTTTATTTGTAAAATGCTTTTATTTATATAAATACTATAATATAACAAATATCTCATAGTATGTAGAGACAAAGAAATCAATAACATGCTGTTTTATTAACTAACATTTTTTTTTCATTTTGTTTTAAAATTTTCTATAGTTTTTTACAGTTTAGTATTTAATTATAATAAGACATATTATAAATTAGGTAAAACAAGAATAAAATATTATTATAAAGTGTCCCGCACTAGAATTAAATAGCACCATAAATTAAATAAAAACACATTAACATTTTCATCGATTAACAATTTAAAAAAAAAAACTTACCAATTTTAGTTAGTTTGAGGTTAAATTGTTTTACAGAACATTTAAAATATTCAATTTCATGTAGATATATATATAATATTTAGTTAAAAAGAGGTTGCATTCAAATTGGAAAAAAATTACGCTATTTTTAAATCATTCATTTCATTCATTCACCATACATTTTATATACAAATCTTATAACAGATTTAAAAGATAGGTTTATTTTCTATTATTTTCACTATTTAAATATATTATACTATTATAATTATGTTTATAACACTAAATGTAATAAGGTATATATTTGTGACCATTAATTTTGTTAATTCAACAAATTTACAGAGACATTTTATCAAGTAAATATAGAAATTTAACTAAGAAATAGATTATAGAAAAGAAAGAAGACAGAGTAACGTTTTATACTTATTTATATTCCTTCCCCCCAACATAACCACAACCGTTCATTCATTCAATTACCAAACTTACATTCGATAAGAATGAACGAGGATCCCCATGACTTGTTCAAAGATAGAAGAGAACTATTAAATAACACTTTCTTCACCATTCATTCATTCGTTCATCATTCATTGCTACAGTTTTTATTTTTTCACCCCACAGCGTTTTTAAAGCACGGAAGACTAACTCATATTTCAAACCATTCAATCATTCGTTCACAAATACAGGACACGACTACGGTTTCTACTACATTGTCTTGACGTTATCTAATAGACACGCATATGTGAAATCATTCAGTCATTCATTCACCATACACAAAATACATCGAGTTCTGTTACTCTTACTCTGGACAAAATCGTAGATACCCAAGATGTATATTTCAAACCATTCAATCATTCGGTCAGACATTCAAGACATTGCATAACTATGGTTTCTGTTACCTTTGCTCTTGAGGTAATCTAGGATACAGAAGATGTATATTTGAAATCATTCAGTCATTCGTTCACCATACACACAAGAGACATTTGATAAAATCATGAGTGGAGGCTGGGCGCGGCTGTGGGGGTAAGCCTATTTTATATGTGAAAAATGATGGCCGGTATCTGTCCGTCCTCAACCGATGTCCCATTATTATTGCCAGCGGCGTATGAAAACTGGAAAACGATCTTTTCGCCATTATTGCCGTCAACCGTGACGCGCCGGAGACCTTTCGTGCCGTAGTACGAGTCTGTTCCCTGGGGACGGTCCGTACATTTATATTCGGAATTTCCATTTACATGTTGTTAAAGCTAGTATGGAAAATACATGCCATGTGTTTTATGAGTAGAATATAATCTCACTAATCCGGTACCCTCCGCCCACACCTCCCTTACCCTGTACTTGTGCGCTTCGATCACTTCGTCGTTGACTAGCAGTCTAACCTCAAAAGTAATTTTTCAATTGAGAATAATTTATAGGTAAAAATGTTAAATAAACGCAAACTCAACTCTTACATTACTTATGACTTTTCCACTATAATCCAGTAATCCGAACATTCCAATAATCCGGCACCCGTTTCTAATAGTGCCGGATTAGTGAGATTATACTGTATTTGGTTTAAGTAGAATCATATATCGTATGTTTACAAGTTCAGCTTGCCGCTTAGCCTCACGGATTCACTTTATTAAGTAAAAAATTGTAAGAGCTCTTAAAATCTTAGGGTAAATTTCATACTTCTTTTTTAAGACTACACAAGGAGGTCATCAATTATAGGATATACAGTCAGACCTGGATAAGCGAGAGTCTAAGAAACTGCAATATTTTTCTCGCTTACATAGGTTTCTCTCATACCATAGTTTCTCGTTTACAATAGTTGTCCGGACTGAACAACGACAGACTTATACCAATTTCTCGCTTATCCATTTAGGACTATATTTAAGATTTTCTGGAGGGGTGGTAGAAGGTGTGAGTTGCTACAAGTTAAACAAATATTACCTTAAGTTTGGCGCTGGCTATATATGAAGTGTTGGGTGAGATCTCAACGGGCTCCTTGAACATGGCACGGAAGGTATCATCTGTGCCATCACAACAGAACGTCGTCGTATTTGAACCACACACCTTCTTTGTAGCTAAATGGATCACCTGAGAGACAAGTAATTTATTTCAATGTTATATTTTGGATGGATGTTTGTTAGAAGGTATCTTGAGAATGGCTGGATAGATCTCGATGAAATTTGGCACAGATCTAGAACAGTCTGGTAGAACACATAAGCTACTAATTAAGTGTTTTTTTCCAGTGCAGACGGAGTCGCGGGCGACAGCTAGTTATATGAAAAGTGCAGATATTTGCAATACAAATGAGACAAGAATTATACATACTTGTAAATGTACTTCGTATTCAGTAGGTCCGAAATAAGATCCATAAAGTCCAAAGCCGACTACAA